>NC_083240.1:6399780-6705783 GCF_032191835.1 Heteronotia binoei | reverse complement strand
ACAGGAGAGGGAATCTCCGCAGCCCCTCCCAGGGCTGCTTTCCT
This sequence comes from Heteronotia binoei, assembly GCF_032191835.1. NCBI lineage: Eukaryota > Metazoa > Chordata > Lepidosauria > Squamata > Gekkonidae > Heteronotia > Heteronotia binoei. The sequence continues at coordinate 6,705,739 of NC_083240.1, read as the reverse complement.
CATTCTTCCCAGTAACTAGAAGCTATTTCAGACAGAGACCATCTGGCTGCAAGAACATCGACACAAACACACACACACACCCCTTGGTTGGGCAAGGCAGGAAAGGCAACAGGAGCGTGAGGCCAGGGGCCCGGCCATTTTTACAGTAGCTAAGAGCTTGGCTGGGTGGTGTTAAAAATAACTCATAAGTGGCCATCAGCAGAATCCCACATTGCTCGAAAGCAATTCAGCCTCCCTATCTTCTGCACCCTCAGCTGCTGAAGCAGCTCAAGCCCCGCCCCCACCCCCCTGCTGCAGATGGGAGGAGCCGACGCCATTCCATTCCTCTGGGCAGTTCTGGGCAACAGCTGCTCCCGTCTGCCTTAGGATGCTAAGGAAATCATACCATACCATACCATAGACCCTTATTGGCATTAATACAAGAATACAGTATACTTTAAAACCAACAGTGGCACTATAGAATATAATAAAACCTTAAAAAAACAGCAAAAGTTAAATGACATAAAATAGCAGTAGGCTATGCATGAGTAAAAGCCTCTCTGATTTGGATCGCAACCTGTAAAAAGCAAGCAACGTGAGTAGTGACAAAATTGTGTTTCCCATGGAGTAAAAAACGAACCTTGGCATTGTCAGAAAGGTCTTTATGGTCAGAAAGCAGTGCATCTAGATATCTTGCACGTGGACTGCTATAAAAAGGGCAGTCCAAAAGAACATGAGGGACCGTTTCGATGACTCCTTGACTACAAGGGCATCGTCTAAGAATGCGGGGGATTTTGTGGTATCTTCCGAAAAGGATGGCCCATGGTAATGCATTAAATCTAGCCAGTATGAATGCTCTTCTTTGGTGAGGATCAGTTAAAAAGAGGAAATAGGGAGCTAAAAGCCCAGGAATCTGGGATAAACCCAGATAGCTTGGGGAGCAAGTTTTCCAAGCTGCCTCAGTTAGACGTTGCAACTGGATATCTAGTAGTCTACGTTTGATGGATTGAAATACCGCAGAAGCAGAGGATAGATAAAATGCATCCAAGGAAATTCCTATGGATGTGATTTTCTTTTTGATTAGGGTCAACCATTTGGATGCATGATGGTCCATCAGCATCAAAAAGGTGAAAGAATTCTGATCAGAGTTAAATAAAAAGCGCAGCCAAAACTTAAAGGTCAAAAGCTAGGCGCGAGTTTCCAGTAGCAACAGTCCAGTTTCCATGCAAATTGCAGCATAAGGAACACAGTTGGGTAGTCCCAGAATTTTCCTCAAAAAGAAGGATTGTAGGCCTTCAGTGGTGTGATCAAAGGCACTGATCCATATAGGGGCACCATATAAAAGTTGGGGGCTAGATTTCGCATTAAAAGCTCTTAGGGCCAAAGGGACATATCGGTTCCCTTTCAGATAAAAGAAACGGGCAATAGCCAAGGCACTAGTTCTTGCCACTGTTAGAGCGCACTTGCGATGGGTTGCCCAGCTCCCATTATAGGAAAAATTAATCCCCAGATATTTGGTAGTTTTGACCTGTTCAATAGGGTTTCCCTGGAATGACCATGATTGTTGCTTCCAAGATTTAGAGAAAACTAAAATCTTTGTTTTCCCATAATTCAGGGATAACTCGTTGTTATTGAGATAGGTCATAACTTGGTATAATAGACGCCTCAATCCAATTTGGGAACATGACAATAAGACGGAATCATCCGCATATAAAAGGATGGGAACGTGACGGTGAGCAATTTTAGGGGCCTGCCCATCGATTGCATATAAAACAGGGACTAGATCATTTTAAAAAAGATTAAAAAGTGCTGGGGCAAGGATACAGCCCTGCTTCACACCCTTACAAATTGGAATTTCCGAAGTTAGAACTAAGGAAATCCAGGAAGGGAAGAGTCTCCCTGCAGAAGACACAGTGGTCCTTGAGAGGCAGTTTGGTGTAGTGCAGGGGTGGCCAACAGTAGCTCTCCAGATGTTTTTTGCCCACAACTCCCATCAACCCCAGCCATTGGCCATGCTGGCTGGAGCTGATGGGGGTTGTAGGGGGGGAACATCTGGAGAGCTACCGTTGCCCACCCCTGGTGTAGTGGTTAAGTGTGCAGACTCTATCTGGGAGAACCGGGTTTGATTCCCCACTCCTCCCCTTGCAGCTGCTGGAACGGCCTTGGGTCAGCCATAGTGGTGAAGTGAGTGGACTCTTATCTGGGAGAACCAGGTTTGATTCCCCACTCCTCCACTTTCCCCTGCTGGAACGGCCTTGAGGCAACCATAGCTATCGCAAGAGTTGTTCTTGAAAAGGCAGCTGCTGCAAGAGCTCTCTCAGCCCCACCCCCACCTCACAGGGTGTCTGTTGTGGGGGAGGAAGGTAAAGGAGATTGTCAGCCGCTCTGAGACGGAGATTGAGAGTATAGGGCAGGATATAAATCCAATATCATCATCTTCTTCCACATGCTTCAGGCTTGGAAGGAGACGCAAACCCCGTCTCATCCCGCTTTCAGTGCAGTGCTTTCTACTTATGCACTCTCATTTTCTCTGCTAACATATATCTAAGGCTTGTTTCAGACTTCTTTAACTGTAGTCCTATTACATTGCTTATTAGATACCTCAGCCTATTGACTGCACCGACTTGCACAGTGTAATCTGCCTGCAGCCTCAGTGACAAAGCCGTTTATAAATAATGTCACTTGCAGAACTGGCACTGGCCTATTATCTGTAGCAGGTGGAAAGGAGTCAGTGCCCGGCTTGATTCTGAAGCACTCCTGTGCAGTGTTCCCTCTAAGCTGAATTCATGTGAGCTAGCTCACAGTTTTTTAGCCTCTGGCTCACACACTTTTGTCTTAGCTGAGCCTGCTCAGGGAGTATGGCCCCAGAGCACACTAATTCATGCAGGAGCTCACAATTTTAATGCCAGTAGCTCACAAAGTGGAATTTCAGCTCACAAAACTGCACAGCTTAGAAGGAGCCTTGCCTCCTGTGAAGGAAACTGAACATGGATGTGATCTGTAACAATTTATGTAGGCTACAGAAGAATCTTGAGAGTCCCTTGGACTGCAAGAAGATCCATTCAGTCAGTCCTAAGGGAAATCAACCCTGACTGCTCCCTGAAAGGTCAGATGCTGAAGCCGAAGCTCAAATACTTTGGCCACCAAATGAGAAGGGAGCACTCCCTGGAGAAGACCCTGATGCTGGGAAAGACAGAAGGCGAAAGAAGGAGAAGGCAAAAGAGGAGATGGCTGGACAGCGTTACTGATGTGACTAACGCGAATTTGAGCGGACTTCGGAGGATGGTGGAAGACAGGAGGGCCTGGCGTGACTTGGTCCATGGGGTCGCAAAGAGTTGGACTCGACTGTGCGACTGAACAAATAGAACGAAAAATCTCTCCTGTGCATGATTTCCACCCCCCACCCATCCCCAAGTCTTGTGGCCAATACAGGCATACCCAAATCCTTCCTGTGGGGATGCTACATACAAATTCACACTGCTAACAGAGAACCCATTAACTCATCGCCCTCCTCTGCCTTGATCTGCTCTTACCTTCCTTGTTCTCCAAGATGTTGGGAGCAAAACCACCTTCATCGCCCACGTTGGTGGCATCCTTCCCGTACTTCTCCTTGATCACATTCTTCAGGTTGTGGTACACCTCGGCACCGATGCGCATGGCCTCCTTGAAGTTCTCGGCCCCCACAGGGAGGATCATGAACTCCTGCATGGCCAGCTTGTTCCCAGCGTGGGAGCCCCCGTTGATGACGTTGAAGGCCTGGGACAGGGGGAAAGAGAACACCCAAGGTGGGTTAGCGAGCTCTAGGAATGAATGCAACAGTCTCCTCTGCAGTGCCATGGGCCAAGCGGAGATGTGAACCTGATCTCTCCTCCATCTTATACACTAACAACTGCATCTGCTCCAGTGCTGTTGTTTAAAACAAGGGTGTCAAACATGTGACCTGGGGGTCGAATCAGGCCCCCAAGCAACTGGCTCTTTGCTTCCTTCTCCCTCTCTCTCTCGCTTCGTTCTGCATCGCTGCTTTTTGCAAGGCTTGCTCAATTCCACAGGAGCTACAGAGCAATATTTTCTCCATTGATTGAGGCTCCTCCCCCTCCTGGTCCCCTGGGGAAGGAGGGAAAGAGCCGAAGTTTCCTTTGCCTAGTTCCCCAGGTCCCATGGGAGAAATACAGCTGGGCCCGACGAAGTCTCATTTATGTCAGATTCAACCCTCGTAACAAATGAGTTCGACACCCCTGGTTTAAAATATGTTTATGCCACCTCTCTACCCACTTGGGGTCTACAATCAGGATCTAAAATGTCTGAGCAATTCAAAATATAGTTGAAACGATTTGATTAAAAACCCAAACACTAGAAGGAGGGCAAGTAATTGTTACTGTGGGAATACCAGGCAAAACCAAAGAAGTCTTCACCCACTGGTGAAAGGCCCCAATAGAGGGAGACAGATGTATCTCTCACAGAGGAAGTTCCAACGTTTTGGTGCCATGACCAAGAAGGCCCTTCAGATGGCAGACACAACCAATGCAGGGTCTCTGAAAATGACCACAGTGTATGCATAGGTTCATATGTAAGGAGACAGTCCTTGAACTATTAAAGGTTCCATGGAAAGTAAATACCTTCAGCAGTTACATGCAAGGAAAGTGCATCCCACTGTGTTTGTTTCATTCACATTAGAGGCATTAAAACGGCATACGCCCAGCATAGTTGTAGCCTGGAATGGTACTGCCTATCCTACACACTGGGACCAACTCTTTCTACTTACTGCCTTCCTGTTTCTACTGCATGCCTAGACCAGAGGCCTCATCCCCAACACAGAACAAAGAAAACTTACAGGGACTGGCAGAATGACTTCCTGGTTCCCAGCCAAGTCAGCAATGTGGCGGTACAGGGGGACGCCCTTCTCTGCAGCACCAGCTTTGCAGACGGCCAAGGAGACACCCAGAATGGCATTAGCACCAAACTTGGCTGAAATGCAAAAAGGGAGAAAAGACACTTTTGCCTGCTTTGTTCACAGAAGAGGCATTCTCAACATTGTTCTCACTGGAGACGGAATGCTTCTTCCAGCGTGCAGCACCTAATGAAACCAACGACGAAGGAAGGACTCTTCCTGTCTTGAAAATGTTTCATTCATAAGCCTCTTTGGGCAGACTCAGTCAAAATGCACCCCACTGGTCAGCTGAGAGAGGGGTCTAACATCTTTGGACAGACAAGAATTCCATCTAGGCAATGTGGCCGGGGGAAGGGGGAGAAGCTTTATTTTCAAGAGGAGCTCCAACCCACTGATACGAGATCCTCTTTATCCACACCGAACCCCCGGACAAAGATTTGCAGCCCAGAGACTTGGGACTCACACTTGTTCTCTGACCCATCCATCTCCAGCATCAGCTTGTCAATCTTCTCCTGCTCTATGACGCTTATGTTCTGCAGAGGGGGAAAGAAGAGGGATCAGGGGCGGGGAAGGCGCCACACCGTGTGAAGATCCAAGTCCATCTCCCGAGCTCATCCTGGCCTGGAGCCACTCACCTCCGTCTCAGCCCTGGTTCTTTTTTCAGGACTTGACGAAGCCTGCTCAGCTAAATGGGACTGCCCGAGCTGGGTTTCTTTACTCTGACCCCCACGGATCCAGTTACCGGAGGTAACATCAAACATACTGACCATGCAGCTGTGCCTGGCTGGAGGCAGGAAGCCTGAAGTAATGAGGTATCCTTAGAATATTTTGTAACTCACTAAGCATAGTGCTCCTACTTCAACACCTTTATTTATTTATTTTATATCTCGCTTTCCCCACCGAAGCAGGCTCAGGGCAGCTCACAACATAAAATCATTACAAACAGTTAAAAGACTATAAGTTATAAAAGATTATAAATAAGTGCTACCTGAAATGCTTAGAAAGCATAGGAGACTACCTGGATTGGATGCCCACTACTAAAACAGCAGCACTCTCCAAAAGCAGATGCTTTTTCCACTAATGAATGAGAAGTTTAAATATTTAGCCTCATCTAAATTAAACATTTATAGGCCCCTGGGAAGGTTGCAACCTGGCCTTGGAGGAGGGACCCTAACCTACTCCTCCTTCTTGAGCACCTGGCCCTTAGGTAAACTCTCACCAGCATATCCAGCTAGCAGGAAGGGTACAGGAAGCTAATAACAGAGCAAGATGGCCACATTGAGCCAAATCAAAAGCCCCTTAGAGAGACTTTGTGGGGGGGGGGGGGAAGATATAGGAGATTGTAAGCGCTCGGAGTCTTTGGTTCAGTGAGAAGAGCGAGGTATAAATCTGCACTTTTCTTCGTTTAAAAAGGTAGTCTCAGGTAACACAGCAAAAGTCAGAAGCGCTTGCAAAAACTGCAGATGGCAGGCAGCATTTTGGAAGAGGCGTTCCCTTTCTGCCTTGTACGGAAGGGAATGCCTCTACCCAAACAGTGCATCAGCATCATTTAAACTAGCAATACCCAAAATGGCACCTAAGCAACTCCCCATCAAAGTTATTTATTCTGTCATGCAACTAACAGAATAGATTTGCTTAATCAGGCAACGGAGAGAGTGAGTTTTGGCAACCTTGAGTGCCAGAATCCAACTAAGAAAAGCTTTTAGAGTCTTTCCCGACTCAGCTTAGGAATCAGCCAAGAACTTCCCCTCTCTGCTGCTACATTCATGCATCTTCTTACCCTTTCCACGACACTCAGGAATGCACACACGCACAAAAGGTGGTTATCCACAGCTGTTGCCCATGCACCACAAAAACAAGCTATTCCCGGATGGTACACCATGTGCTGCTTTTTCAGGTTTTTCCCGGAGACACAGAGCAAAGCGCACAACTAGTTAAAAGCTCCTGCCCGCTACGGTTGTGTGGAAGTGGTTAGTCAAATAAGGAAGGCTCCTACCTTGTTAACCAGTGCAGGTGCAATTGTTTTATTGACGTGCTCAACAGCCTTTGAGACACCTGGAAGGAACAAGCAAATCAATCACTGATCCAATCCACCAAAGGCAACAGCAGGCATTAGTAGAGGATCACTTGGGACAGCTACGAGAACTCCAGCAACCGCCTCTAGCCCCAAAGCCTGAGGATTGTTTTAAGTGAACCCAAAATCATGTCATGGGGGGAGAGAAACAGTCATCGTCTAAGAATGCCTGCTGGGAGGTTAGTCGGAAAGACCATGCACAGGGAAGGCACCCGCCTGAAGGGCTGGGCTGCACCACAAACGCGCATCCTGAGTTACCTGAGTACACAATGCTGGTGCCAGGAATTCGTTTACATATTTAACAGCTCGGGAGACACCTGACGAAAACCAAGAGGCCGAGGGAAGAGAGAAGAAAAAGGAGAGATGAATGCCCACGAGAGACCACAAAAGCAGACCGTGCAAGTGAGGAAAAAGGGGTACAGGCATGGAAACATACAGCAAAAGGAATCAAGAGCATCTTCGAGTAAAACCGGCAATGCGATAAAAAGCAGAAAGGAGTACAAGTAGGTGCACAGGGGCCAGTGTCCTGACAGTCAGGGAGGGCTAACACGCTAGACATCAGGCCAAACTAAAGATTCACGCTGACAGAGGCGCAGAAGTCAAGCGAGGGTTGGATGTTCCCAACCTACAGGCAAATTACAGTGTAGAATTGTCTGTCTGCTTTTCTTCACCATCCTCAGCACTCAGCCGCTCCGCCCCTGGAAGTGGAGTAGTGGTCAGAGCTCTGGTTTGTCAGTTCGGATGCTGCGCCAAACCCCAGCTGGCATGCAAGTCCCGGTTTACAAACCCACTTCAGTTTCAATCCTTAGTTTCCTGGAGGATTGCAAACCATTTTTAAAAGGAAGCTCAACTGTGGTTTGGTGCGCTGTCTGAACTGGGCCTGTGCCTCAAACATAAGCCGTATGGGGTCAATGGTGGTGGGAATGTTCCTACTTGATTCCTCTGTAGTCAGAGGAGGGCAGAGAGAGAGCAGGAAGGACTCATTCTCGGCCATTTTCAAACCCTCGGCTCATAACACTTAACAGCGTTGGAATTGGCAATGAGACACGGAAATAACATGGGGGAACTTTACACTGTAGATCTGAACAGTTTATATTCTGATGCTTCTAAGCGCTCCAGGCTGGAAATTAAGAGGAACAGAATTCTCATCAGCCACACGCAGTCTATTTCCCAAGATGCCTCGGGAACAAATTAAATTGCTTTATGCGGAGTTAGGGTATTGGTCTTTCTAGCCCACTGGCGGCAGTTCTGAGGAATTGGCAAGGACCTCCTGCAACCTCGCCGTCATCAAAGATCGTGTTTTGACTGAAGGCTGGTCTTGGAACACTCTTCATGCAAGCCAGGCGTTCCAGCACTAAGCTTTAGTTTTGATGATCAGAATAAAAAACCCCAAGCCAACTGCAAGCACGGAACCCAGGGAGCCAGCCAACATCCCCCCTTGGACAGCAGACAGGAGAGAGGGACACACAGTCGGGAGATCAGCAGCACATCAGCACTTGTCTACAAGAACGACAGACAGAAGGGTCAAGATACCCAACCAGGACTTGATGGAAGCCTACAGTGATATCCTGTTTGACCATGGTTGGTTCCCCTCAAAAGTTAACTGCTGAATGCCTGGACCCTGCTTAAGCCCTGGCCTCAGTCTTGGATGCGAAACCGTGCTTTGAAATGAGCGTGCAAACTGTGCACTAACTACCCTCCAAGGAGAACGAGCTTAAGGCAATCGCCATGCCTCTCTGGTTGCAAGCATACAAGCAGGCATTTTCGGCATCTCCCTGTTCAAGCTCAATCGGGGCCGGAGCTTAGCTGAGCAAGCTGAAATCGTGGTTTTGTCACGCACAGAATATTAACAAGGGTTTAGAGGAAAAAAACAAATCAAGGCCATATTGGGCCTCAGCTCAAGCAAACTTTCCCGGTCCACTTCATCTATGGAAGCTCTTTTCCGTCTTGCGCCAAGAGTGCAAGTTCACCAACTCTGTGGTTTTCAAGCTCTCGTTCCCTGCTCTGCCGACTGGCTACCGGAACCCTGCAGTTTGCCACTCACCCTGAAAATACAGCATTCCATCTCGGGGCCATTCCTCACCAAACCTACCGCTTAAGCTATCCTACCGCAGCACTCGGTTTAGAGAGAAGATGCCCAGTCTAAAAGAAAACCGTGAGGACACCAAAGTTGACCACGCTTGCTTGAATCTAACCCATCAAATTCAAATCTTATCTTGCCGTCCACTAACTCCGCAACAAAATGTTAGCAGGCTTGCAGAAAGAAAACTGCGGCAAACGTAAAGCCAAACTATATTCTATTCTCCTCTCTCAACGACCACAGTGCTTGTAATACCAAGAGTGAACAGTTCAAAGCACTTATATAGAGTATCATTTAAAACCCTTACAACACCCCTGGCAAGGTAGACCATGCTGCGGGTGGGAAGGGCTGGAGCTGAAGGAGACAGACTCGCCCAAGGACAAATGAGCTCCCTGTTAGCGAGTGAGCTCATGGCAGATGCCAGAATCAAACCAGGGTAGTCATAACACTAAAATAGCTCACTTCATAGTAACGTGAAACTCCCAATCCTTTAGCTTTGCCTCCAATTCCCTTCTTATTAGAAAAGCAACACCCCTCCCTTGTTCCCTCTCCTCTCCATTCCGCGATTGGTACAACTAGTGCCAAAGGCTTCTTCCTTCTTGCCCGCTGGTGACCACAGATGCCAAAGAGCAAAGCAGTGCAGGGCAGAGTGTTTGAAGAAGAGCAGAGCAGCCAGCCTGAGCAGACAAGAACAGGAGATGCTGCCCGCCCGCCCCCCCCCCCCCCCCGCCACGGAAGAACACTACCTTTGCCCAGGAAGCGTGTCTTGTCATTGTCCCGCAGTTCCAAAGCTTCGTAGATTCCGGTGGAAGCACCGCTGGGAACCGCGGCTCTGAAGAGACCTGAGCCAAAACAAGAATGAAGGTGTTAGCGCTGCAAAAATGGGCAGGGGGAAAAGAGTCCACCAAGGAGGATCCTACACCTTACGACTCGCTCTTGCGCTGCTTGATATTTTGGCCCTGATGCATAAGGATACTGTGAGCTCTCTCTCTTGTGAATGAAGAACTCCTGCCCAGAGGCCTGGCAAACACCTGGCATGTAGCAGAAAAGAGGTGACTCAAGTGGCAGAACAGACTGCACCTCTGCCAACAACAAGGGAAAGGATTGCATTTTTCCAAGTTCTCTTACATTGATAATTCCTTACATGTAGAAAAGCACCACAGTGTGAAAAGGGATTGGCTATAAACTTTCTGTGTTAATTTTTTTTTTATTTGCAAGGCATCTGTGCAGAGGAGAGCAGTAGAACTGTGACATTCTTATCCACAACCTTATGTGTTACCTCCACCCCCACCCCCCCACAGCCTGCCTCTCTCCCCCCTCCTCCCAATTTCACTGCACCAGGCCTCTGAGCTGCCTCCAGGGGACGCATGGAAGCTCTTTAAACGCCTGGGGCAGGGAACAGTGGCTCTCCAGATGGTTTTTTTGCCTACAACTCCCATCAGCCCCAGCCAGCATGGACAATGGCTGGGGCTGATGGGAGTTGTAGGCAAAAGAACATCTGGAGAGCCACTGTTCCCTACCCCCGGTCTGGGCCAAAGCTTACTAGCCCTTCCATCTGCACGCACCTGCGTTAGTAATTTGTGCCACACTCACACTGAGACCACGCGTGTGCCACAGATTACAACATGCAGGTAGGCAGAGTCTTCTTCCACCTGCATGTATACACGCCAGAGAACACACATCTGACCAATATGCCACAATATGGTTCTTCCAGGTGCCCCAGGATTCTTCAGCAAGGACAAGGTATTTGCCCCTGAGAAGCTCTTGCATGCAGAAGTCCTCAGGGGAAACAACCAGACCGTCATGGGAGACAGAGATCGGATTTATACCCTGCCCTTCACTCGGAGTCTCAGAGTGGCTTACAATCTCCTTTCCCTTCCTCTCCCCACAACAAACATCCTGTGAGGTCTGTGGGGCTAAGAGAGAGGTCTGAGAGAATTGTGACTGACCCAAGATCACCCAAGCTGGCTGCATGAGGAGGAGGAGGAGTGGAGAATCAAACCCAGTCCTCCAGATTAGAGTCCACTGCTCTTAACCACTACACCAAGCTGGCTCTCAGGATTCTCACTCGTCTGAGGGTCGGCTCTCATTAGACCAGAGCTCTTCATTGTGGTCCAGTGCCCACTCTCCCCCTGTGCACAGCCAGTCCGGCGCCTCATTAGCAGAACACGACATCAAGCAAAGTCAGTCGTTGCCCTGTTAGCTCACAGCTCTTTATGCCTGCTCACTGGGCCGGCCCAAGCCGGTTCTTGTTCCACACAAAGGAAAGGTCCTATCTTATAAGCAAGTGACAAAAGGACGGTGGCCAGAGAGAGGGGAAGGAAAAAGCTCCCAAAGCACGGGAGGCTCGTCAGAGGTCCTGCAAGAGGGCAGCTCCAATTATAGCAGAGCTGCTGTCTGGTCCTGTCATGCAGCCAAATGAGATGGTTTCCCTTCCCCGGTTCTGCTGCTTGGCAGGGCAGGAAAGAACCTTGGCACAGAGGAAGGGAGATACAGCAGCTTCCTAAATAATGTGAAGCACAGTAGCTTGGAGGGGGGAAGAGGGAGAACATAGGGGAATTCTTACTCTGCAAACCAACCCTGGCTTCCAATGGAAGCACAGACTGAACACACCAAGTGATGCAGAAACCATGGCTTATTCACTGAAGAACTTTCCCATCCTATGCTGCGGGTCCTTCAAGTTCATACTGCAGCTCCCAAATCCAAACTCAGACTGGAATTAGCAAACACATGGTCTCCTCAAACACAGGCCCAGTGTTTGAGATGGTAATGGCTTCAGCTGAAACAGCCCACTGCCATTTTCCCCATGCAAACAGAAACCCCTCTGCACACAGAAAGCTAATACATCACCAACTCCTCTTGTAAACGGGCTAGCTTTCTTTGAGAAGGGAAATAACACATTTCTCCCACTAGAAACCATTGTGGGGGTCCGAAACCTACCACACACATTCAAGAAACAAATCCACCCCCAATTGCTAATTCCTAGGAACAAAGCCAGAGCACATATATGAAGCTCTCTTCTACTGAATTAAGACTATCAAATCCCTCAAGGTCAGTCTTGGCTACTCAGACTGGTCATGACTCTCCAGGGGTCTCAGGCTGAGGTCTTTCGCATCACCTCCTGCCTGGGAATGGTTAACTGGAGATGCCGGGAATTGAACCTGGGACCATCTGCATGCAAAGCAGAAGCTCTTCCACTGAGCCACAGCCCCTCCCCAGAATGCCACCTTGTAATACAGATCTTCCCCGTGCAAGTCTGCCCCAGATATTAATGTTTGTCCTGCAACCTTTGGAATGAGACTTGCACTTTTTTTGCATCCAAGAATTGCCCAGGCCTCTGGAGTCTGCTCCTGGACCTTGGGTACGAACGCTGTTCCTATTACAGACTCGCAAAAGAGACGTATCAGTTTCCAAGAGCATCTTAAGTGTCTCCTCCCAGAGATCTGTTTTGCTCCCTACGCCTGCCACACACACAAGTTCCACCGCACGTGTCCAGATTCTGGCTGCCCGTTTTATCTTCCCTCTTCTTGGGGGTCAAGGGGGAAAGAAGAAGAGAGAAAAGACAATAAAGTGACAATAGAATTACATCCCCCCACCAGTGTTCCCTCAAAGCTGAGTGAGCGTGAGATAGCTCACAGATTTTTAGCCTCCAGGTCACACGTTTTGGTCTTAGCTCAGGAAAAATGGCAAACTAATTTATGCAGTTGCTCACAAAGCAGAATTTTTGCTCACAGGACTCTGCAGCTTAGAGGGAACGTCGGCGTCCACCCACTGCATTTAGCCAAGCCCATTGCAATGGTTCTTCCCCTGCTCTCAAAATCAAAAACCTTGTCAGTCCAGCACCAGAAGTCTTGAGATTAGCCAGACTCCAGCTTGGTACACTTACACTTGGCCGCATCCCAACTCAAACCCTCTTCTCCCCGTCAACTGTAAAAGCAAAGCTGACTCCGTTTAGTCCAGGGTATCAGGTTGCCGGGCCAGGCACTTCCAAGACATTAAGTGAAGAGCAACTGGCTACAATCCATCATGCAGAGCTACAGTAAGACCCCACCTCATGTTCTCAGCAGCCGAGTGTGTTTATTTTTATCCTGAGACTTCAAAATGCTTTTTAGCAAATGACCATGACTTACCTTGAGAGAGACACACTCCTCCATCTATCCCCAGCCTCTCTCATGTCATGCGCTGGTTCATTTATAAAGAACACCACTAAAACAGTGCATGAGATGCCAGATTTCACTGGCAAAAAGCCCGAAACAACCTGGGAGCTACGTACAGCATGAGAGAGCAAGCAGACTTCTATATCCCCACTTCTAATAGGGAAGCTAGCTCGGTGACCCCAATGGGCCTGTCATAAATTCTCAGCCTGGCCTACCTCACAGGATTGTTGTGAGAAAGTGGAGGAGAGGAGAAAGGGCACGTTTGAGTCCCAACGGAGGAGAAAAACGGGATATAAATAACCACTATTTTTATGCATCAAATCGGACCCTCGCTGGAGTTACCACCAGTTTGTGGGATAACAGCAGGTGCAGCTGGAAGCCGTTAGGGCTTGTTCAAAGCTGAGCCATCTTCCTTACCTGGCCTCTGGGATCTCTCCCAGTGGTGACGACTTCTTATTTGCCCACGCATCTTCTGGTCATTCACTAGGACTTTATTCTGCTCATTCTCCCCCCCCCCCCCCCAATGTTGTAAGCCCCTTTCGAAACATGCTAGGTAAGATTGCAAGACTTTCAATCCATCTGGTTGCAGAGACAGCCAGTTACTCTGCACCAGAGGTGGCCAAACTTGCTTAATGTAAGAGCCACATAGCATGTCAGACGTTTGAGAGCTGCAAGACATGAATGTCAAGATGTTTGAGAGCTTGAAGACAGGGAGGGAAGCAAACAGGCGAGGAAGGGAGACGTGGAAAGAAAGCAACCTTCAATGCATTCTCCAAGCTGCTGGCTGGCTTGCCTTAGAGAAGTGATTTAAAGAGGCAAATGCCTTCTCCAAGTTGGCCGATGGGGTGGTGGGGGCTTTGAGAGCCACACAACGTGTGTGGAAGAGCCACATGTGGCTACTGAGCCACAGTTTGGCCACCCCTGCTCTATATTGATGACCTCTCCCCTTGCCCTGGACAGCCAGCGCTAGCAAAGCTGCTCTCAAGTTATTGGAGAATTGCAGAGAACACAGAAGCATCTTCTGCAGAACATACCAGATCCAAAATCCAAGCTTCCACACCACCCCCTCCACAAGCCATGTCACACCCAGAAACTCTGAGGAGTGACTCCTGACAACTCCAGCAATGATGTAGTGCAGGGGTGGCCAAGGGTAGTTCTCCAGATGTTTTCTGCCTACAACTCCCATCAGCCCCAGTCATTGGCCATGCTGGCTGGGGCTGATGGGAGTTGTAGGCAAAAAACATCTGGAGAGCTACTGTTGGCCACCCCTGGTGTAGTGGTCAGAAAGCGAATTAGGATCTGGGAAGTGCAGGTTCCAATCTCTACTCTGCTATGGAAGCTTGCTGGGTGACCTTGGGCCAGTCACACACTCTCAATCTAACCCACCTCACAGAGTGGTTGCAATGATAAAGCGGAGGAGGAGGGAATTATATTAAGCCACTTTGGATCCCAACTGAGGAGAAAGGTGGGAAATAAATGAAGTAAACCAGCTCCTTTCTCCAAAGCCCAATGCCAAGGGACATCGCTCTCCCAAGTCCTCTAATCCCGCCCAAAGACTTGCAGAGGGGAGAGAAGAGAAGCAAAAGAAAGGCTTGCAAAACTTTCCTTTAGAAGACGACTGCACAGTTATACCCTGCCCTCCTCTCTGAATCAGACTCAGAGCGGCTTACATTCTCCTATATCTTCTCCCCCCACAACAGACACTGTGAGGTGGGTGGGGCTGAGAGAGCTCTCACAGAAGCTGCCCTTTCAAGGACAACCTCTGCCAGAGCTATGGCTGACCCAAGGCCATTCCAGCAGGTGCAAGTGGAGGAGTGGGGAATCAAACCCAGTTCTCCCAGATAAGAGTCCACGCACTTAACCACTACACCAAACTGGCTCTCCAAATACTTTAGAATGAGAAACCTTCATTCTTTCATATTGCTCCATCAGATTGGAAGAGCCACCTAGCCTGGAATGCTGTTTCCACTGATGGACAGTCAGATCCGTCTCAAGAAGGCCTCCTCCTGTTACCTCCCACCTAGGAAGACCTCATGCTACCAGCAGTGTCAAAGCACAAGCACACCGAGACTTAAGGAACACTCCAGCAGCCCTGACAGATCATGCTAAGGAGCAGCCTGGTCTGGTGCTTCAATTCCAACAGTGGCCGGTCAGACGTCAGGAAGCCCACAAATGGGGCACGAAGGCCATAGCCCAGAGCTCTCTCACCTTTGCTGGTGTACAGGTCGACCTCAACAGTGGGATTCCCACGTGAGTCCAAGATTTCACGAGCGTGGACCTTTAAAATGGACATGTTGCTTGTCTGCAGGGACAAAAGGCAAGAGAGGGTTGAGCAGAAGTGAAACCAGCAATCCAAGAGCGTGTAAACATGTTTCATGCCTTCCTATCCCAAGCAGGGCAAGTCCTGCAGATGCTATTCCCACGAGGCACACAAAAGCTGGAGTTATAATGTTTGGGAAGCAAGCATAAAGGGTGGGAAATGAGACAGCTAACCCCTAAGGCAGGTTTTAAATAGCCACATGACCTGGAGCACATAAACGCAAAGTCCAGGCAGAAAACTTAAGAAGAAGAAGACTGTAGATTTATACCCTGCTCTTCACTCTGAAGAGAGCCCCGTGGCACAGAGTGTTAACGCTGCAGTACTGAAGTCCTAAGCTCTGCTCCCTGGTGGAAGCTGGGTTTTCGGGTAGCCGGCTCAAAGTTGACTCAGCCTTCCATCCTTCCGAGGTCAGTAAAATGTGTCCCCAGCTTGCTGGGGGGGGAAGTGTAGAAGACTGCGGAAGGTAATGGCAAACCACCCCGTAAAAAGTCTGCCATGGAAACGTTGTGAAAGCAACGTCACCCCAGAGTCGGAAACGACTGGTGCTTGCACAGGGGACCTTTCCTTTTTTCCTTTCCTTCTCTCTGAATCAAGAGTCTTAGTGGCTTACAATCTCCTTTTTATCTTCTTCCCCCACAACAGACACCCTATGAGGTGGGTGGGGCCGAGAGGACTCTCCCATAAGCTGCCCTTTCAAGGACAACTTTTTGTGAGAGCTATGGCTGACCCAAGGCCATTCCAGCAGCTGCAACTGGAGGAGTGGGGAATCAAACCTGGTTCTCCCAGTCGCAGGCCGACAGATCAGGAAAAAAGCCTAAATACCAGTGAGGACTAGAGTAAGCTCACCTGACTTATTGGCAAAGCTGTCCAACAAGACATTTGAAAATTACAGAAATCAAGACTCTTTCTCGCATTTTGTGTGCCGCAGTTGGGTGGGGCATAAATATTAGAGCTACATAAGGCATCGCAACGCAGAGCCCAAGGACCGCACGGTGCCCAAAAATACATTTCCTGCTGCCCGCCAAGTGTTGTTAGAAAAGTGGGTGAGATCAAGTGGAGCTTTTCCCCCAGCAAGGCCACAAGAGACTGGATGGGTGGTGCGAATTTTTAAAATATGCTGCTTCGGCAGCAGCTGCCACCACAACACAAGGGCCTTCCCAATGTGACTTGAAGGTGAGCCGTGGCAGCCATTTTGTAGCCACACCCACCATGCTGTGCCAGAATTCCAAAGGTGCCCACAGGTTCAAAAAGACTGGAGACCCCGAGCTATATAGTATTTTTTTTAAAGGGCACATAATATAAATATAGGGGGGAAAAGACTGGAGACCCCGAGCTATATAGTATTTATTTTAAAAGGGCACAAAATAAATATAGGGATGTACAAATTTTAGATGACAGTCCCCAAAGCTGTTCTTTAAATACCTGTCCTACAACTTTTCAGAAAAAATGCTATTTAAAACCTCCCTGGACAGGGACATATGGCTGTCTGCACATGAGTGATCCTGTCTCTTGACTACGCTCTCGATGACGAATGTTCTGAAGCCATTTGCACCATCATTAAACATGAGGTTTGTGCTGTTATATAAGGCTTGGCAGCAATATTTTAAGAGAGACTGCAGAGAATAAGCAGCAAATGAAGCAGAAGAGGCCAGCACAAGACTAGAGGCCGGGGGGCGTCACGTCCCCCAGACATTCGCTCTTTTAGATATTAAGAAAAGAACACATCAGCAGCCCAGAGGGGGGACCCAGCCTGCTCTCCCCACACCTGAAATCCTCCAGCAACATGACCAACTCTCCCTCTTCGCAGGCCGGTTAGATTTCTCAGTCGGACCAGCATGGTGCTGGCGAAAGCAAAGCCGCACCCAGAATGCTCTGTGACATCACCTTCTATGGCATGTTCAGGTGTGTTTCTGCCAGTTCCAGCTCTAAAACGTTAACATCACAATACACCGTCTGGGGAGCATGTCATTTAGATATACACGCAGCCCTTCTTGCTGAGACTGAGATTACAAAATGCAGAAAGCGGTGTGACCCCACAGCATATGGCATCCAATAAACCAAGCAAAAGCCCTAGGATTACAGATTGAGGAAGCAATCCCTAAATTAGAAATTGATTCGCCCTCTTCTCCCCTTCCGCAAAACCTATGACCGATAACGATTTAGTCTTTTTGCTATCTGACAAGTCCCCCGAATTCACTGCATCTGTGGCTGAGTCTGTTGTGTGTACGGGAGTTAAGGGCTAGAGAATACAATATATAGATGTATTCTGCCTGCCTCCTCTGCATTGTTAATTTCAGTGGGTTCTGGTTGGTGGTAACCTTTTATATTTTTAGGCGTCTAGTTTGAGGACTGTTTACTCCTGTTTTATTGTATTATTATGCCGTTAAAGGTTTGTCTGAATTGATTGAAATTAGAAATTAATCCCACAAAAAAGTTAAGCCAGTTTCTCCTGGGGCAAGCTTATTCACCACTGGAGAGCAGATGCTGCGAATGGCTGAGAAAGAACACGCTATTCTAACTTGCCTCCAAATTTGCTTGCTCTATTTCCTTCACTTAATTTAATTAGCCTTGGAATCTAGATATTGATTGGCAAGTTTTGCTGAAGCCGAACAGGTTTCTGTTCAAGTGAGAAGCTAAGCAGGATCATCGCGGGGAGAGGCCATGGCTTAGTGGCAGAGCATCTGCTTGGTATACAGAAGGTCTCAGGTTCAATCCCCGGCATCTCCAGTTAAAAGGGGGCAAATAATGGACGATGGGAAAGATCTCAGCCTAAGATTCTGGAGAGTGGCTTCCAGTCTGAGCAGATAATACTCACAATAAAGGAGATTGTAAGCCACTCTGGGTTTCTGGTTCAGAGAGAAGGGTGGAGTAGAAATCTGCAGTTTTCTTCTTCTTGAAGGAACAAGAGTCTTACTCAATATAAAGCAATATAAAGGTACAATACAGTATAAGGCAGCTTCATGTGTTCAACTAGAATTGGACTTGTGTGCCATAAAAATAAAATTAAGGTCTGGAGGCTGCTGGAAACCAGTTTTTAAAAACTGAACTGGGTTGCTGGGATGTGGCACCATGATCTACACTGCATGCAAACCCATAAAATCCAGCCTTGCAGCCACAAATCCTCCAGCTCTCCCAGGGTGTTGCAACCCTACAGAGAAAACTGGTTGCTTCGCCAGAGCTTCTGGGCATCATCACAGCCCTCCTAGATCCCAGAAAATACACGTGAACAAGCTGGTGCAAAGAGAATTCACTGTTGACCCCCTGGACCTGCAACCGACCCATTCAAATCACATAAACCAAGAAAATCATGCCACCTCTGCCCATTTTGCAAGCCAGCTGCCAAGCCCTACCTATCCCCAAACTCTGGAATCCAGGCCAAGCCCAACAAAGGCTGCATTCAGTACTAAGTTCACTTTCACATCCCTCCCACCCACACCAGAGTTGCACGAGGCACTGGTCTAACTGCTGCACGAGCTGGCTGTGCACCAATGGTCCGGGAGCAGCAGAGAGCTCCTGTGTTGTAAAAAAAAAAGAAAAAAAGAAAAAGAGGTGTCCATTGGAGTCCTTTTGCTCCCAGGAATACTCACTGCCCGTCCTCCCAGGTGTCTAATGAAGCTGTGCAGATGAAGCCACACCAAGCGTACTCTGGCGTCCTTGAGGAGTGTCCTCACCATCCGGCCCTCCCCTTCCTGCTTACAGCACTGCAGCTATTCAGAACTGAACTGGGATCCCTCTCCTTTTTTAACCCCTTTGCTCCGCCTCCCCAGCTCTCCTCTTCAGCCCTAGGCTCAAGCCCGGGGTGAGGGAGAAGAGAGCTCCAAATGGCACCAAGAACAGGAGCCCATGTGCATCCCCCCCCAAAGTCCAATCCATTAAAAAACAGAGAGGAGGGGGGAACACAGACATAAACAGCACTGTAGCCTGGACTGCATGTATTCCCCAACAGCATGCTGTTGCTGCATTTTGCTGTGAGACAAGGAATTCAATGAGGGCAAGAGCAAACGGAAAGGATTTCAAGGCAAGATTCCGCATGTTCCTCTTCTACACAGCTAGGCTAGCAGAAATATGCACCAACAAGCAATTATTTTTAATACAGAGAGTACATGCAGCTCTCCTCAGAACATTCTCCAAGGGCAAGAAGCTGCCCAATACAAAGACAATTCACTGTGGAATGATAGCGGGAGACCCGGGTTCAAATTCCCCACCCTGTCAAAAAAAGAAAGCTCAACAGGTGCTTAAAAGCACTCTCTCAACATATCAGACCTCACAAGGTTGTTGTAAGGATAAAATAGCGCAACAGAAACCAATGCAACCCACCCTGAGCTCCTTAGAAGGGTGAGCATGTAGCCAGCCGGCCAGGTTTCATTTTTCCCACCCTCTCAAAACACCCAAGCCCAAAAGCCACTCCCACACCCCTGCAGCAGTCAGTTCCAAAAGGCCTCCCTTAATGACCTAGCTCAGGCCTGGCCAAACTTGCTTAATGTAAGAGTCACATAGAATAAACATCAGATGTTTGAGAGCCTCAAGACATGAACGGCAGATGTTTGAGAGCCGCAAGACGTGAAGGAAGGGAGGGAGAAAGGACGGCAAATAGATGGGGGGAGGAAGAGCTGGAAAGAAAGCGACTTTAACTTTAAATGCATTCTCCAAGTTACCAGCTGGCTTGGCTTGCAGAAGTGATTTAAAGAGACAAATGCCTTCTCCAAGACAGCTGATCGGGCAGTGGGGGTTTGGAAAGCCACACAATGTGTGTGAAAGAGCCACAGTGTGGCCACCTGATCTAGCTAAACCACACATTAAGCTACAGTAGGCCAAGGATGATTGCTTTAAAATGAAGGCCCCTCCCTGCCCTAGAGGTGAACTTCTCCATCAGGGATGCTGGCAAGGGAGGAAGCAGAAGTGGTAGAATAGCACCTGGCAGAGAGGTTTGCTCTCTTTGCACAGAGGTATTTGAGGCCTGGGTGTGTCCACAGGTGGGAGCCTTTCAGCTCCTAGCCTGACGGTTCACAGCCTAGAGCTGGGCAGAAAAATCAACTGGTAGAGATCAGAACAAGGGAGGCTTTCCTTTCCCTGGTTTGTTGCTTTATCTTTCCTTTAGCTTTCTCTTTGGGTTTCCCCAATGCTTTGGGTTCCCATGGGGAGGGAGGGGGGAACCGAATAAAAATCTAAAATAGGCTAAATAAATCAATCTGGTATTTGAGTTGAAGCCAGACAGATGGCCAGGAAGGAACACAGCACCTGCCGGCTTACTCTGGAATCTTCATAAAACTGACCAGATCTGGGAAGGCCCCCAATCCACCTCATGCCCTGGTCTGTGATTCAGGAAGAGCTCACAATTTCCTGTCTGCCTCAAGACACTCCATTGCTTCCCTGTGACTCAGCATTTCATGTAACAGAAAGTTTGAAGGGGGAGAAAAATCTGCTCTGGAATGAGGGCAGCTCCTCCTCTTTCCTCTGCCGCATGTCCCCAGGCTACTGACAAAACAAATTTCTCTCTCTCTCTCTGTTAAGATCAAGCGGCATTCTCTCATTTTGATCAAAAATCAGATTGCCCCCCCCCACACACACACATGTTATTTGCCTTCTAGCACTGAAGACGCATCCAAAGATGAAAATTTCATTTTTTAAAAATGCTCATTTCAGCACACAGCTGTCTACCAGCAGGGATGGATATCAACCAGGCTTCCTTTCCCTCCCCCACCTCTCGCCAATCTCTATTTTGGCCTCCTGCCTCCTTTTCTCTGTCTGGACATCTTCTAGGGTTCTCCCATATGCAGCTTGTCCTTAACAACCTCCCCAAACCTTTCTCTTACGCAGGCCCAATTTCTCACTCACTAAGTGGTCAAGCTCAGCCAGGACTATAACACTTCAGCCATCAGCTTTTCATAATGTTCCCTCACACACACACAAAAATCTTCGCACATAAGAAATTTAGCATGTAAGGGAAAGGGTTAGGCTGTATCACTTCTCCCCAGCCACATAACTTTCTATGCACAAGGATATTTTTTATGGAATAGCTTAGTCAAGAGGTCTTGTTTGAACTGGTGAAGGCCAAACAGGCTGACCATCTCAGTGGACAAAATAATTTTTTAAAGACGAAGTTTCCTATCACACTTGCACTCCCTCCAACTTTATCCGATGCATCAATTCCCTCCCTCTTAATTTGGAAACCAGTCCATAGCAAGAGAAATGGAAGTCAATATGCTCTTGCCATTCTCTGAATGCTTGGATACTGGAAATAATTGACCTCCAGGTAATTACATAGAAAGTATATTGAAGACAGCACCATAGAATGTTTTAATTGTAATTGTATTTTATTGGTTTTTAAACTGAAAGTGTAAACGTCTGAACTGACTGTTAGCCCCCCTGAGTCCACTTGCGGAGAGGGCGGGATAGAAATTTAAGGTAAATAAAAATAAATATTTGGCAGATCTATCTTTTTTTGCTCTCAGGCTTGTTACATGCTGATACTTGTATACAAGTATGCTATAATAAAACTGAGGACTAGGAACATATTTATTAGGTTTATATCCCACCCTCCCTTGACAAGCTCAGGGTGGCTAACAGTTAAATAGGAACATATAGGTTGGTCTTTAAGCCTGTTGTAACCCTTCCCATCAGCAAACTGCAGGCCTTCTTCCCCATTCTACGCTGCCAGTACTGACTATATGGAATAGGGTTACCAACTTTGGATTGGGAAATTCAAAGGGGGTCGAGTCAGGGGAAGGCAAAGCTTTGGAAAGGAAGGGAGCTCAGCAGAGCCCCGATGCCATACAGTCCACCTTCCAAAGCTGTAGTCTGGAAATCTGTTGCGAATCCAGGAGAACTCCAGGTTCCACCTGGATGTTGGCAACTCTTCCCCTTCACCCACTTTGGCTTCAACGTAAGACCCAGTGCTCCCTAGCACCACCAAAACTGGCACAGTGCCCACCACAAGGATGAAGGCAGCCTAGATAACAGAGGTGAGAATTTAAAATTAAATATTTGGAAATGAGGAAACAAAGGACGGGCAACTGTTGCAAGAGGGAAAGGTCCAAGCGCAGGTATCCTGCACAACATGCCCCATTAATCATTAAGCAAAAAGCCACCCATTTCACCCTTTTACTAAAGCTCTTGCAAACTGACGTGACTTCCTCTTGCCAGAGAAGGGATCTTTTTCCTGCCGAGGAAGGCGGAAACCATCCCTTGCAGAAACTCTCCTTGTACCAAGGACTTTGCAGCAATCTGCCCACACAACCTCCTACTCAACAGAGCACCAAGGATCTGCAGCAAGGTGGGAGGGGCAGATGGGCCAAGCGTGAATCAGAGTGGATTTTTTTCCCTTGAAGGTTTCACTTCCTTCCTCCTACAGTAGAGCACATGGCTGCCACCTTCTACGTTACCCAGCAACTTGTCACCCTGGTAAATCTATACATGAATCCCTGACGCCGGGTAGGCCCTAAATGGAGGGAAGGCGGCAGCAGGAAGGACATGAGGCAGGCATGAAACCTGTGGCCAACACACTGCTTCCCCCCACCCATGCAGCTGTTCCCGCTCTCTTCTTGGGCTTCTTTCACACAGCAGTTTTGTGGGCCAGTGCATTCAAAGGGGGGGGGGTGTTACAGAATACACACAGCTAGTCCTTGAGAAGGTGTCAATGAACCGAAGGAAGCTCTTAGCATCAGCAAGGCTCCGGATTAATAAAATAAAGATTATCACCCCTCGGTTTTTCCCCTCTTCCTGCTCAGCCATGTCAATCAGAAGCTCAACTGCTCTTTGAGCAGATTTTAGGCTACAGCTACATGGAAGCCGCAATCACAGGGCTTGGCACCTTTGCAGGGAGACCGTGGGGGGCATTTTTCGGAACCGCTCACGGAGTGCAAGGAAAAGCCCTTTTGCTCCACTTCACCCTGGCTTGAGGGAGGCCAAGCGGCACGTACCAAGCGAGCACGCCAAGAATGAAGCTTCCTGCCAGTTGCAGAAGGCGGAAGCGCAGCAAGTCAAGGGACGCCAGCACAGCAGGTCCTTTTAACGGTGCACCGACCGAATTGGCCCGCTAGGCTATAGGGGAGGAAAAGAAGGCGGAGGGGGGGGGGGACTGGGATGGACCAGAAGAGCATCCTGCTTCTTACCCAGCGCTATCAGAGCCCTGTTCTCTCCAGGGTTTTTTTTTGCATCACCAGCCCAGTTTCTTCAGACATCGCATCTCCCCCTCCCCCCAGCGCTTGCACCCCACGGTCTTTCCTTAACTACGCATCCTATAACTCCCCCCCTCCCTTTTCTGGAAAAAGCTTTTAAAAGCCCCTCTTTTCTTGCCCTCCATGCACAGGCCGGCCTTTAAGGCGCTTGGAGGCCACTAGCTCGGAGAACCCTTTGTAGCTAAGGATGCGGAGACCCTAAGGACAGAGGATTTTGAAGATGCAGGAGGGGGAACTGAGTCAGCGCCGCCCTGTCCTCCTTTTCAGGCGAGAGACTCTATTTTGCAGCGTGACGGTGCGCGGTTTATATTTTGCAAGGCGGACTCCACATCCTTTCAGCTTTTTCCCCCTGATAATTTGGCAATTATTATTCCCCCCTCCCCATCACTATGCAACAGGCTTCAGGAAAGAGACACGCTGCTGCACAGAAACTGCCTCCACCTATCCATCCCACTTACCTGAGGTTAACTGAAGGAGTTACAGCACCTGCAAAATATATAAATTGTTTCTTTAAAGGGGGTTAACAGGGACACCACGCTCGGCTCACGCTCCGGAGAGACTGGGGAAGAGATGCCCGGCTCGTGCGAACCTATAGTCCGGTCTATGCAGATGAGGTGCCTCCAGCTCGGCCTCTTATTGGTCACCGCGCCCCTTCGCCTTCCTCTGATTGGCCGGGAGGCGACTCTCGCCAGCTCAGCCTCTTGGCGCGTGCGCTACGTGCCCCGGCTGCCTCTTCTGCTGAGGCGGCTCGCGTGGAAAATCCCCATTTTGCTAAACGCAGAAAGCGGCTGGGCAGCTTCGCCCCGCCTCGCTTCTTTACCCGGAGCAAAAAGTTGCAAAGGAGCATGCGCTCCGAGGCCGCATTTCTTTTGGGGGAGTGGAGGGGTATTTCATTTCCACACGTGCGTGCACATTTGCCAGTCTAGGACAGAGATAACGCTTTACATTTGACAACGTTGCGCGCGGTGCAACCAGGAATCTACCGCTGTTGTGTCTCTTAAGAGAGATGCAGCTTAAAATCCTGTACACAAATCCCAGTCGGAGCATTCTCCCCACCCCCGTCTGCAAACTGGGTACGCTATTCTCCATCTTATCTTCACACCAACCCTGTGAGGTAGGTTAGACTGGAGTGAGGTTGATTGGCTTAAGGTCGGGTTGCCATCTCCAGGTTGGAAAATTCCTGGAGATTTGGGGTTGGAGCATGCAGGGCATAGTTTGGGGAGGGGGGGTGGAACTCTAGAATCCACCCCCCCCCCCAAAAAAAGCAGCGGGTTTCTCCAGGGAAACTGATCCCTGCGGTTTGAGAATCCTAGTTAGCTGGTGAGGCCATTTCTGATTATTAAGACGTTGCCTCCCTTGTGTTCAGTCTGGTTTACTAAAGGGAACAGATGATTGCACGGATCAGCAAGCAGAGGAATAAGAAGAGACACTAAATTTCAAGTGTAAAACTGAAATCCCTTCTTTGCATTACTCACTGTAAGCTTCTTTATGAGAATATCTGAGTCTAAACCTTTTAAGAATAGACATAAGGATCTAAAGGATGGAAAATGCAGACCTGGCAAAGCAAGCTCTAGCAATTCCCCCTTGTTTCCACATACCCTACATTACGTTATGTGCAGAGTTCTTTGCTCTCCTCTCCAAGGGGACGTAGAATTTTTAAAGCAATTTCACCAAAAAGAAAACCTACAAGACCAACAGTCTGTCTAGTCCAACCTCCTGTCTCACAGTGTGGCCAACCAGTTCCTCTGGTGGTCCCAACAACAAGTCATGGAGGCCGAGGTCTTCATAAGAACATCAGAAGAGCCCTGCTGGATCATACCAGTAGTCCATCTAGTCCAACATCCTGTCTCACAGTGTGGCCACCCAGTTCCTCTGGTGGTCATGGAGGCCGAGGTCTTCATAAGAACATCAGAAGAGCCCTGCTGGATCATACCAGTGGTCCATCTAGTCCAACATCCTGTCTCACAGTGTGGCCACCCAGTTCCTCTGGTGGTCATGGAGGCCGAGGTCTTCATAAGAACATCAGAAGAGCCCTGCTGGGTCATACCAGTAGTCCATCTAGTCCAACATCCTGTCTCACACTTTGGCCACCCAGTTCCTCTGATGGTCCAACAACAGGTCATGGAGGCCGAGGTCTTCATAAGATCATCAGAAGAGCCCTGCTGAATCAGACCAGTGATCCATCTAGTCCAACATCCTGTCTCACACTTTGGCCACCCAGTTCCCCTGATGGTCCAACAACAGGTCATGGAGGCCGAGGTCTTCATAAGAACATCAGAAGAGCCCTGCTGGATGAGACCAGTGGTCCATCTAGTCCAACATCCTGTCTCACACAGTGGCCAGGGAGTTCCTCTGGAGGTCCAACAATGGTCACAAAGGCTGAGGCCTTTCCCTGATGTTGCCCTCTCCTGGCTCTGGAATTCAGAGGCTTGGTGCCTCTGAATGTGGAGGTTCCCCTCAGATGCCAGGGTTAGTAGCAAATGACAGACTTTTCCTCCATGAATCTAATCCCCTTCTATGTCCTGAATTGTTACGGTACAAATAAAATACATCTACCATTTACTCAAAAAGGGGAAGAGATAAATGTCTCTCTGCTTAGGCATACTGATGGAAAGCCAAAAAAAAAAAATCGCTAGACGCATGCTGTTTCAATAAGCTATTATTTTGAAAGCGTAGTAGTACCCCAGCCATTTCCTATCACTGTTTTCCTTCACTGGGCTGTGCCTTTCACAGATGCAGCAGGCCCAAACCCCCTCCTTAGCTCTGGAAAATCTCGCCAGACCACTTAGAGGTGCTTGTCATAAATACAGAGAACCCCAGGTCCATCAATATTGTCAGGTACAACCGACAATTTAGCCTCAGTTTCTCCCATCATGTTGATGGGTTCACAGTCTGGGTCTGGCTGCATAGGACTGCCAAGCCCAATTCAAGAAATATCTGGGGACTTTGGGGGCGGAGCCAGAAGCAAGGGTGTGACAAGCATAACTGAACTCCAAAGGGAGCTCTGGCCATCACATATAAAGGGACTGCACCCCTTTTAAATGCCTTCCCTCCATTGGAAATAATGTAGGATGGGGCACCTTCTTTTGGGGCTCATAGAATTGGACCGGTGGCTCAGTGAATTGGGGGGAACGGTGGCTCAGTGGTAGAGCATCTGCTTGGGAAGCAGAAAGTCCCAGGTTCAATCCCTGGCATCTCCAAAAAAAGGGTCCAGGCAAATAGGTGTGAAAAACCTCAGCTTGAGACCCTGGAGAGCCGCTGCCAGCCTGAGAAGACAAGACTGACTTTGATGGACCAGGGGTCTGATTCAGTAGAAGGCAGCTTCATATGTTCATATATGACCACCCGTTCCAATATTTTTGAAACTTGGAAGATATTTTGGGGCGAGGCATCAGATGCTATGCTGAAAATTTGCTGCCTCTGCCTCAGAAACAAAAGCCAACAACCCCCCCTGATACCTACAGATCAATTCTCCCTTATACTCTATGGGAATCATAGGGAATAATGGAGTGCCCAGCAGACACTCCCCCCCCTGCTTTCTGATGACCCTGAAGTGGGGGGAGGGCCTCCAAGCAGAGGGATCCCATGCCTCCACTTTGGGATTGGCAACCTTAGCCTGGCAGTCCCTTGGATCTCCAAGCCCTGGTCATCTGCCACTTGCCACCACCCTTGGGCCTCTGCCCTGTGAAGACACTAACCACTCTGTTGTGGCATAATCTTTTCTGGGACGGAAGCCATTTTGCCAGATGCAGCTCAGTGAGCCTCTGCCAGGAGACATTCCCTTTCGAGGTGCTTTTATAGGCTTACTGTGGGAGGAGGCTCTGAAGACTAACAGACAATTAGCCTCAAAAGCAATACTACTAGCCTCATTTCTTTTCCTAGGAGCAATTAAAATGTAAGAAAATAGTAAACTTTGGACATCCCCAGAATTCTTCTCCAGGGTCGAGGTTTGGTCTTCTTGTTTTTAATAGGAGTAAAAAAGGAGAGAGAAAAGAAGTTTCAGAGAAGTTGAAATTACTAAAATGAGGCTCTCATAATTTGGTCACATTACGAGAAGACAAGAGTCACTGGAAAAGACAATCATGCCAGGGAAAGTGGAAGGCAGAAGAAAAAGAGGAAGACCTGACATAAGACAGATTGACTCGTGACCAAGGATGCCGCAGGCCTCAGTTTGCAAGACCAGCGCAAGGCTGTTAACAGGCTATTTGGGAAGGCATAGGGTCACCACAAGTCAGAAGAGATGTGAGGGCACTTAACACACACACACAGTATTAAAGAGCAGGCTCCCGATTTTTCTCACCATGCTTTGAACCGTCTTTCCTGCATGCCCCCCTCTTAAACTAAACATTTAACTTGAAGAAGAGTTCTGTGGGACTCTAAAACTTAATACTTTTTTTTGTCTATTTTGGAAAACGTGGTAATTTTTTTTTCCTAAGCTGTGACCTCATGCAACAATGGGCAGGCCTAAGAACATAAGAAGAACCCTGGTGGACCAGTCCAGTGGTCCATCTCATCCAGCATCCTGTTTCAGTGGCCAACCGGTTACTCTGATGAAACAACAGAGCATTAAGGCCAAGGCCTTCCCTGCTGGACCAGTCCAGTAGTCTTGTGGTCCAGCTCCTTGTCTCACACAGCCAGTCCCTCTGGATGGCCAACAACAAGGCACAGAGGCTGAGGCCTTCATTAGAACGTCAGAAGAACCCTGCTGGATCAGACCAGTGGTCCATCTGGTCCAGCACATGGACTCACACAGCGACCGAGCAGTCCTTCCGGAGGGCCAGCAACAGACCTGAAGCTAATTTTCAGATCTGATTGTTTCTGTTTGTGCTCCCAACACAGCCCGCATCATTTGCACATTCCAGGGCTGCATGCCCTTGCAAGATGAAGCCGCTGAAAGTGATGGTCTCTTCTGTAGCCGGAGGTAGCAACAGGCAGGCATGCCTGTAGAAAATCTTGTAATTGTTCATGTGTTGATATAACTTTTCAAAACATCAGCATTTTTTTTAAATAACGTAGTATAGTACCAACAGGCAACATGGGGAAAAAAATTACTGTTCATTCATGTACATCTGCCCGGTTCTCTGTACACATTTGCTTATTTTTACTTGTTTGTAAAATTTGCTCTGGGATAATGAAGCGGCCTGGTGGCCTGTGGGAATTTGGATCCCTCACCAACAAACCGGGTGCTTTGCATATTCATTTAAAATAACAGCATTCTTTCTCACAGGGAGACGGCGATCTCAGTGCAAAGATGGGAACAGAAAGTAGAAAAGAAAATAGTGCAGGCAGGAGGTAGAGGCCTGGTATTTTAGGGCTGTCGGAAGCTCTGCAGCAAAGGCACACTTTAAGGGAGCAAGCCTGATTTTGGAAACAGAGCCTTTAATATCTAACAGTAGAGGACGGCCACACTGCACTGCTGAGCGACATCATTTACGAGGCATCATATCCACCACAAGATCACTGTCGGGAGACAGAAAATTACGATCCCGCCTATACTGAGCTTTGAGAAGCACCATTAAATGTATTTTAATTGTTCATTGTTATTGTTTTAAATCGTAATTTTGAATTGTGTTTCAATTGGCTGTTAGCTGCCCTGAGTCCACTTGCCAAGAGGGCGGGATAGAAAACGTAAGGAATAAACAAACAAATAAATAAATAAGAGTGAAACGCTTTCCATGCTGAGGCTACAGGTCTGCTACAAGCAGCAGGTTTTTGGGTATGAATAAAAGACCTCCATTTGTCAGTGGTTTTAACACTCCTGGGGGACAGGGTTGCCAGCCTCCAGGTGAGATCTGGGAATCCCTCAGAATGGCAGTTCATCTCCAGAGTACAGAGATCAGTATAAGAGAAAAGAGGACAAGCTGTTAGCAGTATAGGTAAGAACAAAGAGATAACTAAATAATCTGTCTTGTGAATACCTTGGGGCCGTTTTAGTTTTTAGCTGAAACCACCGAGATATTAGATCTAAATGGATGTCTAAGAACACTGAATGCCATCTGTAACTACGGTAAATGGAAATCAGCACAAAATTGTTTAAATTGTTTTGTTTTAATTTAACGTTTAATTTTATTGTTTTATTGTGACTTTATTGTGCATTGTGAGCCGCCCCGAGCTTGCTTCGGCGGGGAGGGATGTAAATTGAATAAACGAAACTAAACTAAATGAAGGATTTGCTGGTAATGCTGGCTGCTCTTACAGATTATATCTCGCCCTGAGCCTGCCTTGGTGGGGAGGGCAGGATATAAATCTAACAAAAGAAATAAATCATTTCTTAAATTTGGATAATAAATCTATAATTTTAATTTCATGTCACCAGGCAGCATGGGTATTGGTGACTGTAAAACAAAAGGCAAACTGATGTGCCCCCCATTGCCCTGGGGGGTTAGAAGTTCCAGGGGGTGGGAAGATGTTCATATTCCAAAATCTAGACAGGTGCTGATCTCTCTAATGCTTACTGCTGCAAAACTAGCAATAGCCGGTAAATGGAGATCACGGAAACCGCCTTCCCTAAAAACATGGCTAAATAAACGGTGGGAATATTTTGTTTTTTAAAAAATTACTGAAACAAAAAAAAAAGTGCCAAAATCCAGACTACACCTCTTGGTTTGCTGATATCTGGTTGCCATATTTGACATGGACATTTAAATTTACAGCCAATCCATCTTCTCTTTCAGTACAAGAATAATTACATTAATCACAAATTCATGGCCTCTTTTCTCTCCCCTCTCCTCTCCTCCCCCCTTTCTAAATGTAATTTCCTGTCTCCCTTTCATGGTTTACCTGTAGTTAAGTACTCCTACTTACTGAATTTCTCTCAGCCAACATCTAATAATTTGTGAATATGACTAAAGAATATGGGATGATCTTTTTTTCTTTTTGTTGTCGTTTTAAAAAGTAATAGTATATATGCTCCATTTGATGTAATCCTCATCACATTGTTGTGTCAATGCGATGTGTTATTATGCAGTTCCTAAACTTTGTACGACTACTTGAACTTTAATAAAGTATTACTTATTTGGGGGGAGGGAGAAGTTCCAGGGGCAGTCAAACACGGATTGGTTTCCTTTAGAGGAGGAGCTCTGGTAATGTGTGTTCGATTTGCAACTATGCAAAGATAGCATTCCTTTGTGGCAAGAGACAGATTCCCCAGAGGGAGAGATCCTGTAACCCGCCCCCCCCCCCCCCCCAGGGAGCTTCTGTTATTCCTGTTCCTCCCCCAAATACCAACCTGCTGTTTCTTCATTCACAATCAAACCTATGGTACTTCCTCCTCTCACACAGATGAGGGGGATCATGTTCTTGCAGTGCAATCCGAAGCAACTGTTCTAAACCCATTGCCTCCAATGGACTTAGAAGGATGTAACTCTGTGTAGGATTGCACTGGCAGGCATTAAACAGAGCCCTCAGGGAATTATCCCCTTGCAATTAGCGCCCATTGTGGAAGCCTTTGACCAAGGGACTGAGCCATTCGCTTTAGAAAGGAATTGTACTGAGCCATTATCCTTACAAAGGAATGGTTAGCCCAGTTACTGTTTCCCAGAAGAAACCATTCAAACTAATAAATAATATATTGTGCAGTAACCTCAAGGTAAGCAACCTGTAGATCCAGGTAGGTTGCCTGTGTTGGTCTGAAGTAGCAGAACAAAGTTTGAATCCAGTGGCGCCTTTAAGACCCACAATGTTTTATTCAAGGTGAAACTTTGTTGGTCTTAAAGGCACCTCTGTAAGCAACCTACGTATATTATTTTCTCCCAGCAAAAGTCCAAAGATACCGGCTGAAAATTCTCAAGTGTTAAAAGCAGGGTTCAATTTAAAAAACTACATGCTCTATAACAGGGATGGCCAAACTGTGGCTTGGGAGCCACGTGTGGCTCTTTCACACATATTTTGTGGCTCTCAAAGCCCCCACCACCCTGTCAGCTGGCTTGGAGAAGGCATTTCTCTCTTTCAATCTCTTCTCCAAGCCAAGCCTTCCAGCAGCTTGGAGAATGCATTTAAAGTTAAAGTTGCTTTCTTTCTACCTCTCCCCCTCCTCCCTTCCCAGTGTATTTTCCTTCCTCCCTTCCCCCAAACTTGTGGCTTTCAAACATCTGACGTTCATGTCGTGTAGCTCTCAGATATCTAACATTTATTCCATATGGCTCTTACGTTCAGCAAGTTTGGCCGCCCCAAGCTCTAGAACAAAGTCTGAGTCCAGTATAAGACCAACAAAGTTTAATTCAACTTCATCAGATGCTCATGAAACTTATGCCTTGAAGAAAGCTTTGTTGGTCTTAAAGATGCCACTGGAATCAAACTTTGTTCTTCTGCTTCAGACCGACGCAGCTTCCCGCTTGAATCTACTATGTGCCGTATATTCTCCCTAATTCAATGTTGAGTTTTTGATGAGTTGGACTCTGCGTCTGTTGTTCTGCCCTGCATTGAGGTATCCATTTATCACCTGCTCTGGTATGCGCTTTATTCCAGAGATACTGAAAAACAATTCCATCTGGAGAATGAACCCCAGTCTTCATGGAGTCACCATAAATTTGTCGTCACCCCTTCACATTGTTAGTGGCACAGCATGTGTTTTGCACGCAGAGTCCCAGGTTCAAATCACAGCATCTCTAGCTTTAAAAGATTTCAGGTTGCCAATGATGGGAAAGATCCCAGAGAGCCCCTCCTCATCAGAGCAGACAAGTCTAGGCTAGAAGGGCCAGCGGGTCTGACTCGGGAGAATGCAGTGCCATACACAGATGCCATACACATCAAAGTGCAGGCCCCAAATTATCTTCTGAGTTCTGACCACCATCCCATTGGAATGTGAGGGTATCCAAAGACATGCTGGAAGTTTCAATTAGTGCACAGTTCAGCTGCAGAATTACAGATTGGCATTAATTAGAAGGAAGGCGTGTTTGTCAGGGTTAAAAGGATGCCAAGTCTGCTCTAGGCACAATTCACAATTCACTTTTAAATCAATATATAGACCATAAAAGGCCACTGCCTTCCATGGGAACCTGCCCATTCACTCAGGTAAGGCATACTTCTTTACAGAAAGAGTAATTAAAACATGGGATTTGCTCCCAGAGGATGTAGTGATGGCCACAGGCACAGCTAGCTTTAAAAGGGGATTAGACAGATTCATATTGGAGCGATCTGTCCATGGCCATTAGCCATAGCGACTGGGGGAAACTTCCACATCCAGCCTCTGAATCCCAGAGACAGGAGGCAACCTCTGGAGAAACACTTGGCCTCCATGCCGTTGTTGGCCCTCCATTGGAACTGGTTGGCCACTGTGTGAAACAGGATGTTGGCCTAGATGGACACTGGTCTGATCCAGCAGGGCTCTTCTGATGATCTTATGAAGGCCTTGGCTTCTCTGCCCTGTTGTTGGCCCTTCAGAGGAACTTGTTGACCACTGTGTGAGACAGATGCTGGCCTAGATGGACCACTGGTCTGATCCAGCAGGGCTCTTCTGATGATCTTATGAAGGCCTTGGCCTCTCTGCCCTGTTGTTGGCCTTTCAGAGGAAATGGTTGGCCACTGTGTGAGACAGGATGCTGGACTAGATGGACCAGTGATCTGGTGCAGCTTATGTTCTTACCTTTGGGAGCTCTATGACCCCCACTGTTTGAAGCAACATCGCTGGACAGTAGAGACTGGGCCTTCAGTTTGGTGTAGTGGTTAAATGTGCGGACTCTTCTCTGGGAGAACCAGGTTTGATTCCCCACTCCTCCACTTACAGCTGCTGAAATAGCTTGGGTTAGCCATAGCTATCGCAGGAGTTGTCCTTGAAAGGGCAACTGCTGCGAGAGCCCTCTCAGCCCCACCCCACCTCACAGGGTGTCTGTTGTGGGGGGAGAAGATATAGGAGATTGTAAGCCACTTTGAGTCTCTGATTCAGAGAGAAGGGCGGGGTATAAATCTGCAGTCTTCTACCATGGTGTCTTTGTTGTGACATAACCTCTGCTGCAGTTATGCTGCTAGTACCAAACTGGATTAATTTTCAGCACCATCTGAAGACTTTTGTTTGTTTTTGTGTTCCGCATTCTTTTTTACAGTGTTGATTCTTTTTTTCTTCCTGGCTTTTAACATCATTTCTGCACTCCTGGTAATTATTTGATATTGTTGCTGCTGATACGCTAGAGAACTTTCAGTTGCCTTTGAAATTGTCTGGTTCGGCTTCCCCAAGTGCTGCTGCTGTTTGAACAACTGATCCATTTCTATTTAGGACTGAATGCTGAGTTTTAAGCATTTGATATTATTATAATATTTTTATTGTTTCACTTAATTACCACCGCAGAAGAATCCTATTTGGCTGAGAGTGTGGGGGAAAAGCCATCTCCGTCAATAAGAGAGAAATAATATTTCAGAAGCGAAGTGATCATTGCTATTAATAAATGATAAAGTTGGCAACGGGAAAGGCCAAGCGAAGGGGCAGGCAACATTTTAGAAATGTAAGCAAATCAATTTGCACAGATTTAGGATTAGAATTAGGGGCCATGATTTAAACAAAAGTTTCATTGGAGAGATGAGTATTGAGGATGGAATTCAAGAAAGAGCCATAGAAGAAGAAGGAATTGGATTTATACCCTGCCCTCCACTCCGAAGAGTCTCAGAGGGGCTCACAATCTCCTTTACCTTCCTCCCCCATAACAGACACCCTGTGAGGTAGATGAAGATATTGGATTTATATCCCACCTCCACTCCGAAGAGTCTCAGAGCGGCTCACAATCTCCTTTACCTTCCTCCCCCACAACAGACACCCTGTGAGGTAGATGAAGATATTGGATTTATATCCCGCCCTCCACTCCGAAGAGTCTCAGAGCGGCTCACAATCTCCTTTACCTTCCTCCCCCACAACAGACACCCTGTGAGGTAGATGAAGATATTGGATTTATATCCCGCCCTCCACTCTGAGGAGTCTCACAGCGGCTCACAATCTCCTTTTCCTTCCTCCCCCATAACAGACATCCTGTGAGGTAGATGAAGATATTGGATTTATATCCCGCCCTCCACTCCGAAGAGTCTCAGAGCGGCTCACAATCTCCTTGACCTTCCTCCCCCACAACAGACACCCTGTGAGGTGAGTGGGGCTGGAGAGGGCTTTCACAGCAGCTGCCCTTCCAAGGACAACCTCTGCCAGAGCTCTGGCTGCCCCAAGGCCATGCTAGCAGGTGCAAGAGTCCACACACTTCACCACTACACCAAACTGGCTCTCTTGGAATAAGACTCACCCTGAGGATTAAAACTACTTTTAACGCCACATTCCTATTTTTTAAAAATGGGATACTTTAAGTCCCGTAAACAAAAAACTGAAGGCAAAATACAGATGTCAAATATTTGTGTTCTCTGGTGGTGCTGGAGAGTGCTGTCAGGCCACAGCTCACTCATGGCAGGGCCTTCAAGGCAGGAGACATTCAGAGGTGGTTTGCTGTTGCCTGCCTTGATCCTGCCATTGCAGCAATCCTGGACTTCCTTGGTGGTTTCTCATCCAATTTTAGGAGGGCTGACCTTGCTGAGCTTCGGAGATCTAAAAAGTTCAGTCTAGCCTGGGCCATTTGGATGGGAACATTTTTTCCTTGAAGCAGCTGAAAGGAGGGGTAGTTTCAACTGGTGAAATGGTGCAGGGAGGAGAATTACTTCCCTTCTCTGCCCCACCACAGCCTCAGTCCCATAGTGGGCCAGTTTGGTGTAGTGGTTAAGTGCGCAGACTCTTATCTGGGAGAACCGGGTTTGATTCCTCACTCCTCCACTTGCAGCTGCCGGAATGGCCTTGGGTCAGCCATAGCTATTGCAGGAGTTGTCTTTGAAAGGGCAGCTTCTGTGAGAGCTCTCTCAGCCCCACCTACCTCACAGGGTGTCTGTTGTGGGGGGAGGAAGGGAAAGGAGATTGTAGGCTGCTCTGAGACTCTGTCCTTGAAAGGGCAGCTTCTGGGAGAGCTCTCTCAGTCCCACCTACCTCACAGGGTGTCTGTTGTGGGGGGAGGAAGGGAAAGGAGATTGTAGGCTGCTCTGAGACTCTGTCCTTGAAAGGGCAGCTTCTGGGAGAGCTCTCTCAGCCCCACCTACCTCACAGGGTGTCTGTTGTGGGGGGAGGAAGGGAAAGGAGATTGTAGGCTGCTCTGAGACTCTGTCCTTGAAAGGGCAGCTTCTGGGAGAGCTCTCTCAGCCCCACCTACCTCACAGGGTGTCTGTTGTGGGGGGAGGAAGGGAAAGGAGATTGTAGGCTGCTCTGAGACTCTGTCCTTGAAAGGGCAGCTTCTGGGAGAGCTCTCTCAGCCCCACCTACCTCACAGGGTGTCTGTTGTGGGGGGAGGAAGGGAAAGGAGATTGTAGGCTGCTCTGAGACTCTGTCCTTGAAAGGGCAGCTTCTGGGAGAGCTCTCTCAGCCCCACCTACCTCACAGGGTGTCTGTTGTGGGGGGAGGAAGGGAAAGGAGATTGTAGGCTGCTCTGAGACTCTGTCCTTGAAAGGGCAGCTTCTGGGAGAGCTCTCTCAGCCCCACCTACCTCACAGGGTGTCTGTTGTGGGGGGAGGAAGGGAAAGGAGATTGTAGGCTGCTCTGAGACTCTGTCCTTGAAAGGGCAGCTTCTGGGAGAGCTCTCTCAGTCCCACTTACCTCACAGGGTGTCTGTTGCGGGGCAGGAAGATAAAGGATATTATGACCGCTCTTGAGACTCTGAGATTCAGAGTATGGGGTGGGATATAAATCCAGTATCATTATCATCATCATCAAAATCATCATCATCATCTTCTTCTTCAGACTTATTTTTAAAGCTAAATAACAAGACAGGAACTCTAGCATCACATTTCGTTTGGCCCAATGACAGCAAGAGGCTTTTGGGCACGGTGCACCCACTATGGAGTTGAGAAGCATGGCTGCAACAGCAAAAGAGGGTAGAAAAATCAAAGAGAACAAAGTCAGGATAATAACACTGAAGGGGCTTGTGCCGGATGGGGATGCTGGGAAGGTTTAACTGCGGCGCCTCCGTATCTCTTGTGATGTCACAAGAGGTTTTCCAGGCAGTAGCAGACAGAACCTTCACAGAGATCGTGCACAGAGGACAGAATCCAAAACAGACCGGCCCAGTTCTCCATGGCTTCCTCTCTTTTCGTATCTGACATTAGCATCATCACAAATCAATCAGGTAACCTAAGACGAGCGCTTCTGGGTCAGACTGGTGGTCAACCTAGGCCAGCATCCTGTTTTGCACAGTGGTCAGCCAATTGCCCTGGAGGACCAACTCACAGGGCACAGAGGACAAGGCCCTCCCTGGATGTTGCCTCCCAGCGCTGGGATTCAGAGGTTAACTGCCTTTGAATAATGAGGTTCCCTTTACCAGTCATCCCTGGTAGCCGCTGATAAGTCTGTTTATCCCCTTTTGAAAAGCCATCTGTGCTTGTGGCCATCGCTACATCCGCTGACAGCAATTTTGTGGCGCCTTGTGGTAAGCTGCAGCACTGCAGTCCAAGCTCTCGGCTCACGACCTGAGTTCAATCTCGGCAGAAGCTGGGTTCAGGTAGCCGGCTCAAGGTTGACTCAGCCTTCCATCCTTCCGAGTTTGATAAAATGAGTCCCCTACTTTTAACTTTTTAAAGTATTTCCTTCTGTCTGTCCTGTACCTCCACATTCTAGTATTCTGGGAGAAGCTGAAAAAGCTGTCCGCTTTCTCCATCCCATGCAGGACGTTACAAACCTCTATCACATTCCCCTTTAGCCAGCGTTTTTTTTTTCCTAAACTGAAAAAGTCCCAGATTCTTTAGCCTTTCTGCACAGGCAAGCGGCTATGAACAGCTATAATAGCTCTTTAAAAGACAATCTGCCAGGTCTAGTTGTCCTGAAGCTGAAAGAAAGCCAAGCATGGCTTGAGACTAGGGCAGGCCTGTAGCTACAGGGGGCCCAGGCCCATCCTTTCAATCCCCCCCTCCAACTATATGGCCCCTCCATTGGAGGACCCCCAATCTGTCCCCTTTGCTCACCACCACTCTGAATAGGCTTCCCAACCCTCCCGCCCTGGCGGGGGACCCCAGGATTTCCAGCCTCTTCCCCCGCTCCCCAAAAAAACGGAAGCGGGGGAGGGGGGAAACGGTGCCAAGGAGCGTGGCAAACCGCCCCATCTTGGAGCGGGCGACGCCGCTGCGCGGCTGCCACCTCTTCTCCGCTTCACCGTGGCTGCTCCTCCGAGATGGGCTCAGGCTAGGCCCATCTCGGAGGAGCAGCTGGGATGGGGTGGGGAGGGGGCGGCGGCGGTGGCGCAGCATCGCCCGCTCCGCTCCGCCTCTGAGGTGGAGTCAGGGGAGAGCGGGCCAGGAGCCAGGAACAAATCCTGCTGTGGGCTCCACCAAACCTGAAATCCTGACTACAGCCCTGGACTAGGACTGTCTTTTCCCAGGTGTTCTTGCCTGGGAATTATGATCACAGGGAGAGAAAGCCCCTCCTGACTGCCCCACGCATCAAAGGAGATTGCTCGCTGGGTACACAAAACAGGGCCTTTTCAGTGGCAGCCCCACGATTATGGCACAATGTCCTCACTTTTCAACTCGAGGAAGCAGTTGAAGACTTATTTAGGATTGCATTTGGTTAAGGTATTAGCAGTCCTGCATTGAAAATCTAAGCTCTCATTTTATGTTTTTTTTAAATGTATTTCATTCTATGTTTTATCGATCTTTGTAAGTGCTTTCAGTTCTGTAAGGACGAAAGACAACTAACAAATGTTTTAAATCAATTGAGACAGAGAGTTCCTCCCCTTCAAAAAAAGCAGGAGTGAGATTTGAACCCTTAATTAAGGCAATAACCTTTAGGTGGGGCCCGGCTACCTCACTATATCAATGCATCTCCGGATCACAGAAATCAGTTCCCCTGGAGAAAATGGCTGCTTTAGAAGGTGGACTCTATGGCGTTGTACCCCACTGAGGTCCCTCCCCTCCCCAAACCCCGCCCTCCCCAGACTCCACCCCCAAAATCCCCATCCAGAGCTGCATCCCTGCTCTTCATCTCCATACAGTATTGTAACACTGTCTTTGCTTCCTATTATGCAGGGCTTTTTTTGAGCAGGAACGCACAAGAACGCTGTTCCGGCTGGCTTGGCATCAGGGGGTGTGGCCTAATATGCAAATGAGTTTCTGCTGGGCTTTTCCTATAAAAAGGCCCTGTGTGAAACCATGGTGATGTCAGGGGGTGTGGCCTAATATGCAAATGAATTCCTGCTGGGCTTTTCCCACACACAAAAGGCCCTGCTATTATGGATGACTTCTTCCTCCGTTTCCACTGTGGCCACCGTTGAACCTCCTCTCCATTCCAAACGTTATTTCACTCTCCTGCGCAGGCCACGGTCAGCCACAAAATGTCTGTCCAGCGTTTTGAAAGGTGAAAAGTGCTCCCGGAGGACAATTTTATTGTGGGCATTTATGAAGAACTCTCTACAGAACTAAAAGGGCATTGTGTTTGACCACTGGATGTCACAACTCCTCAATATGCAACACAGCAGAAAAGGTTGGGGGGGGGGGAGAGAAACGGAGTGGAGTGTGGGATTGCTTATATAGCACCAGGGAAACCAAGCCATTTCTAGAAAAAAAATGTTTGGGTGTGTTTTTTTAAAAACTCCCTGCCCTCAGTATGTGGTCGCTAATGTGCTTGGGGTTGTTTATTTGTTTGGGGGAAATGTAGAATTAATTAAAAAGTGCTTTGCTTCGTTTTCTACACCATACGTTATGCAATGGAGGGTCAGGTGTTGCAGCTGGGCAGTGGAAACACACTCTGTCAGCGTTTCTGCCGGCCACTGAGAGGGCTGCCACCTTTCCCAGCTAGCCTTTGTTCCTGCAGCTGGGTCTGTAGGGTTGCCAACTCCAAGTTCAGAAATACCCCAAAATTTTAGGCTAGAAACTGGGAGGGTGAGGTTTAAGGAGGGCAAGGAACTCCGCAGGGTATAATGCCAAGCAGTCCACCTTCCAAAGCAGCCGTTGTCTACAGGAGAAGAAATAAATGTGTTAGATAAATAAGTGATAAATTAAAAAAAGCAATGTCGTCTGGAAATCAGTTGTAATCAATACTCCCTCTAAGCAGTGGCGTCTTGTGAGCAAAAATTCTGCTTTGTGAGCTCCTGGCATTGAAGTTGTGAGCTACTGCACATATTCGCTTGCTCCGGGGCCATTTCTCCTGAGCTAAGACCAAAATGTGTGAGCCAGAGGCTAAAAAACTGTGAGCTAGCTCACACTAACTCAGCTTAGAGGGAACACTGGATGTAATTCCACGGGATCGCTGGCCCCTATTTGGAAGTTGGCAACCTTATAACATTGGCACATGAATGCTCCTCTGTGTGCAAGGAGAAGCTTCACTGCCTAGTTTTTGTGGAGCTAGCATGCAGTTAAAAGACTTACGAGCAGCCACTGCTGTTTTCTTAGTGGCCAGTTGGTAATTCTGATCCCAGTTGATCAAGAAGCAGCAGCAAAACCTGAGCGTTTTTATATTTGGGAGTAAATATCAGATAGCAACCATGTTTTAAGATGGGACATTACAGAGGGTACATAATAAGTAGAGAACCTTTGTTCAGCAGAGCTTAAGTTCTATACATGCAAAACATCGGAGCTAAACAGAGCTCTCTAGATAGTGATGGAGATGCCACCTGAAGAATTCTGTGCAACCTAAAAGATTACATCTGTACCTAAACAGGTTTGCCTTCTATTTCACGTTTTGTGTAACTGAATGGCAAAACTGCATGTATCACACAGATTGTAGAAGATGAAGATATTGGATTTATATCCCGCCCTCCACTCCGAAGAGTCTCAGAGCGGCTCACAATCTCCTTTACCTTCCTCCCCCACAACAGACACCCTGTGAGGTGGGTGGGGCTGGAGAGGGCTCTCACAGCAGCTGCCCTTTCAAGGACAACCTCTGCCAGAGCTATGGCTGACCCAAGGCCATCTCAGCAGGTGCAAGTGGAGGAGTAGGGAATCAAACCCGGTTCTCCCAGATAAGAGTCCGCACACTTAACCACTACACCAAACTGGCAAACTGTATAAGATTACATTCCCATATAAAAACATCAGCACATGAGACAAAGAAGAAGAAATTGGATTTATATCCCACCTTTCACTACCTGAAGGAGTCCCAGAGCAGCTTTACAGTCTCCCTCCCCCTCCCCACAGCAGACACCCTGTGAGCAATGTTCCCTCTAAGCTGCAGTCTTATGAGCAAAAATTCTACTTTGTGAGCTACTGGCATACAAGTTGTGAGCTACAGCATACACATCTTTCCTAAGACAAAAATCTGTGAGCTAGCTCACGCTAACTCAGAACAATGCCTGTGAGGTAGGTGGGGCTGAGAGAACTCTGACAGAAACTGCTGTTGAGAGGAACAGCTCTGTGAGAACATGTGACTGACTCAAGGTCACATCAGCAGGTGCATGTGGAGGAGTGGGGAATCAAACCCCCGTTCTCTCAGATAAGAGTCTGCCTACTTAATGACTACACCAAATTGGCTCTCATTGTCATTGAGTATATTGTCATTTGCCTTTTACTAGCATTATGACACAAGAACCAAACTTTTTCTTTCCCTAATGTTGCAAAAGAGGTCACAATGCCTTCTAGCTTAGAGGGGTTTGGAAAGAGTGAGACAAATTCATGAAGGGCAAAAGCTAGTCATGGCAGCTGAATGGAGCCTCCATATTCAGAGGTGTTATACCTCTGAATTGTCACAGGCTGGGAACAAACAGCAGGGAAGGACGGATAGCTTTGCACCTTGTTTGTATTCGCTTCTCAGAAGTATTTTAAAATAAGTATATGAAATAGTTAAAAAGAGAGAATAAATGCAGAGTGCAAATGTATTGCCCTTTGGAAAAGAGGGCAATTTTGAACCCTCACCCGATTGACCACTACCTCCTGGTTTTCTTTCATTGTTTTAATTGAAGTTCTACCTACCTAATCATGGTTCCAGCAACATGTCTTATGATGTCTGCGCAGCATTCTCTCCTCCCCACTGTTTGTTGATGTTGCAGGCATGTTGCTGACCTCAGAGCAAATGCAAATAATAATGCTTATTAAACTTGATGAAATGGTTATTACTAACTAAGGATAACAGTGATTGTGGTTCATCCGAGGGTGGGATATAAATCAAATATCTTCTTCTTCTTCTTCTTCTTCTTCTTCTTCTTCTTCTTCTTCTTCTTCTTCTTCTTCTTCTTCTTCTTCTTCTTCTTCTTCTCCTCCTCCTCCTCCTCCTCCTCCTCCTCTTCCTCCTCCTCCTCCTCCAAGGGAACTGATCTCTGTAGTCTGGAGATGAGCTGCAATTCCAGGAGATCCCCAGGACCCACCTGGAGGCTGGCATCCCTAACAGAGGCATCACAGAAGCATGTGGGCCTGGCGCTCCCTGCCATTCCAGTTCATTTCAGCAGCTTCCTGCTGGCCTGGGATCCCACTTGATGCGTGCGAGAACAGCTCGTGCATTCCCCTCCCCTCGTGTCTTCCTTTGACTCTGGAGGAGTCATCGGTTTTGACATCTGCACTGGACTGTGCAGGGGCCAGGCTCACCAAACAGGCCCTACAATGCATTTCATAATCCTTGTATATCCAGGTTGGGTAAATAGTCCTTCAAATGGAGCTGAGGGTGAAATGTCAGCAATTTGTACCTGTTCATGCCCCCAGGATTCCACAATGACCATTTGTGAGCAAGAGCGTCATGTGCTGCTCCAGCAGGGCTTAAAAAGACAGTGATTGGAAAGGTTTACCTTTTGGGTTCACACCTTTTATCAAGCGCTTCTCTTGCAGAGAGCTCCAGGGCTTTCTTTGTAGCAGGAATTCCTTTGTCTATTAGGCCGCACACCCCTGATGTAGCCAGTCCTCCAAGAGCTTCCAGCTTCGTACAGGGCCTACTGTAAGCTCCAGGAGGATTGGCTACATCATGGGGGTGTGGTCTAACATGCAAAGGAGTTCCTGCTACATAAAAAAAGCCCTGACTCAGTCAGTTAGGTTTCTCTAAAGGGGGGAAGTCGCAGACAACCCCCTAAAATTCCATTGGAGATGCAGAGCATTTTCTCTCCAACCATTTTAAGGGTTGCCAGCCTCCAGGTGGGGCCCAGAGATCTCCCAGAATTACAAGTGATATCCAGACTAGAGGTCATTTCTCCTGGAGAAAATGGATGCTTTGGAGGCAGGACTCTGTGGTATAACATAGATTTTTGGGTGAAATCCTACTCCAAACTCTCCACAGTCACTACCCCCAAATCTCCAGGAATTTTCTGGACTGGATTTGGCAACCTTGCCAGAGCCAGATTAAAAATTAGGCCAAGGAGGCACTGGCCTATAGGACCCCATGCCTTTGGGGGCCCCGGACTGGCTTTTCCTGCTGTTTCCCCCCCCTGCTTGCAGCTCTCCCAGCTTGCACGAGCAGCCAGCAACTGAGCCTCTCTTTGCCCAACTTGCCTGGTGCAGCTGCTGCTGGCGTTGTTGCCAAGTTTGCCTCTCTCTGTCTTTCCCCTGCAGTTTAGTCAAAGGGGCTTAAAAGAAGGTGCCTGCAGGCTGCAGCAGGGGCTGTGGGTGGCGGGGCAGGCACTCTGTAGACTTGCCAATCCCCAGGTCCCAGCGGGGGTTCTCCCGCTTTCCCAGGCTCCTTCCCGCCCCCAGTCAGGTGGCCGGCGGGAGGAAGCCCTGCCCCCACAGTCACCATGTGACTTTCCACCTCTGGAGGCTTCAGTCTCCGATTGAAAGGCTTCCTCTTGGGATGGGGTGTCTGTGTTACTTTGAAGAAGTTGTCAGCAACTCGTGAGTAGAGACGCCAATCCCTTGCTTCAGAGTCGCCAGAAACGGGGTGGGGGGGGAGGGAAATGTCTGTTGGGCACTTCATTATTCCCTATGTGGAGATCGATTCTCATAGCATAGGGTATAATGGGAAATTGACCTGGCAGTATCAGGGGCTCTGGGGGGGCTGTTTTTTGAGATAGAGGCACCGCATTTTCAGTATAGCATCTAGCACCTCTTCCCAAAATACCCCCCAAATTTCAAAACGATTGGGCCAGGGGGTCCAATTCTATGAGCCCCAAAAGAAGGTGCCCCTATCCTTCATTATTTCCTATGGAAGGAAGGCATTTAAGAAGGCATGCGGTCCCTTTAAATGTGATGGCCAGAACTCCCTTGGAGTTCAATTATGCTTGTCACACCCTTGCTCCTGGCTCCGCCCCAATGTCTCCTGGCTCCACCCCCAAAGTCCCCAGATATTTCTTGAATTGGACTTGGCAACCCTAGCACCCTGAGATAATTTGCAAGGAAGCCCCCAAGATTTTGACTGTCTAGGGACCTCCACAGGGTTTAATCCAGCACTGAACCTTGCTCACAAACCAGTTTCTTATCAACATGTCAGAATGGGCCTTCTAAGAACGCCAGCCTCCAGGTGGGTCCTGAGGATCCCCTGGAATTACAGCTCATCTTGAAACTTCAGAGATCAGCTCCCCCGGAGAAAATGGCTGCTTTGGAGGGTGGACTCCATGGCATAGGACT
Source organism: Heteronotia binoei (assembly GCF_032191835.1). Taxonomy (NCBI): domain Eukaryota; kingdom Metazoa; phylum Chordata; class Lepidosauria; order Squamata; family Gekkonidae; genus Heteronotia; species Heteronotia binoei. The sequence goes on along the minus strand of NC_083240.1, from coordinate 6,661,595 downwards.
CTACTGAGGCCTCTCCTCACTCCGAACCCAGCTCACCCCAGTCTCCACCCTCAATACCTTCAGGAATTTCCTAACCCAGAATTGGCAACATTGGTGTTTACCAGTGTGGTGAACGGCAGGTTCTGCACTGTGAATGGATTGCATGTTCATGCGGAAGCAATTATGTGGATGCGCAATAAAGACAAGAAACGTTGAATTCCCTAGCCTCTGCTCAGAGACAGGACCTTCTGGACGCCGGAAAGAGACAAAGGATGATGCCTAACAATACCTCTAGCAACTCACACTAAGGAGCAAGGCAGGAGTCAAGTGGCCCTTTTAAGACCAACCCATTTTTATTTCGAACGTAAGCTTTCGTGTGCTCTTAAGCACGCTTCATCAGACGAGGAATCCAGCAGTTTTGTGCTGGATTCCTCGTCTGATGAAGCGTGCTTAAGAGCACAAGAAAGCTTACGTTCGAAATAAAAATGGGTTGGTCTTAAAGCTGCCACTTGACTCCTGCTTCGTTCGGCTGCTTCAGACCGACACAGCTGCCCACTTGGATCACACTCATGAAGTTGTCAAAAGGTATCCATCAAAACGAGGGCCAATTACAGTGATCTGCCGGGGACAGGAAGGTTACAGAGAGGGCAGGCCTCCCATACTCTGAAGTGTTGCAGGGCCCAGAGGGAGGGGTGTGGCTCACCGCTGCTCACCTGACCCACCTCCCCTGTCACCTGGCTGTTTGTATGCCTTTCCCCATCAATTTGGTTGGAGTGCTCAGCCACCCATGCTCCCAGGGGCTCAGCATCACTGCAGAAAGGCATGGGGACTTAGGGGTGCCAGGTCTGACTCAGGAAATATCTGGAGACTTTGGGGGTGGAGCCAGGAGCAAGGGGGTGATGACAACCATGACTGAACTCCAAAGGGAGTTCTGGACATCACACTTAAAGGAACCGCACACCTTTTAAATGCCTTTCCTTGGAAATAATGGAGGATAGGGGGCACCTTCTTTTGGGGCTCATAGAATTGGACCCCCTAGTCCAATATTGGACCCCCTGGTCCAATATTTTTAAAACTTGGGGAGGGGGGGGGTTGAGGAGAGGCACCAGATCCTATGCTGAAAATTGGGTGCCTCTGCCTCAAAAAACAGCCCCCTCCCGAGCCCCAGATACCCACAGATTGTTTCTCCGTTATACTCTATGGGGGCCAGTCTTCATAGGGTATAATGGAGTGCCCAGGCTAGGGTTGCCAGGTCTGTGTTGGAAAATACCTGGAGCCTTTGGGGGTGGAGCTGGGGGAGGGTTGGGAAGGGGAGAGGCCTCAGCATGGTGCGATATCCGAGAGTCCATCCTTCCAAGCAGCCGTGTTCTCCAGGGGAGCTGTTCTGTTCCAGCTGGAGACCAGTTGTAAAAGTGGGAGACCTGTGACTGCAGGCCCCGTCTGGAGGCTGGCAACCCCATGCCCAGCAGACATTCACCCCCTCCCTTGCTTTCTAATAACCCAGAAGCAGGGGGAGGTCCTCCAAACAAAGGGCTCCTCTGCCGCCAACGGGAAAGGTGTGGGGAAGGACTGGTGGTGAGCAGATGGGGGCAATGTTCCCTGTAAGCGGCAGAGTCTTGTGAGCTCCTGGAATTAAAGTGGTGAGCTATTAAATAAATGAGTGTGCTCTGGGGTCATCCTTTCTGAGCTAAGACAAAAATATGTGAGCTGGCGGCTAAAAATCTGTGAGCTAGCTCACACTAACTCAGCTTAGAGGGAACACTGGGTGAGGGCCACTGGGCACCTTCTGCCAGGGCTTCTCCGAACCTGAAACCAACCGTGGACAGAGTGTCCTTGGAGCACGTGGAATCCAGGTGACTCCTACCGAGGGAGCTCCCCTTGGAGAGTCCTCCATTACAGAAATCCAAGTGGAGATTGCACTGGCAAGATCCTTGAACAGGGTCTGGGCTAGGGATGCCAACCTCCTCCAGGTGGGACCTGGGGATCCCCTGAAATTACAGTTCATCTCCAGACTACAGAGAGCAGCTCCCCTAGCGAAAATGGATGCTTTGGCGGGTGAACTCTGTGGCTTTGTACACCACTGAGTTCCCTGTCCTCTACCCCCAAATCTCCAGGAGTTTCCCAACCTGAAGCTGGTAACTGTATTCCCCTTATTCCTGGTGGCTGAGAAGGAGGGGGGGGGGGGGGGCTGGCAAACCTAGTTTGGATTGGGACCACAGTGCAGGGGTAGAAAGGGCTTCAGTCACCCCCTTACCATCTTCCAGTTTGGTGTGGTGGTGAAGTGTGTGGACTCTAATCTGGGAGAACTGGGTTTGTTTCCCCACTCCTACTCCACACGCAGCTGCTGGGTAAACTTGGGTCAGTCACAGTCTTCTCAGAGCTGGTCTCTCAAGAGCAGTTCTAGAAAGAGCTCTCTCAGCCCCATCTGCCTCGCAGGGTGTCTGAGCCCCTCTAAGACTCCAAGTGATGGGCAGGGTATAAATCCAAGTTGTTGTTGTTGTTGTTGTTGTTGTTGTTGTTGTTGTTGTTGTTGTTGTTGTTGTTGTTCTTCTTCTTCTTCTTCTTCTTCTTCTTCTTCTTCTTCTTCTTCTTCTTCTTCTTCTTCTTCTTCCAGAATTGGTCCCAGAGTGAGGAAGGAAGGAGCTGGCTGCCAATGTTGGTGGACCTGTCTTATTCAAATGTGGTCCCCTTTTGGGGCGGTCCGCCAAAGTGATCAAAGCATTAAACATTAATGCTTGCAGGACTTACTGCACAGAAGGTCAATGCCATCTCCCCAGAGAGGAGAAAGCGGGCAGGGGAAAGGTACATATCATAATGTTACCTCTGTGCCATTAACCTCGTGATCCTCTCCCTGGCTCCACGCTGCTATTTTGCGGTTCCATTAGGACGTTGGCAGCCTCTCCCAGGTGGGTCGATAAGACGTTATTAGGGTTTATAAGCTGGCGGTCCGATAGTGAAAAGTGTACGTTGGTCTTTGTTATTGTTTCAGCGGGGAGTGTAGAAAGGTGGGCTGGACTTGGGAGTAAATTGTTATTTACTCTCTTTGGGACTCTCGGAGAACAAAACAGAACAATCCCACCGGCTGGGTTTCCATTGCAGGCTTTGCACGAACCATGCGGACGAGAGAGTGGCTTCTTCACCTGCTCCTGCTCCAGCAGAGCGCTTCCCATGTCCTGCACTGGACATACAGAGGTAACGGGGAAAGAGGGGATGGTTACCTTTTCCAAAACGTGATGGCCAGCAATTTGCTAGAGGGGCAGACCAGTTCTGTAGAAATGCTTGGAGATGAACTGATTTACAGCCTCATTTCCTCAGATCTCAGAAGCCAAGCAGGGTCGGTCCTGGTGAATACTTGAATGGGAGACCACCAAGGAAGTCCAGGGTGGCTACACAAGGCAGGCAATGGCAAACCACCTCTGTGTGTCTCTTGCCTTGACAACAATGTTCCCTCTAAGCTGCAGAGTCTTGTGAGCAAAAATTCTACTTTGTGAGCTACTGGCATTAAAGCGGTGAGCTACTGCATGAATTAGTGTGCTCTGGGGTCATCCTTCCTGAGCAAAGACAAAAAATGTGTGAGCTGGAGGCTCAAAATCTGTGAGCTAGCTCACGCTAACTCAGCTTAGAGGGAACATTGCTCGAAAACCTTATGGGGTCTCTGTAAGTCAGCTGTCGCTTGACGGTACTTTCCACCACCACTACCGCACCCTGACCCTATGTGTTCTTGCTCAGAAAGGACTACAATTTATTCCCAGTGGGATTTCTTCCCAGATTGGTATGCTAAAGGTTGCAGTTTGCAATGTCATTGAGCCAAGGTGACATCCTTTTAAGCCCACTTCCTCCAAAGCCTGCGGAAGAGCACAGCTCTGCTGTTGATCTCAGGGCTTGAGTCAAAGAAGAGGGTGAGCCCTTGAATCTGTTGAGAATCAGCATTGGGAGGGGTGCATAGAGAATGCAAACACTGGCCATTTTGGGCTCCAAAGTCCAGCGCAAAGGGATTGCAAGAGGAGGGAAAAACGAGAAGGGTTGTGGTCCAAAGGGAGATCTCAACGATGTCCAAAGGAACAGACGAGAAAGAGTATTGCAAGAATGCTCCCTCTAAACTGCGGAGTCTTGTGAGCAAGAATTCTACTTCGTGAGCTCCTGGCATTCGAGTTGTGAGGTGCTGCATGAATTAGTTTGCTCTGGGGCCATTTTTCCTGAGCTAAGACAAAAATGTGTGAGCCAGAGGCTACAAAACGGTGCGCTAGCTCACGCTAACTCAGCTTAGAGGGAACTCTGATGGCAAGTGTCGCAATACATTCTCAGTGTAGTGCAGAGTATGGCTGATAGCCCACAGCCGTTTGTGCAGACGAAGGAGATGCCTGAAACCTAGGGCTGCCAGGTCTGTGCTGGAAAATACCTGGAGACTTTGGGGATCCAGCAAAGGGTGGGGTTTGGGGAGGGGCCTCAGCAGGATACAATGCCATCCAGTCCACCCTCCAAAGCAGCCGTTTTCTCCAGGGGAGCTGATCTCTGCCAGCTGGAGATCAGTTGTAAAAGTGAGAGGTCTCCAGGCCCCACCTGGAGGCTGGCAACCCTTTGAAACACCAAATCGCTTTCAATAAAATAAGTGTGCTTGTGGGGGAAAGAGGCTTGCTAACCTACAGAAAGGGCCAGGAGGTCTCCTGGAAGAACAACTGATCTCCATACCACATAGATCAGTTCCCCTGACAACAAAAGGTTGCTTTGGGGGGTGGGCTCCATTGTATTGTGCCCCCACTGAGGTCCCTCCCCAACCTCAGACCTCTCCAGGCTCCACCCTCAAATCTCCCTCTATTCCCCAACCTTTGGCAACCGGAGGAATTCTGGAAACAGTTCTCTTCTTTAGGAGGCTGCTGAAGAAGTCGGAGTGTCTTTTTAAGAAATGCCCGAGTTTGGCTGTTCTTTCCCTCAGCAAGAGAGACGGCAGTCAGACAGGATCGATTGCTCTCGCTGCTAATGCTGAAGGGAACAGCCAAAGACGGGAGGAAAGATTTCTGTATTGATTGAAAACAGAGCAGAGCGGTTTGAAGAGATGGGCCTGGAATTTCTACCCAGGTATAAAAGGGCTAAATATATCCAGAAAAGAAAGGCGAAAGAGTCTAGAAAAGGTTGCAAAGGTGCCATAATGACTTTGACAGCAAGGAACAGAGAGAAAAAAAGCCCCCCCTCCCTAAAGCCATCTGTCATTTTCAAGCCTTCTTAATAGCTATCCTGATCTGCCATGATGCCATGGAATGTCCATGGACATTCATGTTGTAAAAGATGCATAGCTATATGGCAGAGTGCATTCACAAAATCCAAAGTAAATAGAAAAATTCTGCTGGATTAGAGAAGGGTCCAGCACCTATTTTCCACTAGTAGCCAGTTAGATACCTGGAGGAAACAATACCAGCAAGCCCCCCCACAATTGTCTCCCCCCCCAATTCTGCAGTACTCTATCCACAGAGTTTCCATTTACAGTAGCTATCAGGATTGATTGCCGTAAATAGACCAATCTTCCAGGAAACCATCTAAATAAAACAATAATCTGCTGGGTTAAATCCTGGCATTACTAATAAAAGGATTCCAAGTAGGCTGGCTGGGAAGAGCATCTTGGAGAGCAGCCACCAACCCAGAGTAGACGATATGGGGCTAAGATGGATCAGTGGTCTGACTCAGTATAATGTAGCTTCATAATCTCTGTTTACGAGCAATAGAAAATTGACAGTCCAGCTCCTGTGAGGGAAGCTGGGGCAGGACGCCAGATCTGCCCTTGGGATCTGCTTTGCTTTGGGTACAATTTGACCCTGCCTGACAACCTGTTCTTATCTGTGGAATGGCAGAAGGGGAGCTGGATGAAGCCCATTGGGGAAACCACTTTGTGGACTGCCTGGGAGAGCGCCAGTCTCCTATCAATATCCAGAGGACGCATGCCAAATACAACCTGCAACTGGTGCCACTGGAGTTTGTGGGTTACGGTGGGCCCTTACAAGGAAGTTTCACAATCACCAACAATGGGCATTCAGGTAAATGCAAGATTTTCCATCTGTCCTTTAAGTGCATAATAAACCAAAGCTGGCAGCAATTTATTGCCCCTTAAGAGTGTTATTTATTGTCCCATAAGGCCTAAAAGCATTGTAGTCTTTTGTGGGCCAGGATTGAATCTACCCGGCTGCTTTAGCCAAGAGCCAGTTTGGTGTAGTGCAGGGGTGGCCAACGGTAGCTCTCCAGGTGTTTTTTGCCTACAACTCCCATCGGCCCCAGCCAGCATGGCCAATGGATGGAGCTGATGGGTGTTGTAGGCAAAAAACATCTGGAGAGCTACCGTTGGCCACCCCTGATGTAGTGGTTAATTGCGTGGACTCTTATCTGGGAGAACCGAGTTTGATTCCCCACTCCTCCACTTGCAGCTGCTGGAATGGCCTTTGGTCAGCCAGAGCTCTCGCAGAAAGGGCAGCTTCTGTGAGAACTCTCTCAGCCCCACCCACCTCACAGGGTGCCTGTTGTAAGGAAAGAAGGTATTGTAAACTACTCTGAGATTCAGAGTGAAGGGCGGGATATAAATCCAACATCATTATCATCTCCTCCTCCTCCACACAATCTCTCCCAGTTCCCCTTTGTTCTATAGCCCTCCTCCATCCCAAACAGTTTTTGGACATCCAGGTTCTTTGATGCTCAGCATAAGTGTTTTTTGGGATCAAATAGAACCCCCTCCTTCCTCTTCCAACATCAAACTGGTTGGATCTGACCCATTGATGTTTGCATTTAAACCAAGGTTTCAAGAATGGGGAAAATCCACAGTTTACAGCCTTTTTCTTCTCCCCGCACGGGAAACTCTCCTCCTTTCTCATTTTTGGCATTAACCACAGCACAACATTGTCAGCACCAAGATTAATGCCACATGGTTAGCTTTAACTAGGGATAGAAGTTCAATACAGACCCTAGATGAAGGTAGATTCAGGTGGGGTAGCCCTGTTGGTCTGAAGCAGCGGAACAAAATTTGAGTCCAGTGGCACCTTGAAGACTAGCCAAGTTTTATTCAAGGTATAAGCCTGGGGTGGCCAAATTTGTTTAATGTAAGAGCCACATAGAATAAACATCAGATGTTTGAGAGCCTCAAGACATGAATGTCAGATGTTTTGAGAGTCAGTTTGGTGTAGTGGTTAAGTGTGCGGACTCTTATCTGGGAGAACCGGGTTTGATTCCCCACTCCTCCCCTTGCACCTGCTGGAATGGCCTTGGGTCAGCCATAGCTCTGGCAGAGGTTGTCCTTGAAAAGGCAGCTGCTGGGAGAGCCAATTCGGTGTAGTGGTTAAGTGTGTGGACTCTTATCTGGGAGAACCGGGTTTGATTCCCCACTCCTCCACTTGCACCTGCTGGAATGGCCTTGGGTCAGCCATAGCTCTGGCAGAGGTTGTCCTTGAAAGGGCAGCTGCTGTGAGAGCCCTCTCAGCCCCACCCACCTTAAAGGGTGTCTGTTGTGGGGGAGGGAGATAAAGGAGATTGTGAGCCGCTCTGAGACTCTTCGGAGTGGAGGGCGGGATATAAATCCAATATCTTCTATCTTCATCTTCTTTGAGAGCTGCAAGACAGGGAGAGAGGAAGGAAGGAAGGAAGGAAGGAAGGAAGGAAGGAAGGAAGGAAGGAAGGAAGGAAGGAAGGAAGGAAGGAAGGAAGGAAGGAAGGAAGGAAGGAAGGAGGGAAATGGAGAGGATGTGGAAAGAAAGCAGCTTTAACTTTAAATGTATTCTCCAAGCACGCAGCTAGCTTGGTGTGGAAAAGTAATTTAAAGAGAGAAATTCCTTCTTCAAGCTGGTCAGCAGGGCAATATGTGTAAAGGAGCCACATGTGACTCCCAGGCAACAGTTTGGCCACCCCTGGTATAAGCTTTTATACACAAGCAGACTTCCTCAGTTACCATCTAGATAAAGGTGACCATGGTCTTAACCCTGGTTCAGACCTCCATGTGTGACATCAGCATGTCAGTTGCTCTTAAAACACCTGCTGAGATTTGACGGTGGCTTTTGTACTCCTGCAGCTGAATACCATTTGCAAACCCTGTTGGGCTCTCTCTCTTTTTGTATTGGAATGCAGCTACCTCCCCTGATCTCGTTTATTTCAACTTCCCGCTTTGTCATCTGTTTCTTTTTTTATTACTATTCTATTCTGCTAATTTTGTGCTGATTTCCTCAAACCAGAGGCGGGGAATCCAGTCAGCAGCATATACACAATCGAGAACATCAGCGCTGTTTGCATTTCTGCACGGGACATTAAAAAATAATGACAATAGGAGGGATCCAGCGTTATATGCCGGTTAATTCTTCCAGCGAGGCACGGGGATGTTGCTAGAAAAAACTTTCTGACAATAAATAGCATCAACATTTCATGCGGAAGAGTAAGGGGACGCTGCAACCTGTATTAATCAGAGTTACAGTGCTTAGCTGGTTTCAGAGGGCAGCTGTTCATCTGCAGTAGAACACAGAGACTGGAGTCCAGTAGCACGTTCAGGGAATAAGCTTTTGAAAGTCAAAGCTCATGAAAGCTCATACACTGATGCTTTTGTTGGTCTCTGAGGCATCACTGGACTCGAAGCTAAGTGCTTAGCTGAAGAAGAAGAAGAGGAGAGAGATTTTGTAATAGCTGAATGTAATAGCTGAATCCCCTGACCTTGTTCACTAGGAGTCTGACTTACAATCTCCTTTCCCTTCCCCTCCCCAGACCTTGCATTCAGCAGGAGCTCACAGGAGCACAGCTCCTGAACCTTTCTGAGGGCTCCCCCTCTTCCTCTCCGCCTTCCTCCCTTCTCCATTGAATAGTAGGCGCAGCTGCATAACAATCCCTGGATGAGCTCCACCACCTATTTTTGCACAAAATGACCCCTGCCCCTCCCCACAACAGGCTTCCTGTGAAGTAGGTGGGGTTGAGAGCGCTCTGAGAGAACTGTCTTGAGCAAAACAGCCCTGAGAGAACTTGTGTCTGACCCAAGGTCACACCAGCAGTTGCACATGGAGGAGCGGGGAATCAAACCCGGTTCTCCTAGATTAGAATCTGTGCTCTTAACCACGACACCAAACTGGTCATTTAAAGTAGATCAATTGATCAAATACATATTTTGGTTAGTTTAAAAGGTGGCTCAGTTACACAGAGTAAACAAACATATAGCTGTTTAAATACAAGCATTTTAAGGACTGCAAATGGCAAGTCTCCTCTACTCTCTAAAACAAGTGGATGCCTCTTCTAAGAGGTACCTGCTGTGAGACACAAGTGTGTCACTTAAAGACAAAGAAATAAAACAGTGATTTTTTTGTATACAAGTAAAACATATACAAGCTAGGCAGATGGCATTGATTGAAACTAACATGATCCGTTCACTATGATCTTTAATTCGGTAGCAGTCCAGCCATGAGAATCAAGCAAATATATAGTTGTTGTTGTTGTTATCTGCACACTGGCCCCACATATTAAATTACGCTAAAGGAAGCGCTGGAGCAGAATAAAATTTCTCAGTTTGCAGAATGTATTTGGATTTTGCTAGTTAATGAGCTGTACCGAGTGCACTCTGAAGCTTTTCCTTCCGACCATTAGGAACCTTACTCAGGTTCATTCCCCATTCTATACTTAAGAGCAGGGCCTTTTTTTTAAAGAAAAAGCCCAGCAGGAACTCATTTGCATATTAGGCCACACCCCCTGACACCAAGCCAGCTGGAACTGTGTTCCTGTGCATCCTTCTCTAAAGAGAGAGAGAGAGAGAAAGAGCCCTGTTTAAGAGATTTTCTAAACAGCTACCTTTTGAAAGCTTGTCTTCATGTGGACTAGATAGTTGGTGTGTATTTTAAAAAATGAAAACTAAGAATGCTGAGTTTTGACTTGTGGGGAATAGACCCAGGTGATAGTTGCAGGCATAGCTATAAAGATACAAGCAAGTCCCACATGAGCATTAGGGGCTGTCATGGAGCCCACCCTCCGAAGCAGCCATTTTCTCCAGGGGCTCTATCTTGGTCATCTGGAGAGAAATTGTAATAGCAGGAGATCTACAGGTGCCACCTGGAGGTTGGTAAGCCTACTTAGCATACAGCCCTTCTAGCCATGGGGCAGATGAGTTCAAAGTGTGCCTCTCATGATGCTGCAGGAGTTTCTGGTACAGATTTTATAACTTTGGCTCCGTGGCACAGGGTGGTAAAGCTGCAGTACTGCAGTCCTAAGCTCTGCTCACGACCTGAGTTCGATCCCGGCGGAAGCTCGGTTCAGGTAGCCGGCTCCAGGTTGACTCAGCCTTCCATCCTTCCGAGGTCGGAAAAATGAGGACCCTGCTTGCTGCGGGGGAAGTGTAGATGACTGGGGAAGGCGATGGCAAACCACCCCATAAAAAGTCTGCCGTGAAAACTTTGTGAAAGCAACGTCACCCCAGAGTTGGAAATGACTGGTGCTTTTACAGGTGACTACCTTGGCCGGACCTGCCTGTCCCGCATTGGTCTTGTCACCAGCCACCAGCGAGTCTGCAGCAGACGTGGACTACTGCACCTTTTTTAAATCTTCGTTCGCGAAGTCAGGCCGAGAGACCTTTACCTTTTTTTTTTTTTTTAATAGACAGATACCTTTACCTTGCCTAGGACGTCACAAAACCTTGTTGCGGGCCAGCACTGCTTGGTATACAGTATGTGCAGCGCAGCACATGATTTTGGACCACCAGAGAGATGAGTGGTTTCAAAAGTAAATAACCTGAAAAGGGCAGCCTGCTAGAGAACACAGGCACTGAAGCTGTTGCTGAACAAGGCAGCAAGCCTCCCAAATTCTCTTCGTTTCCTTCAAACATATAAAAGGACAGCAGATACAAGACAAGCAGCGGAGCCACGAGACAAACTGTCTCAGAGGCGAAAGAAGCTCTCATTGTATCGCTCATGAAAATAATGGGCCAGGCCGCCTGCTTATTACATACGGCTCCGAATGCCTGGCCTCTCATTAAGAGGTTTCTGCACAGAGGCATTATCGGCTGGGCAGGCTCTTTGTAAATTTGCTGTCTATTTTGGGGGGGGTGAGCTAATGTTTTTTGTTTTGTTTTCCAGCACACATGAGCACATCTTGGTATTTTCTCAGGCGCTCTTGTTAGCTCTGTTATTATTGTCATCTGCTAGACTTAAAACCAATTTTCTTTGGGAGCCAGGCTGAAGCCTTGGGAAGCTGTTGGTCAGCATCAGCAGCCACAAAACTTTCTCTCAGACCCATTTCTCTCTCTCTGCATTGTGGGTAATAATGACACCATTTCTCATGCTAGAACTGTACACACTAACAAACCCTCTCCTCTTGTGTGGGGACTGCATTATTTGGTGCCAAGCAGGCCCCAGAAAGAATTGGAGTGGGGGGTGGGGGTGGGCTAGTGCCTAATGCATTAACATCACACTAGCATGCTCACATCACTTCCGGTCAGGGCTTTTTTTTTGCAGAAAAAAGCCCAGCAGGGACACATTTGCATATTAGGCCACACCCCCTGACATCACCATTGTTTCACATAGGGCGTTTTTACAGAAAAAGCTCAGCGGGAACTATTTGCATACCAGACCATGCTCCCTGACACCAAGCCAGCCGGAACTCCGTTCCTGTGCGTTTCTGCTCAAAAAAAGCCCTGCTTCCAGTAAAAATAGGAAGGGACACAGAAAAGCTCTAGCATTTAGCAATTTCACAGAATGCTAGAGCAGGGGTGGCCAAACTGAGGCTCAGGAGCCAGAGGGCAGCTTGGAGAATGCATTTAAACTTAAAATTGCTTTCTTTCAACTTTTCCCACCCTCCTCCCTCGCCCATCTATTTTCCTTCCTTCCTTAACATATGAACATAAGAAGCTGCCTTATACTGAATCAGACCCTCGGTCCATCAAAGTCAGTATTGTCTACTCAGACTGGCAGCGGCTCTCCAGGGTCTCAGACTGAGGTTTTTCACAGTGTTTTTATCTTTTTGTGAGTCTTCAACTTTTTTCAGGGTGGGCCTTTCTCTTGATATTTTTGTCCTGTAAGGAAGAGTGTAAGAGCCCCATGGCACAGAGTGGTAAAGCTGCAGTACTGCAGCCTGAACTCTGTGCTCATGACCTGAGTTCGATCCTGGTGGAAGCTGGTTTCAGGTAGCTGGCTCAGGTTGGCTCAGCTTTCCATCCTTCCGAGGTGGGTCAAATGAGTACCCAGCTTGCTGGGGGGAAAGTGTAGATGACTGGGGAAGACAATGACAAACCACCCCGTTAAAAGTCTGCCGTGAAAACATTGTGAAAGCAACGTCACCCCAGAGTCGAAAACGACTGGTGCTTACACAGGGGGACTAGCTTTACCTTAAGGAAGAGTGTAAAAAACTCCAATTATGAAATAACAGGTCATGACATAATTATACAATTAAATAATTGTTTAGAATTATAGCATAGTGCAAACTTGGGCTTTTAATGGGGGTACCAGTGGTGTTTTTCCTGAGTGCAACCTGAGTGCAGAGAAACCTGTTTTCAAACTGCTTGACCACCACAGGGCATTTGAACAAAAGCAGTCTTCTCCTGCATCGCAAAGCACAGGGCAAGAAACTGGATCTTCTTGTGTTAGTTTCAAAGGAATGAAATGTTCTTTTCAGGACAAGGCAGGGTAGGAGAGGCCAGTTTTCTCTCCCTCAGGATTTGATCTATGGCTGCTTAAACAGTGACACATTTTATTACTTGATTTTATTAGAGTCTTGCAAATGCAACCATCCATCGGCAAGAGTATTCCTCCTAGCGCTCTTTAAAATAACCCTCATTGTCTCATGTGCTTCAGGGTAATGGAATGTTCACAAATGTTGTTTTTTTTTAAAGAAAAACATTTAGAAAACGGGGAAAAATCCTTATGATTCAAACATATATACCAATTACCTAACACTGCGGAACATAAGAATGTAAGAAGAGCCCTGCTAAATCAGACCAGTGGTCCACCTAGTCCAGCCTCCTGTCTCATAAAGTGGCTAACCAGTTCCTCTGGAGGGCCAACAACAGGGCAGAGAGGCCGAGGCCTTCATAAGAACATCAGAAGAGCCCTGCTGGATCAGACCAGTGGTCTGTCTGGTTCAGCATCCTGTCTCATAAAGTGGCCAGCCAGTTCCTCTGGAGGGCCAACAACAGGGCAGAGAGGCCAAGGCCTTCATAAGAACATCAGAAGAGCCCTGCTGGATCAGACCAGTGGTCTGTCTGGTTCAGCATCCTGTCTCATAAAGTGGCCAGCCAGTTCCTCTGGAGGGCCAACAACAGGGCAGAGAGGCTGAGGCCTTCATAAGAACATCAGAAGAGCCCTGCTGGATCAGACCAGTGGTCTACCTAGTCCAGCCTCCTGTCTCTTAAAGTGGCTAACCAGTTCATCTGGAGAGCCAGCATCAGGGCACAGAGGCTGAGGCCTTCCCCTGATTCCGCCTCCTGGCCCTGGGGCTCAGAGGTTGACTGCCTCCCAACATGGAGGTTCCCTTTATTCACCATGGCTAGTAGCCATTGATAGACCTATCTTCCATGAATGTATCTAATCTCTTTTAATGCTATCCATACCTGTGGCCATCACTATATCCTCTGGCAGTGAATTCCACATTTTAATCACTCTCTGAGTAAAGTGGTATATAAGAACCTAAGTGTAATGATTAGTAAGTCACAACCATTCTATCTGCTCGAAGGTAAACATATCAAAATCAATAACTGACACAGAGAATCAGAATCGTATCAGAAACAAAAACTGATATATAAGAGTCATAATCCTGGTAAAGAAATCTTGTAAATATTAGTGTAGTATTTCATTGCCATTTTTAGTATCTGAGAAGAACCAAATATGCATGATAGTACTTGGTCATAAAGACATCAGTATGTGTCCTTTAAGGCATTAGTCAAATATTTATTAAATTTTACATTAGATGCTATTAATGAGAGGACAAAATGAGTACAGTATGAAAGAAACGTTTAGAAAGTTTGCAACTGTGGCAGTTGTATACCTCTTTCTGACATCACTTCCTGTTTTGTCTCTGACATCACTTCCTGTTTTTGCTCTGTCTTGCAGTACAGATAGACCTACCTCCAACCATGACCATCACCAGCGGGCTTCCTGGGACCTACAGAGCTGTCCAATTCCATTTTCATTGGGGAGGACTAGACCTTGAGGCCAGTGGTTCTGAACATACGATCGATGGGATACGATACATTGCTGAAGTATGAAGCCATTTGGAAATATTAGCCTTAAAAAAGGAAAAGAGTTTTCACGTATTGAGAGCTGACACAGCCTAATAGCAAGCTAAAAAAATAGAATATCCTTGGTTCAAAAATTGCATCTTCTATGAGCTCACTAGTTGGCCTTAAGCAGTTTCTCAGAATCAATCCTCTTGAAAATATGGGGATGATTACTGACCTTCCTTACCTTATTGTAGGGATTGGAATAAGGTAATATATGCAAAGTGCTTTGGACACTTGCAAGTGCTATGCAAATTTTATTTTATTTTTAAATTTAATTTTATGGGATTTATATCCCACCCTCCCCGCCATATTGGATTTATATCCCACCCTCCCCGCCAAAGCAGGCTCAGAGCAGCTAAGTATTATTATTATTTAAAAGGTAAAGGTAGTCCCCTGTGCAAGCACTGAGTCATTACCAACCCAAGGGGTGATGTCACATCATGACATTTTCTTGGCAGACTTTTTTACGGGGTGGTTTGCCATTGCCTTTTGCCATTACCTTCCCCAGTCATCTACACTTTACCCCCAGCAAGCTGGGTACTCATTTTACCAACCTTGGAAGGATGGAAGGCTAGGTCATCCTGGAGCCAGCTATCTGGACCCAGCTTCCACCAGGATCGAACCCAGGTGGTGAGCAAAGCTTAGACTGCAGCACTGCTGTTTACCACTCTGTGACACAGGGCTCCTAAGTATTATTATTAGTGGAAGCCAAGTAAGGAACTCCTTTGCTAAACGGTTGGTACCAGAAACTTTCCGCCCAGATAAGTATATATTGGAGAATTCACAAATTTGTGAATGTTCCCTTCCTCTATAGCACTGCTTAGAGGATACCTACAATCCCCTGCCTAATCCCAGTCTAAACTGAGGCCCTGCAATTCTGCTGTTTACACAAAACAAAAAAAATTGGGAATTCCCATTGCAGAATCGACAGCATCTTGCCTAGTTCAGTTTCAAAAGTGCCACTTTGGTGGAGGTTGGTCTTTTGTACATAGCCCTGTTTCTATAAGAGCAGCTGTCAGACATCAAGAGATCAGATCCTTCCTGCATCGGACCTGCAGCATCCTGTTGGAGAGGGGGCAACCGTTAATTTGGTTTCCATGAAAGGTATGAAGATCCCTCTTTAAGCCCACCGTTTAACAGTTCTGTCTTCATCCTTCACAGCTGCACATCGTCCACTACAATTCAGATAAGTATTCAAGTTTTGATGAAGCGAAGGATAAGCCTGACGGATTGGCAGTCCTGGCTTTTCTATATGAGGTAGGTGGTCACTCAGAAGAGGAGGGAACAGAGCTATAGGCCTTTGTTAGAGCTGTCTGCCAAAACCTGATTCTATTTCTTCCCACTTTGGATCTTGTCACTACAGACACCACTGCCTGTAGTCTGCTCTTCTCCAGTCCTGCCACTTTTGTCCATACATCTCCTGCTCCCTACACCAGTTTGGTGTAGTGGTTAAGTGCGTGAATTGTCTTATCTGGGAGAACCAGGGTTGATTCCCCACTCCTCCACTTGTAGCTGCTGGAATGGCCTTGTGTCAGCCATAGTTCTCACAGAGCTGTCCTTGAAAGGGCAGGTTCTGGGAGGGCTCTCTCAGCCCCACCTACCTCACAGGGTGTCTGTTGTGGGGGAGGAAGGTAAAGGAGATTGGAAGCCGCTCTGAGACTCTGAGATTCAGATTGAAGGGTAGGATACAAATCCATCGTCATCATAATCTTCTTCTTCCTTGCTTTCCCTTATTCCTGAATCTCCCTTCCACTGAACTGAGCCACCCTTCTCTTCCCTCCAATTCCTCCTTAAAGTCCATCTTTTCCTTGAACCCTGTATCCTGACCAAAATTGAGCTCCAGTGCCTGGAACTCAGTTGAAGCCATATTCTTACCTCCACTACCTTGTCTTCACCTTCCTCCCTTCGCTCCCCTCTGTCCAATTTTAGGTTGCCAGCTTCTTGGGACAAAAGTCAGGGGGAAATGGCAGCGAGTTAATTTCGTCTCTCAGTTGCTCTGTGTTTTTTATTTATTTAAACAGAATTTAGCTGTTTTAAAAGAGTTCTAACTGGCTCTTACTTGAACAATTGTCTGATATATACAGACATTCATGAGTTAACTTCTCAGAATGAGGATCTCTCTTTGTTGTTACCCCGTCTTTAAAAAAAAAAAACCCCTCACATACATTAATGGAGCGATATAAACAATGGTTAGTTGATTAATCAGTTAGGTTTTGATTGACAAGGGCGGGAATCTCCATTTAACTAGGCACCAGATGTCAGTTTTGTTTACAATATTTTTAGTACACAATCTTTACTGAAATGGGAGAAAAGAAGCGCCATCTTTGCAGAGGCATTCCCTCCTGGATGACGGAGAAGAGGAAATACTACTTCTACATAAGAACATAAGAGAAGCCATGTTGGATCAGGCCAATGGCCCATCCAATCCAACACTCTGTCACACTGTGGCCAAAAAAACCAGGTGCCGTCAGGGGGCCAGGACACTAGAAGCCCTTCCACTGTGCTCCCCCCCGCAAGCACCAAGAATGCAGAGCATCACTGCCTCAGACAGGGAATTCCATTTATACCCTGAGATTGTTTGATTGATTTAATTGATACCCTGTCTTTCTCCCCAATGGGATCCAGAGCAGCTTGTACCATTCTTTTCTCCCTTATTTTTTCCTCACAAACCCGCTGTGAAGCACTTTAATCTGAAGAGTTCCTGGCCCAAGGTCTCCCAGCAAGTTTCCCCAGTGGAGTGGGGATTTGAATCTGGGTCTCCCACACCCTAGTTTGACCCTATAACCACTACACAAGACTGCCTGATGTGACAGTTTGGTGTAGTGGTGAAGTGTGCGGACTCTTATCTGGGAGAACCGGGTTTGATTCCCCACTCCTCCACTTGCACCTGCTGGAATGGCCTTGGGTCAGCCATAGCTCTGGCAGAGGTTGTCCTTGAAAGGGCAGCTGCTGTGAGAGCCCTCTCAGCCCCACCCACCTCACAGGGTGTCTGTTGTGGGGGAGGAAGGTAAAGGAGATTGTGAGCCGCTCTGAGACTCTTAGGAGTGGGAGGGCGGGATATAAATCCAATATCTTCATCTACCTCACAGGGTGTCTGTAGTGGGCGAGGAAGGTAAAGGAGATTGTGAGCCGTTCTGAGACTCTTCGGAGTGGAGGGCGGGATATAAATCCAATATCTTCATCTTCTTCATATCAATTAAAAGCAATAAATGCTTTAAAAAATAATAAAAGCTGCTTTTTCTAGATGTTGTCAATTAACTGATTGATTGTACAGTTGATCAGCCAAGATTTCTATATGTGGAAGACACAACCCATTTGAGGAGGAGGAAGAGATTCGTTCTTCATAACACCAAGAAATCTACCTCAAGGATGTCTGTCTTAGTTGTCCTTGGGGCAGAGAGGGGGAGCATGACCAGTTTAGAGCCCCTAAACTCCATTTTGTTGCTGTGCCCAAACCCAGACCTCACAGCCAACCGTGGCTAGAGCAAAGACTTCTTAAGCCGCCCCTGAGGGGAGAAAGAAGCCTGTGAGGAAACCGAGGCCTCTCACAAATAGGCTATAATAAATACAACTGATGAGACATCTGTGAAGAATTTTTGGAGGGAAAGTGTGATAAAGGCAAACACTAGATGGCACCAAATGAAAAGGAAAGGAAAATATTAGCAGTAAAAAAACCTGTTTCTAAACTTTCTGCCCTGGCAAAATATTCAGGACTTGCTAGCAAGCTGAGGTGAATGGAAAAGAGAGCAAGAATGTGTGTCTCTTTGCCCTGCTGGACTTTCCCAGTTGAACGGCTGCCTTCTCTTTTTCAGGCTGGGGACTTAGAAAATACTTACTACAGTGATTTCATTGCCAGCTTGGCCAGAATCAAGTATGCAGGTATGTGTGTGGATTTACCCTCAAATCTTAATACTGCGGCTTTTACTTGGGCAAGAGTGCTGTATCTGTCAGGCTGTGTATTCACCACACAAAAACTGTGGTAACTTTTTAAAAAATTGTGACGCTGCTTAAGCACAAATATGAGTGCTATATAAATAAAATACAGAATGGAGGCAGAAAAGAAAAATCACCTCATGGCGACTGTTCTGCACTGTTAGGGTTGCCAGCCTCCAAATGATAGCTGGAGATCTCCTGGAATTACAACTGATCTCCATATGACAGATCAGTTCACCTGGAGAAAATGGCCGTTTGAGGAGGCGGTCTCTATGGCTTTATACCCCACTGAAGTCCCTCCCCTTGCCAAACCCTGCCCTCTTCACGTTCCACACACACACACACACCCAATCTCCAGGAACTTCCCAACTTGGAGCTAGCAGCTCCCCAAATCACCAGAAAATAAGGCTTTCAAAATCTCCTCAGCACCATGTATTTTCTTGTTCTCTCTTTCCCCTCAGGCCTAATCATCTCCCTTTGGGTTTTAGAGAAGAGGGCTTCAGTTGCTGTGGTCCAGCAGTTAGTTGCATGAGGAAAAAATGGAGGATGAAAGAAACATATTTACTATTCCTTGAAGGAAGGACAGGAGAAAAACGTACTTAATAAAGTCCCCAAATTAGCCAGTTTTCCTTGCTAAACAGGGCTGCCGTTAGTTCCCTCCTAAAGGTCTAAATATTAAATAATGTACTGAGAGCCAGCGTGGTGTAGTGATTGAAGTGTTAGACTAGGATCTGGGAGACACTGGTTCGAATCCCCACTTATGCCATGGAAGCTCGCTGGGTGACCTTGGGCCAGTCGTTCTCTCAATCTAACCTACCACACAGGGTTGTTGTGAAGATGAAATGGAGGAGAAGAGAGTGATATAAGCCACTTTGGGTCCTCATTGGGGGGGGGGGAAGGAGAGATATAAATGAATTCAATAAATAAGATTATGGCTCAAAACATCAAATTATGAAGCACAAGTAATATCAATAAAAATCCATAATAAAATATCAAATACCAAGGGCAAATAGTGATATCTATTGCATTTTAGGTTTTGTAATTTATATAGCATTATAAAAAATGTAAATCCATAAAGCAACAAAGTCAAGTGTCAATTGTAAGAATGATGGGAAAACCAGTCAAAATCCCTTCCCGCCTCTACCTTCTATAAAGATTGAATTCCCATTCATAAATTCGGTTATTTCCCTACACCAATGGAAACTTCTAGAACTCTTTTGCCAAGCCTGGTGATTTATGTGCATTTTAATGTTCATAACACTCTGCCAGGAGCTGAAGAAAATCCATTCTTTTTAAATTTACAAGCTCTTAGGTACTTAGAATGAGCATTTATCTTACTTGAATAACCACTTCCTTAAGTTAACCTTGATCATCTTCTAAGCAGGCCGCTGTGCTCAGTCAGCAAAAGGGAGGTTCCGGGGTCATTTAGGAATAAAAGCACTTAGATGCAAAGGTGATAGTGATCTTGAAAAATCCACCTGCAGGAATAAGCAGATGAGCAGCGCTGGGTCTTTGATGTGCTTGGAGTTTGGAGCACAGCTTACATTGCAGAACCCTAGCTGGCATTTTCTTTAAATCAAACATTTATCTAAATCTAAAATTATTATTATTTTTAGGGCAGTCCAGCGTGCTCCACACCCTCAACATACTGTCCCTGTTGCCTGAAAACCGTGCAAATTACTACAGATACTCAGGCTCCCTCACCACACCGCCCTGTTCAGAGACTGTGATCTGGACTGTATTTGACTCACCCATCAAGTTATCCCACACACAGGTCAGAAGGTTTTTATTTGTTTCTCCCCCTCCGGGTTTGGCTTTCTGCTCTCTTGACAGCTGTCACTCAGTCTCAGATGACAGAAAGCGTTTTGCCAGATACAAAGAGCATTGGCTGACATATCACACTTATTTTCGTAACAGCATCTTTTATGGTAAACCCACCCCCCTTTCTGATAACCCTGAAGCGGGGGGAGGGCCTCCAAACCAGTGGATCTCCTGCCCTCAACTGGGAATTGGGATCCCTAGTTTCTCACAAGGGAGAAACTAAATTAAAATGTGAAACCAGCAAGTTTGTGAAGTTCGGTCGGATCTCTAAACTTTTTTACCTGGCTTGAATTAAAATTCGGTAGGGCCAATGAGCCCCCCCCAAAAAAACTCACGCTAGATTTGGTTTCTAAGCCCTTTTCATAAAGTGCTGAGAATGCCCCCTGACAGGAATGTGTGAGCCATTCCCATTATTCTGTCATGCCTGCTTGAGAGAGAGCCAGTTTGATGTCCTGGTTAAGTGTGCGGACTCTTATCTGGAAGAACCGGGTTTGATTCCCCACTCCTCCACTTGCAGCTGCTGGAATGGCTTTGGGGCAGCCATAGCTCTGGCAGAGGTTGTCCTTGAAAGGACAGCTGCTGGGAGAGCCCTCTCAGCCCCATCCACCTCACAGGGTATCTGTTGTGGGGGAGGAAGGTAAAGAAAATTGTGAGCCGCTCTGAGACTCTTTGGAGTGGAGGGCGGGATATAAATACAATATCATCTTCTTCTTCTTCCTTGAAAGAGCCGCTGCTGGGAGAGCCCTCTCAGCCCCACCCACCTCACAGGGTCTCTGTTGTAGGGGGAGAAGATATAGGAGATTGTAAGCCGCTCTGAGTCTCTGATTCAGAGAGAAGGGCGGGGTATAAATCTTCAGTTCTTCTTCTTCTTCTTCAGATTGGGATACTGGAGAATTCTTTACTTGACTGGAAGAACAACACCCTGAGGAACGATTACCGCCGCGCCCAGCCCCTCAACGGCAGGGTGGTTGAATCGTCTTTCCGCGTCAACCTTGCAGAAGGTATGAATTGGTGGGTTAAGCCAGTAGGACGTTGGATTAAGAGGAATTTTACCTTTATAGTCATACAGAGTACACTTGGATTTCTCTGACCCAACAAGACTGTTATGTCCTTCAGCAAGTATCCAAGGGGGGTGGGGTTGCCAGTTCTTTTTGGGTTCCTCCTCTCACAGCACTCAAACCCCACCCAGTCTTCCTATGGAAACTAATCCTATGATGTGCCCAGCTTCTTGAGCCCCCAGGATTAATTGCCCTGTTGTAATCCCCCCCCTTTCCCCAGGCCTCAGTAGTCCTGTTAAATTGGATAGATTAATTTAGCAAGGCTTGGAAAGATTTGTGGTGTCACCAATCATGAATGTGCATGGTGTTTGCCTAGCATATATTTAAGCTTAGGGTAGGTGTGTCTCTGAGTAGATTTCGCTGCCTTGTGTTTACGGTTTTTGATATGCCATATATATGCCAGATTACTTGCTTCCTACACCGGATGTGGGTTGTCATCCATGAAAGGGACAATAAATCTGTTGGTTTCGAAGGTCGCTCAAGACACCTTTCCCCCCACCCTCAAACACAGATCAGCTACGTTTTCCTGAGTCTGCATTTTTGCTTTGTATGTTGCTGGATCATAAGGATTTGATATCAAGTAGAGCGTGCAAGCAAGACTTAAGTTTAGCTCACCCCTCGTGTAGCATATATCTTCAATAGTTTCCTCCCTGGAGAAGTGTTGGCCTCTAGAAGTAGGTGAAAGGTAGTGTCCAGCAGGGAAAATTGGGATTGCTAGAGTGACTGTAACAGAGGGGCTGGAAAACTGGTCCAAGAAGTCCCAACTGGCATGACGTTGTCATGGAAATATGCCCACTATTGAAATAGACCCAAGACATTCAGGGTATCAAAGAGGCGGTCAAAAGGTCCACAACCATATGCCAGTGTGGGATCAGAGCAGCAGAGGAAAGACCTAGCTTGTACCCCTTTTCCCCCTTTCCACCTGATCTTTGCAGTAGTTGATCTTTCTGAGAAATGGCAGTAACTGCTCAGTTACCATGCCACCTTTCTGTCCATCATGTAATTCAGTAATTTTACTGTTGATTGACAAAAGAAAAAGTTTATGGGCTGATTTCTGATAATTCCAAAGTAATCTACACACAAAAAAAAAACAAAACCAACCAAACCTCCCCAATATCATTAAAAACAGTAAGGAGTGGTAGTTTTGGAAGGGAGCTCTTCTGTAGTAGAACAGCTCGATTCAAGTCCAGTAGAACCTTAGAGATCAACAAGATTTTGGGGGGTCATGGAATAATCGAATCATAGAGTTGGAAGGGGCCTCCAGGAAGAGGCACAGAACAGCCTTGTTGTTTACTTAAAAAATGACTACCAGTTCCTTGTTAAGACTGAGACTGTTGTGCATGTGGACTCAAGTGAGAACTGAATTGGGTGTACCTGCCTGGCTCATATGGCCTGGGACCTGCCTACCTGAAGGACCGTCTCTCCCCACGTTCCCCAGAGAGTACTGAGGTCGGGAACCCAAAACCTTCTCGCTATCCCTGGGCCAAAAGAAGCCCGCCTTAAATCGACTAGGGACAGGGCCTTCTCTGTTATGGCCCCTACATGGTGGAACCAGCTACCGGAGGAGGTGAGGGCCCTGCGGGACCTTATTCAGTTCCGCAGGGCCTGCAAGACAACCCTCTTCCGGCTAGCTTACACCTAACTGATATGGGAAACTAATGTAGCTTACCAGATTCTTGCTATTTATACTGTTATAAGGTTTGATGTTTTAAGGTTTTAAATGTTTTGACTGTTTTAACCGCTTATATATTTAAATGTTAATTTAATGTTTGTTTTATTATCTGTCGTGAGCCGCCCTGAGCCATCTTTGTGGGAAGGGCGGGATATAAATCATAAATAAATAAATAAATTGGAGCCCTACGAACAGAGCTTGGGGACGTGGGAACAATGGGCAGCAGGATCCAAATACCTGCTGCCCTGCACCAATCACAAGCCCCCTGCTGGCTTGAATGATCCAATAACGTGCTTGTGTGGGAACCCTGAGTTGTATATAGTTGGCCCCATTGGCCCAGTTCCTCAGTCTTGAAGTGCAGGCTGCCTTATGCTGTACTTAATAAGGAGCTAACGACCACTACCACCTCGCCTCTTCAATGCATCGAACCTACCATATTATAGAGATACACACTTATGGAAATGAAGACTCCCCATCTGGACTCTTCCTGAGCCTCTCTGCTTATCTGTTGCTAAAATTTGGAGAGGGACCCTTTTTAAAATTATTATTATGCCGTGTAAAAGTGCCACAATACTGATGACATCATACATGAACAGGAATCATGGAACTAATCATGGTGGTCCTCGCATTGCTGTAGGGTTTTGCCAACCGGAATCCTTCACTTTGAAACTGGATGAAATACGGGCCCATCTTCAGGAACTAAAGCAGCATCTTGTGGATGTCCTAGGGAAGCCTGGTAAGATGACAGAACTTGTGGTTCTTTTCCTTTCCATGAAAATTCAGCCGGGGCAGCCAGCCACACAAACTGCCGAGTCATAACAAAGCAGGAGTCAAGTCGCACCTTTAAGACCAACCAAGTTCTATTGAGAACGTAAGCTTTCGTGTGCTCTCTAAACACACTTCATCAGACGAGGGGATCAGCTATTGTGGGCTGAAATACATTCAGTTTGTTGTTTAAGAGTGCAAACTGTGATCACATGATAAAACAGTGTGGCTTGGCCATTTGGTCCGGATAGCCATAAAAGATAATAAAGTTCCCTGCCAATTGGTGTTTTTGCAAATCACAGAAGGACATGTATTTCCTAGTTGTCGGCTACCTAATTTACTTATCAGCATCAATCTATACGTTATACACATCATTCTAGTCTGCCGTTAGAAAACAAGAATACATAAAATGAAAATGGGTTGGGTATATGTAATGAGATGAATAGCCAATATCTCCTGAGTATGTCAATATAAAACATTATTCTGATACACTATTATAAAAAAGAGAAATACATTGGAATACTGTGGATGTATAGCTATACTCACTGAGATAAAAAACTAATACTCACTGAGATAAAAAATTAATATCCCTGTTCAATCCTGGGGAGGTGTTTGTTCCAAGTTTCATAATAATTTGCCTTGTGCTGAGTTGGGCTGTTGATCTTCTAGCTCAGCAGTGTTCTCTCTGACTGGCAGCAGCTCCCCAGAGCCTTGGGTAGAGGAAGGTCTTTCCCAGTGCCTGTTACTTGAGATATATTTTTAATGGGAGGTATCAGGGGCTGAACCCAAGACTTTCTGTATACAAAGGTTGTTTTCTGTCCCTGTCTCAGCTATTCTTCTTCTTTAGTCCACCCATAGTCCCAAGTGCTAGGGGGCTGGGATAAACGAGGCCGTTTGAACTATGACTCCACAGAAAAGGATGGAGAAATATTTTCTGATAGAGATTAAATACCAACATGGTATCCTCTAGAGCAGCATTTGTGTCCA
Organism: Heteronotia binoei; assembly: GCF_032191835.1. Lineage (NCBI taxonomy): Eukaryota > Metazoa > Chordata > Lepidosauria > Squamata > Gekkonidae > Heteronotia > Heteronotia binoei. Next base: position 6,637,180 of record NC_083240.1, on the reverse strand, counting down.
GACCCAAAAGCGGGTCACAAAGCCTGGGAAAGTGATTCCCAACCAATGTTCCCTCTAAGCTGCGGAGTCTTGTGAGCAAAAATTCTACTTTGTGAGCTCCTGGTATTAAAGTTGGGAGCTCCTGACAATAACGTTGGGAGCTCCTGGTATTAAAGTTGTGAGCTACTACCTAAATTAGTGTGCTCTGGAGTCATCCTTCCTGAGCTAAGACAAAAATGTGTGAGCTGGAGGCTAAAAATCTGTGAGCTAGCTCACACTAACTCAGCTTAGAGGGAACACTGGTTCCAACCAAGCGTTTGCAGTTTTATTGATCTGTGCATGCAGTCCCCCCCCCCCCCCCCCCGTGAGTTGCCATATCAAATAAATTTGGACTCTTGGGCCACTGTACCAAAAAGACTGGGAACCGAACCATGTGGTCTTTAGCCTATGATTGTGCATCAGGTGGATTGTGTGCCCCTATAGACTTGCCTTTTGCTGCTTTGGGGGGGGGGAGGGGCAATATTGTCTACTCTGACTGGCAGTGGCTTTCCTGGGTCTCAGGCCAAAGACATTTCATGTCACCTACTGCCAGACCCTTTAAACTGGAGATGCCAGGGATTGAACCTGGGACCTTCTGTATGCCAAGCAGATGGTTTACCACTGCGCTATGGCCCCACCACCACAGCTTTTCCATTCCTAGAAATATTAACTTTGTTTGAAAAATCTTTGTTAGAGATTCCTCCACAGAACTACAGTTCTTAAAAGTTTTTTTCCACTGTGAGTCAAGACAGTCAAAGCAATTTGTTTCAAAATGTGTAGGGTAGCCTTGTCCATAATGCAACTCTAGTGTTCTGGGGAGGGACGGTGGCTCAGTGGTAGAGCATCTGCTTGGTCAGCAGAAGGTCTCAGGTTCAATCCCTGGCATCTCCCAACTGAAAAGGATCCAGGCAAATAGGCGTGAAAAACCTCAGCTTGAGACCCTGGAGAGCCGCTGCCAGTCTGAGTAGACAAGACTGACTTTGATGGACCGAGGGTCTGGTTCAGTAGAAGGCAGCTTCTTATGAGACCCTGGAGAGCCGCTGCCAGTGTGAATAGACAATACTGACTTTGATGGAATGAGGGTCTGGTTCAGTAGAAGGCAGCTTCTTATGAGACCCTGGAGAGCCGCTGCCAGTCTGAGTAGACAAGACTGACTTTGATGGACCGAGGGTCCGGTTCAGTAGAAGGCAGCTTCTTATGAGACCCTGGAGAGCTGCTGCCAGTCTGAGTAGACAATACTGACTTTGATGGAATGAGGGTCTGGTTCAGTATAAGGCAGCTTCATCTGTTCATATGTTCAACACTGGAATGAGAGATTATGTTCTTCTGGGTGGGAACTACCTTGTAACAGGAGAGTTTCTGATTGGTAATTCCAAGCATCAGGTCAATTATTGTCCATGCATTATTCTGGTTGGTCGTTCCAGGTAGCCGTTCAAGCCCATTCCAGGCCTTTTACTTCCCCGGTGAGAACGTCGGCAGCTATGTTGAAGTCCGGCCCCTGCTGGAGATGAATTTAAATGCCTTCACGCTTTGCTTCTGGTCCCAGAACCATAACCAAGGGACCCAAACAGTGCTCCACTATTCCACCCAGGACAGGGACAAAGAATTGGTGGCTACAGTGGGCTCAACTGTGGGTGTGTGGATTGGCGGTCAATCCTTGCAATTTCCCTTGCATCGTGAAACTACGGAGTGGGTCCATAACTGCATTACGTGGAACTCTCACACGGGGATTGTAAATCTGTTGGTCAACGGAGCAGAAGGCACAGGCAAGAATATTGAAAAAGGATACGTCATCCAAAAGGGTGGGACAGTCATCCTTGGGAAGGAGAAGAACATGCTGCTGGACGCTTTCTCTAATGGCTTTTCTGGTTGGCTGAGCCACCTCAACCTCTGGAATCGTGTCCTTGACCACTCAGACGTCCAGAAGCTCACTGTCTGCAAGAACGGAGATGCAAAGGGGAACGTCATCGCTTGGGGGGAGACGCCCATGACTTTGTACGGTGGAGTGGTTTTGGATGCCGACAACAATTGCAAATGATGTGCATTTTTTAAAAAAACAGCAGCCTCAGAAATTGGTGCTGGGGAATGCACCGACTCGTACAAATGTAGTATTCGGGGGTTTTCTGCATGCTGTTCTGCACGCTTTCCCTTCTACTCTGAATTTTTGTATTTTGGCTGGTTGAAACATTTTGTGTCAGAGCTTTGAGTAAGATTACACAAACCTTTTATGACAGGGAAATCTCACTGCAGGGAGACAATGCCTTGCAACTTTCTGGTGTCTATGGGCATGTGGTAGAACAGATACATATAGGCAAGCATGGGAGGGCAGGGAGGGGAGAAGACGTTAATCAAAGAGAAGACAACTGTGCGGACGTGTCTCCGTTTTGTATTTCTAAGAACACATTAAAGATTTAATTACAGGGACATCTCACAATGCAGTGTCCCCCTTGTTTTCTTTCTGCAAATGCGTATGATGAGGAGTCTCTGTTATCATGGAGAATGGATAAGAGCTAGATTTGCTGGCCCGTCTAGAGCAGCTGTTTGCATCCAGCTATGCTAGGAAATCTCTGCTCTCCACTTTGCATAGCCACTGGGTTCCCACGCGACTGCAAGTTTCACTTCTCCCCTGCTTTTTTGAGCACCGGTACATGTGGCATAAAAACTGACCTGCATGAAGGGGGTCAGATCTGATATATCTAACAACCTCAGGATGGATCCAAGTGGGGAGCCGTGTTGGTTCGAAGCGGTAGAACAAAGTTCGAGTCCGGCGGCACTTTTAAGATGAACACATTTTTATTCAAGGCAGGGGTGGAATTCTAGCAGGAGCTCCTTTGCATATTAGGCCACACACCCCTGATGTAGCCAATCCTCCAAGAGGTTACAAGGTTCTTTTTTGTAAGCTCTTGGAGGATTGGCTACATCTGGGGTGTGTGGCCTAATATGCGAAGGAACTCCTGCTAGAATTCTACCTGATTCAAAGTATGAGCTTGCATGTGCAAGCACGCTTCTGAAGCAGTGTGCTTTCATACAAAAGCTCATACCTTGAATAAAGCCTTTTTGGTCTTAAAGGTGCCACTGACCTCAAACCTCGGGATGGTGTGGGAAGGGAATATCAATTGTGTGTGCAAACTTGCATGGTGCAACACGTGAGCAAATCCTCCTGTGCATGCAAAAACACACTGCCGGGTGCACAAACGGGATTGCTTTTAGGCTAGATTGCAAATACAAGTCCTGGTAACCTCAAAAGCTGCCAAGGGAGGTTCTGCTCTTTCAAGCTGCTATTGGTTAAATCTGCAGGGTGGGTTAAATGCCGAGCTCGGGTTTCTTAAAACAGGAGGGGGCATGTCTCTCTCTGAAGCAGAAATATTTGCAGAGCCCCAAGGCTGCTTTTAGATCACCCCTAGCTGGGAAATGTGGTGGAGAAACTTGTGCCATGCCGAGGGCCAGGAAGTCCCCCTCGGAAAACAAATGTGCTCTCAGGGGGTTCCTTTTGCTTTTTCCTCCACTGTGACTTGCGGAGACAGCACAGTCAGCCACACAATAATTACCTAAGTCTGCGCTAATTAAAGCTGGCTTGTCTCCACTGCCTTTCATAAGGTCACAAATATGTTAGCTGAGCTTTAACTGAACAGTACCAACAGGGCTTTTTTTGTAGCAGGAACTCCTTTGCATATTAGGCTACACCTCCCTGATGTAGCCAATCCTTCTGGAGCTTACAGTAGGCCCTGTACTAAGAGCCCTCTAAGCTCTTGGAGGGTTGGCTACATCGTGGAGGTGTGGCCTAATATGCAAAGGAGTTCCTGCTACAAAAAAAGCCCTGAGCACCAATATGATAGAAGAGCGTCTTGTGGCTGCAGTTCACAGGCTGGCATAAAGCTGCAGAGACCTGGATTCAGATCCCTGTTTGACTATGCTAATTGGGTGACCTTGGGTCAGTCTCACCTTCTCTCTTCCTCATCCTGGCCTGCCTCACTGGGTTGGTACAAGAATAAAATGAGGAAAGGGAGAATGCTGCCAGGGTTTTAAGTTGTACATCTCAGTTGAGCAAATGGATTTTTGCGGATGGTACCACCTCTGGACACTCTGGGCTCCATCGCCATGTCTCTCCCAAATCAACAGATTCCTGAAGGAACATCTCTGCTCCGGAGTCTCCCCCATTCTTCTCTGGATTCTGCTCACAAATCTCACCAGAATTTGTGACTGCTGAAGGTGAGACACTGCACACAACTGCTTAGAACATCAGAACATACATAAGAACATAAGAGAAGCCATGTTGGATCAGGCCAGTGGCCCATCCAGCCCAACTGTGTCACATAAGAACATAAGAGAAGCCATGTTGGATCAGGCCAATGGCCCATCCAGTCCAACTGTGTCACATAAGAACATAAGAGAAGTCATGTTGGATCAGGCCAATGGCCCATCCAGCCCAACACTCTGTGTCACATAAGAACATAAGAGAAGCCATGTTGGATCAGGCCAATGGCCTATCCAGTCCAACACTCTGTGTCACATAAGAACATAAGAGAAGCCATGTTGGATCAGGCCAATGGCCCATCCAGCCCAACACTCTGTGTCACATAAGAACATAAGAGAAGCCATGTTGGATCAGGCCAATGGCCTATCCAGCCCAACACTCTGTGTCACATAAGAATATAAAAGAAGCCATGTTGGATCAGGCCAATGGCCTATCCAGTCCAACACTCTGTGTCACACAGTGGCCAAAAAAGAAAGGTTGACAAGTGGGGCTAGAAGCCCTTCTGCTTTGCCCCCCCGCCAAGCACCAAGAATACAGAGCATCACTGCCCCAGACAGTTCCAATAATATGCTGTGGCTAATAGCCACTGATGGACCTCTGCCCCATATTTTTATCCAAACCCCTCTTGAAGCTGGCTATGCTTGTAGCTGCCACCACGTCCTGTGGCAGTGAATTCCACATGTTAATCACCCTTTGGGTGAAGAAGTACTTCCTTTTATCCGTTCTAATCCAACTGCTCAGCAATTTCAATGAATGTCCACGAGTTCTTGTATTGTGAGAAAGGGAGAAACGTACTTCTTTCTCTACTTTCTCCATCCCATGCATAATCTTGTAAACCTCTTATCATGTCACCCCGCAATCGACATTTCTCCAAGCTAAAGAGCCCCAAGCTTTTTAACCTTTCTTCATAGGGAAAGTGTTCTAAACCTTTAATCATTCTATTTTTTTAAAACCATTTTATTTAGTAACATATGGTAACCGTATCTATTTCTTGCATCCTTAATAACTTCTTTTTGTCTATCCCATATATTACTTTCTAACCACTCCTCCCCCCATTACTTGATCCCCGCCGGTGTTATTTACTTAAAATAATTTTTAAAGGTACCCTTAACTAATAAAAACAAAAATTAATATTCTTCTTCCTTCTAAGACTTAATCATTATCCAAAATTGTCCAATGTCCTTTTATTTTCCACTCTTGAGATCCAGCCAGCCCAAGCAGGACTTGCTCACCCGGGGTTCTCCTGGCTCCTCCCCAGTCAAAAGGCCAAAAAGCCACCCGCCACCCAAAATCACATAAGAAGTGGAGAAAGGGTGATGTGGGCTTCTCCAGGGGTTAATGAGGGCTGCTGGGGGAGCGGCAAAGCCCCTGGTGGTTGGCTGGCTGCCTGCTCTCCTAATCTGGAGATTGTTATGCAGCTGCACCTACTATTCAATGGACAAGGTAGGTGGGGAGGAGGAGGGGGAACCCTCAGAAAGGTTTAGGAGCTGTACTCCTGTGAGCTCCTGCTGAATCCGACACCTGGACACACACTCCCTGCTCTCTGTACAGGATAAAACAAAGGGAACAGGAGATACCCATGGAATGGGGAAATGCAACAAAGGATTCCAAACTTGCATTACAGATGCCTTGTGTGTTGTTCTGGGGTGATGGGGGGAAACCCTACCCCAAACCCTGAAAGGCACAGATTTCTGCATGATGCACAAATTGTGAAAACGTTACTCCAAATCTAGCCAATCAAATACCCTTTCTGCACCAGATCACTTTGCCATCCCTCAACCACACTTTAAGAAGTTTTTAAACCGATATAACACCAGTGCACGTAACACCCTGTGTCTTTTGCCTTTGGAACACACAGGCATTGCATACCACGTTTTAAAATGAGACTGAGAGAGCCTTTCAAACTGATGCATTAATTTCCTCCGCAAATTTCTCAAGAGGGTCCTGCGTATGATTCTACCTACAGGCCATGTGGGAAACAGAAGAGCCGGCCAGTCATCATCCCTGACATTCTTTTGTAGGCAATATAAAGAAAGTGTAGCAGGCTCTGTTTTGGAGGTGGTAATTGCCGTCATGTCACAGCTGGGTTTACTCATGGTGACCTTTTAGGGTTTCCAAGAGACGAGCAGAGGTGGTTTGCGGTTGCCTGTCTCTGGGTAGCAACCCCGGACGTCCTGGGTGGCCTCCCATTCAAGATCTAACCAGTACTGATCCTTCTTCCGTCTGAGATCTGATGAGATCAGGCTAGCCTCGGCCATCCTGGTCAGGCCAAGATTGGCTTACCTAGAAGATATTTCAAAAAGCACTTTGGCTTAATGTTACAGGGAATAAAAAGGTAAAGGTAGTCCCCTGTGCAAGCACCAGTCGTTTCCGACTCTGGGGTGACGTCGCATCACGACATTTTCATGGCAGACTTTTTTACAGGGTGGTTTGCCATGGCCTTCCCCAGTCATCCACACTTCCCCCCCAGCAAGCTGGGTTCTCCTTTTACCGACCTCGGAAGGATGGAAGGCTGAATCAACCTTGAGTCGGCTACCTGAACCCAGCTTCCGCCGGGATCGAACTCGGGTCGTGAGCAGAGCTTAGGACTGCAGTACTGCAGCTTTAACACTCTGCGCCACGGGGCTGTCTTTACAGGGAATGCAGGCTGGCATATTTAAGCAGTTTAGCCGCTAGCTTTTAAGATCACAAAACCGCTTCCTAAAGGCACACCTTCTGGCAGATCACTTCTGACAACAAGTTATCTTCCCGCCTCGTTGTTCATGCTTGGAAAGGAACATTTCAGAAACAGGGACAAGCCGTGTATTGTTCTCCCAGAGGATCTCCTGGTTAAGTAAGCATCCTTTTACAAGTGTGGCATCGCCACCGATTGGAAATCTGGGATGGCTGAAGTAAAGCCAATGCCTCCTGTGTGAGTTTTTTGCCCCTAATCAGAAGTTGCAGAAAGGATGTCCGGGTTGAGGTGGATGTAACCTGAAGCCCGGAAAAAGCCAGACGAGAAAAGCAAGCGTCATCAGGACTGCTGGCCCCAGAAGGAAGAGAAACAAAACCGTAGCCAATCCCGGGCAACACCGGGGCCTTTTCAAAGAGGGCTGTCCCTTTCTGCTTCGTTCTTCTTGCTGTAGGGCACAGAAACGGCTGTGAAATCCTTCAGCTCCTCTTTGTCAGCCTGTAGCTCAATGCCGTTCCTCTTGGCCATGCTCTGGTTGATTTCCATGAAGGTTTTGTTCTTGGTCTCGGGGACGATGAGGAAGACGTAGATGACTGTGGCCAAGCAAATGCCACAGAAGATCAGGAAGCAGTAGGGCCCCAGCCCTTTCTAGAGACGAAAGAAAGAAACCGGAGTCAGAAAAGGCTCATTCAACCCTTCCCTGCTTCCTGAAGAACTACCACGGAGTTTGAGATGTCAGGGCTTCTTTTGTAGAAAAAGCCCAGCAGGAGCTCATTGGAATATTAGGTCACACCTCCCGACGTCGCTATTGTTTCACACAGGGCTTTTTGTAGGAAACCCCCCAGCAGGAACTCGTTTGCATATTAGGCCACGCCTCCTGACATCACTAGTGTTCCAGACAGGGCTTTTGTAGGGGAAAACCCCCAGCAGGAACTCATTTGCATATTAGGCCACACCTCCTGATGTCACTATTGTATCACACAGGGCTTTTGTAGAAAAAAACCCCAGCAGGAACTCATTGGCATATTAGGCCACACCACCTGACACGCACCAAGCCAGCAGGAACTGTGTTCCTGAACGTTCCTGCTCAAACTCCCCTCCCCCCCGGATGTATTGAGATTCAGCTGAAGTTAGGTCCAGTTTACATACTATTAACAGAATAAAGTTAGAAAGCTTCTAGGACTGCAGCATTTCTGGTGAAGGATCATATTTTGTTGTCAACGGAGAAGAACCTCCCAGAACACCATGAGAGCAGGGGCTGCACATGGCTAGAGTGTTGTCCGGGCCGCCGCGTCCCGCTTTCTCCTGGACCCGTGGTGAACCGGCCTTGCCCCGGGCCCAGCAGCGGGGGACGGCCATGGCGTGGCTAAGCGGCTCAGCCCCTGCGCACCCAAGCCCACCTGGGGCCAGTTGGAAGAGCCGCTCGTCTTGGGCCCAAAGCCCAAAGCCCACCGGGGAGTCATTCCCGGGCAATGGCCCCGCCCCACAGGCCGCAGCAGTCCCGGCCCGGCCCAGGAGCACTGGGGCCAGAGCCACAGGTGGCACAGACGATGTCAGGCAAGCCTGAAGGGGCTGCCGGGGTGCGCCCCACTCCACAGCCTTCCTCGAGGGTGGGGCTCACGCAGGACTGCTCAGGAAAGGGCAGGAGGAGCCTGTTGTGAGGGAGGAACCGGCCAGTGGTGAGGACGGGGTGGGGATGGAGAGGAGAGCACAGGGCTGAGGCATGGAGGTGTGAGCGAATAAAAAGGGAATAACGCTGTTGGCCAGGGAGGAAGAAAGAGTGGGGAGTAACAGGCGAACCCAGAGAGCGAGTGAGAGCATGCCTGACTCTGCGGAGGAGGCGGTGGTGTGTAGGAACGCTCCATTTTCTGAGGCCACAAGCACCCTTTTGCCTCCCTTCGCCTGTCATGGACAACCCCCAGGGCGGGGCCAGCAAGGGGGGGGCATCATAAATGTCCAGCTAGGACAGGGAGATCCAGAAACCTGACCTCGATCACCCAGGCTGGCCTAGTGTCATCCAATCTTGGAAGCTAAGCAGGGTTGGCCTTGGCTAGTGTTTGGAAGGGCAATCTCCAAGGAGTACCAGGCCCTTGACACAGAGACAGGAAATGGCAAACCACCTCTGCCATAAAACAAGCCTAGCTCACCAACTAGTGGTGCATAACGCTAAAAGAGCAAGAACGTTTGGCTGACAGACCATCTTAGGATCTCCTGGCTGTTCCGTACACCATGACATACGATCAGGGCTTTTTATGCAGCAGGAACTCCTTTGCAGATTAGGCCACGCCCACCTGATGCAGCCAACCCTCCAAGAGCTTACAGTAGGCCCTGTACTAAGAGCCCTGTATGATCCAGGAGGATTGGCTACATCAGAGTGGTGGGGCCTAATATGCAAATGAGTTCCTGCTACAAAAAAAGCCCTGCATACGATAATTATTAGGGAGACCAGGGTTCAAATTGTGCTTCAGCTATGATGCTCACTATGTGAGCCAGGAGTCAGTCACTCTGTCTCAGCTGGGGGCTGCCTGGTTTCCAATTACGGCGCGAGACTTCCTGATGGCATCACTGACCCCTACTGCCACTTGGGGGGCGGGGATAATGAAAAACATTAGGCTTCCCAAACCTCCCGCTCTGGCGGGAGACTTCTGGGTTCGCAGCCTCATCTCCCGCTCTTCAAAACTCTGGAAGCGGGGGGGGGGGAGGGGGGGAGAACATACCTTTAGGCTTCATTTTGTAGAGCTCCTGAGCCATCTGCTCAGGATATCTGTCTGACTGTCTGTCAAAATGTCTGCCCCTTTAAGGCTGGGCAGGAAGCAGAAAGGGCTTCTGAGAACGGCCCCTCCCTTTCTTTTGCTTTCGTTTTCACAGGAAGTAGAGTTGTCCGGAGGAAGATCTGGTAAGTGTGTGTGTGTGTGAGAGGGAGGGGGCAGGGGATTCCCTAGTTTGGAGGCCCTCCCCCCCTTTAGAAAGCATGGGGGGGGAGGGAAATGTCTACTGGGCACTATTATTCCCTATGGAGAACGATTCCCATAGGGAATAATAGGAAATTGATCCGTGGGTATCGGGGGCTCTGGGGGGGGGCTATTTTTTGAGGTAGAGGCACCAGATTTTTAGTATAGCATCTAGTGCCTCTCCCCAAAATACCCCCCAAGTTTCAAAACGATTGGACCAGAGGGTCCAATTCTATGAGCCCCAAAATATGGTGCCCCTATCCTTAATTATTTCCTATGGAAGAAAGGCATTTTAAAAGGTGTGCTGTCTCTTTAAATGTGATGGCAAGAACTCCCTTGGAGTTCAATTATGCTTGTCACATCCTTGTTCTTGGCTCCACCCCCAATGTCTCCTGGCTCCACCCCCAAAGTCCCCAGATTTTTCTTTAATTATTTACAGTCATTTCTGGTGCTAACCCGAAAGTGATGTCATGCTGCTCTAGGAAGGAAAACCGCAGAGGTTCCGCCAAGAGTGGGATGGCGTCACTTCTGGGTTTAGTCCCCAAATGCCATCAGGCTGTCGTGAGGGCGGCGCTCCCTCCACGTCCTCCCTCTGGTTGAGCTATGTGAACAGAGAGAGAGAAGTCTCGTGTCGTTCATTTTCTCACCTCCATGAAAGGGAAGACGAGCCCGACTGTGAAATTGCAGAGCCAGTGAACGGACCCTCCCACCATGAATGCAGCAGGGCGGGAGGACTGTAGGAACATCTCTATGATCATAACACTTGGAATGGCACCTAGGAGGAGGGAAAAAAGGAGAATGAGGAGTCTGGTTCTTCATACGTAAAGCTGCCATGCTGCGTTAGGACTACTCTGGAGTATTACTGGAGTGTTACTGGAGTATTACTGGAGTGTTCAGTTTTGGGCACCACATTTTAAGAAGGATATAGACAAGCTGGAACGGGTCCAGAGGAGGGCAGTAAAGATGGTGAGGGGTCTGGAGACCAAGTCCTATGAGGAAAGGTTGAAGGAGCTGGATATGTTTAACCTGGAGAGGAGGCAGCAGAGAGGTGATATGATCACCATCTTCAAGTACTTGAAAGGCTAACATCTAGAGCAGGGGTGGCCAACGGTAGCTCTCCAGATGTTTTTTGCCTACAACTCCCATCAGCCCCAGCCAGCATGGTCAATGGCTGGGGCTGATGAAAGTTGTAGGCAAAAAAACATCTGGAGAGCTACCGTTGGCCGCCCCTGATCTAGAGGATGGGGTGGAATTGATTTCTGTGGCCCCAGAAGGTAGGACCAGAAACAACAGGTTGAAATTAAATCAAAAGAGTTTCCGGCTCAACACTAGGAAGAACTTCCTGACCGTTAGAGCGGTTCCTCAGTGGAACAGGCTTCCTTGGGAAGTGGTGGGCTCTCCTTCCTTGGAGATTTTTAAACAGAGGCTAGATGGCTATCTGACAGCAATGAAGATCCTGTGAATTTAGGGGGAGGAATTTGTGAATTTCCTGCATTGTGCAGGGGGTTGGACTAGATGACCCTGAAGGTCCCTTCCAACTCTGTGATTCTATTATACTATGATACTCACACTGATTGGTACGCAGACTTGGAAGTAATTTGGATCTACGTAATTTATGAACTGAAATGTTGCTTTTCTGACCTGATCCCTCCTTCTCCTCATTGTATTCCAAATTCAGTATTCCAAATAATGCAGAAGGCCCCAGGTTCAGTCCCCAGAATCTCCAGGGGAAAAGATCAGGCGGTAGCTGAAGGGAAAGACCTCTTCCTGAGACCCTGGAGAGCCGCTGCCAGTCTGAGTAGACACGACAGACCTTGACGGACCAAAGGTCTGACTCGGTATAAGCAGCTTCATGTGCAATCGTGTGGTTTAACAACAAACTCGAATTGACTTAGTAGGGAGAAAACAGGTATCTACTAGACAAATATAAAGAAGGGATATATTTTTCTTAGGGCAAAGAGGGGGCCAAGTGGAAATGCATTTACTTACTGGCTCCAACGGCATGGCCAATAACGTAGGAGATGATGCAGGCTATGCTGACGTACGGCATCCACGAGATGTTCTGTTGGGCGATTGGGTCACTCTTTAGATTTACGTCTCAGGAATAAGGAAGCAACATGGAAGACAGAGGCAGTGCCTAACCCCTTCCCCTCCACCCAACCTGATCTGCATGTCAGAGTGAACAGGGAGGGCACACATAGAAGCAACACTCATCCCAAAGGCCTACTGGCAGATATTCTGGGCAAACTGTTGCAATGTCACCGTACCAGCCTGGCTGACTCTATCCCAAGTCATTCAGCTAAATCTTAACAATGTTTTTCAAGAGAGCCAGTCTGGTGTAGTGGTTAGGTGCATGGACTCTTACCTGGGAGAACTGGGTTTGATTCCCCACTCCTCCACTTGCAGCTGCTGGAATGGCCTTGGGTCAGCCATAGTGGTTAAGTGTGAGGACTCTTATCTGGGAGAACCGGGTTTGATTCCCCCCTTCTTCACTTGCAGCTGCTGGAATGGCCTTGGGTCAGCCATAGTGGTTAAGTGTGAGGACTCTTATCTAGGAGAACCGGGTTTGATTCCCCACTCCTCCACTTGCAGCTGCTGGAATGGCCTTGGGTCAGCCATAGTGGTTAAGTGTGAGGACTCTTATCTAGGAGAACCGGGTTTGATTCCCCACTCCTCCACTTGCAGCTGCTGGAATGGCCTTGGGGCAGCCATAGTGGTTAAGTGTGCGGACTCTTATCTGGGAGAACCGGGTTTGATTCCCCACTCCTCCACTTGCAGCTGCTGGAATGGCCTTGGGTCAGCCATAGTGGTTAAGTGTGAGGACTCTTATCTAGGAGAACCGGGTTTGATTCCCCACTCCTCCACTTGCAGCTGCTGGAATGGCCTTGGGGCAGCCATAGTGGTTAAGTGTGCGGACTCTTATCTGGGAGAACCGGGTTTGATTCCCCACTCTTCCACTTGCAGCTGCTGGAATGGCCTTGGGTCAGCCATAGTGGTTAAGTGTGAGGACTCTTATCTGGGAGAACCGGGATTGATACCCCCCTTCTTCACTTGCAGCTGCTGGAATGGCTTTGGGTCAGCCATAGTGGTTAAGTGTGCAGACTCTTATCTGGGAGAACCAGGTTTGATTCCCCACTCCTCCACTTGCAGCTGCTGGAATGGCCTTGGGTCAGCCATAGCTCTCACAGAGCTGTTCCTTGAAAGGGCAGCCGCTGGGAGAGCTCTCTCAGCCCCACCTACCTCACAGGGTGTCTGTTGTGGGGGGAAGATTATAAAGGAGATTGTAAGCCGCTCTGAGACTCTGATTCAGAGAGAAGGGTTTGATTCCCCAGTCCTTCACTTGCAGCTGCTGGAATGGCCTTGGCTTGGGTAACCATAGCTCTGGCAGAACTGTTCTTGAAAGAGCAGCTTCTGGAAGAGCTCTCTCAGCCCCACCCACCTCATAGGGTGTCTGTTGTGGGGGAAGAATATAAAGGAGATTGTAAACTGCTCTGAGACTGATTCAGAGAGAAGGGTTTGATTCCCCAGTCCTTCACTTGCAGCTGCTATAATGGCCTTGGCTTGGGTAACCATAGCTCTGGCAGAACTGTTCTTGAAAGAGCAGCTTCTGGAAGAGCTCTCTCAGCCCCACCCACCTCATAGGGTGTCTGTTGTGGGGGAAGAATATAAAGGAGATTGTAAACTGCTCTGAGACTGATTCAGAGAGAAGGGTTTGATTCCCCAGTCTTCCACTTGCAGCTGCTGGAATGGCCTTGGGTCACCATAGCCCTCGCAGAGCTGTCGAAACGGCAGCCGCCGGGAGAGCTGTCTCAGCCCCACCCACCTCACAGAGAGTGGGGGAAGAAGGGAGAGGAGGTTGTAAGCCATTCTGAGACTCTGGCTCAGAGAGAAGGGCAGGGTATAAATCTACGGTCTTCTTCTTTTCAGCACGTAGAGCACTTTGCAAATTGCAGTTCTTCCCTCTCAGTTTACCCACCCCAGCAGGGTAGAGCTGAGAGCATGATTCGCTCAAGGCTACCCGGTTTTGGCTCTCCGAAGCAAGATGCCAGCTGGCAGCCTTTTCAGCCTCAGGCTTGAGAGTTCCCTTTTGTTTGATCTGAGCTCCCTTCCCGCCAGGTTCCTCAGGCAAAAGCCTTCTGTTCCACACACCTCGAGGTTCAGAGCCACCGTTAACACTGCAAGGGCTACACAGCAGAGCCCAAAACCGACCAGAAGCAGGATCCTCCTCCCCAGAGCATCCACGATGAAAACCTACAGGACACAGAAGAGGACAGAGTCGCTTACCTTTTCAGCCAATAGGCAGTGATTTCCCTCCCCACCTCCCCTCCCCAACATCTGTTTTAGCATTGGGTGAGCTTGGATCGAACATTCTCATAGAATTATAGAGTTGGAACGGAAGGGATTTCGAGGGACATCTAGTCCCACCCCCTGCACAATGCAAGAAACTCACAAAATATGTCCCCCCTCCCCACACACACACAGTGACTCCTGCTCCACACGCAGAAGATGGCAAAAAACCTCCGGGATCCCTGGCCTGGAGAAAAATGGCTGCCTGACCCCAAAGGGACAGTTAGCATTTCCCTGAGTGAGTAAGAGAGGACCACAAGACCTAAGCACTGATGCAACCTTTCCTGCCCTCCCTTTTATGATCTGCCTAAGTTCAGAGCAAGTCTGGTGTAGTGGTTAAGTGTGCGGACTCTTATCTGGGAGAACCGCGTTTGATTCCCCACTCCTCCACTTACACCTGCTGGAATGGCCTTGGGTCAGCCATAGTGGTTAAGTGTATGGACTCTTACCTGGGAGAATCGGGTTTAATTCCCTACTCCTCCATTTGCACCTGCTGGAATGGCCTTGGGTTAGCCATAGCTCTGGCAGAGGTTGTCCTTGAAAGGACAGCCGCTGTGAGAGCTCTCTCAGCCCCACCCACCTCACAGGGTGTCTGGTGTGGGAGGAGAAGATATAGGAGATTGTAAGCCGCTCTGAGTCTCTGATTCAGAGAGAAGGGTGGGGTATAAATCTGCAGTTTTCTTCTCCTCCTTCACTTGTACCTGCTGAAATGGCCTTGGGTCAGCCATAGCTCTGGCAGAGGTTGTCCTTGAAAGGGCAGCTTCCATGAGAGCTCTCTCAGCCCCACCTACCTCACAGGTGTCTGTTGTGGGGGGAGAAGATATAGGAGATTGTAAGCAGCACTGAGTCTCTGATTCAGAGAGAAGGGCGGGGTATAAATCCGCAGTCTTCTTCTTCTTCTCCTTCACTTGCAGCTACTGGAATGGCCTTGGGTCAGCCATAGCTGTGGCAGAGGTTGTCCTTGAGAGGGCAGCTGCTGTGAGAGTCCTCTCAGCCCCACCCACCTCACAGGGTGTCTGTTGTGGGGGGAGAAGATATAGGAGATTGTAAGCCGCTCTGAGTCTCTGATTCAGAGAGAAGGGCAGGGTATAAATCTGCAGTTCTTCTTCACAGGATCCTCATTGCTGTCAGATGGCCATTTAGCCTCTGTTTAAAAGCCTCCAAAGGAGGAGAGCCCACCACCTCCTGAGGAAGCCTGTTCCACTGAGGAAGGACTCTAACTGTCAGGAAGTTCTTCCTAAAGTTTAACTGAAACACTCTCTCAGCTTAAGCTGCCTCGTAAGGTTGTTGGAGAAATAGCAAAATGGAAACGGAAATACAGAGAGCAAGAAGGGACAGAGAGAGATGAGAATGTTAAAGGGCGGCCTTACCGCTAGCAAAGTCATGACGACATTTACGGCGCCTGTTCCAGCAGTGACAAACTGCACGTCCTCTGTCTTCACTCGAGCGTTCTCGTAGATGCTGTCAGCATAGTAGTACACCTGTGGGCCCAAACCATCCATCAGTCCTGCCGAGAGTTGCTAGCCCTGCGTTGGGAAATACCTGGAGATTTTGGGGATGGCTGCTGGGGAGGCTGGGGCTAGCAAATGCTATCTAGACCAAATGTTCTTTCAATGTGTTATTTTCACTATTTTGCCATTGGATTCTAACTTGGTACCACTTGGCATTCTGAACCGCTGCCCTCCAGCTATATGTAGCTCTGCTCACTGCACCCCATTCCCCATTATCTGATGAAGTATGCATGCATACCAAAGCTTACATTCTGAATAAAACTTTTTCCGTTTTAAAGGGGGCGATGGTCAAAATAAACCAGCCCTCCGAAAGCCCTAGATACCCATAGATCAGTTCTCCATTATACTCTGTGAGGACTGGTCTCTATAGGGTATAATTGGAGCACCCAGCGGCCATCCCTCCCCCTTTTCGGTAGCCCTGAAGCGAGGGGAATCCTCCGCCCCCAACTGAGGATTGGCAACTCGAAGTGAACAGCAAGTGTTGATAGGCCTCTAAATCTATTGTCAAATCAGGGCCAGATTAACAATTAGGCCAAGTAGGCACTGGCCTATGGGCCCCCACGCCTTTAGGGGCCCTGGACTGGACTCCCCCACAGTTTCTCCCCTGCTTGCAGCCTTCCCAGTCTGCACATGCAGCCAGCAACTAAGCCGCTCTTTGCCCAACTTGCCTGGTATGGCTGAAGTGGTGTCCAGGGTCGGATTAATAATTAGGCCAAGTAGGCACTGCCATATGGGCCCCCACGCCTTTAGGGCTCCAGGTGGGCTTCCCCCCCCCAATTCTCCCCCCTTGCAGCCTTCCCAGCCTGCACCCACAGCCAGCAACTGAGCTGCTCTTTGCCTGACTTGCCTGGTGAGGCTGCTGCTGGCATCATTGCCAAGTTTGCCTCTCTCTGCCTCTCCCCCGCAGCTTTGTCAAAGGGACTTTTGAGAAGGGGCCTGCAGGCTGCAGTGGGGGCCACAGGCGGTGGGGCAAGTGCTCCCACTCTGAGATAATTTGCAAGGGGGGCCCTGAGGTTTTGACTCCACAGGGGCCCCAACACGGTTCAATCCGGCACTGTGTCCAATCCCTGCAGCTGTGAGGAGCTGAACTTGCCTCCTGGACCTGCAGTTCTCAACTCTTTCTTTCCTCGCCTTCAAATATCATTCAGGCCACCCTCTTATTTACCCCGTTAACTCCAGAGAGCTGCTGGCCCATCATCATAACGATGATCGAGATCAGTTGCCACCGAAGGCCTCGGTAGGTGAAAAGGGTGCAGACGGACATCTTCCCTTCGGCCTTTTCCGCTTGGTCTTCTTTCCTCATCTCTTCCATCTCATCCTCCACATCATCCCAGCCTCGCAGCTTCTTCAGAGCTGGATGGGAAAGGGAAGAGAAGGGACAGGGCAGGAGTGACCCTCTGTGAGCTAGCAGGAAGCAGGCAGAAATGACCCAAGACATTCTAAGCACAGTCCTGTACTGGCACGCTTCCACTGCAATCTACAATGCTTCTTTTCCTAATGCCTAGCAAGCACCAATCACCAAGTGGTGGCTAGAGATCTCCATAGGAGGAGGAGGAGGAGGAGATTAGATTTATACCCCACCCTTCGCCTGGAGTCTCAGAGTGGCTTACAAATCTCCTTTCTCTTTCCTCCCCGCCCCCCACAACAGACACCCTGGCCGGTAAGTGGGGCTGAGAGAGCTCTGACTGACAACTGCTCTTGTGAGAACCACTCTGAGAGAACTGTGACTGACACAAGGTCACACCAGCAGCTGCAAGTGGAGGAGTGAGGAATCAAACCCGGTTCTCCCAGAGAAGAACCCGCGCGCTTAACCACTACACCAAACTGGCTCTCCAGATGTGATAGCTATGGCTGACCCAAGGCCATTCTAGCAGCTGCAAGTGGAGGAGTGGGGAACCAAACCTGGTTCTCCCAGACTAGAGTCCGCCTACTTAACTGCTACACCAAACTGGCTCTCAGATTAGTTCCCCTGGATAAAATGGCCCCTTTGTAAGGTGGATTCTGTGGCATTCTGCGCCCCTGAAGTCCTTCCGCTCCTCAACCCCCACCCTCCACAGGCTCCACCCTCAAAATCTCCAGGTATTTTCCAACTTGGAGCTGGCAACGCTATTTATCATCCTCTGGGGTAGATGTGGGTTTCCCCAGTAGACCAAAGAGTGCGCCCACAAAACTGTCAAACCCCATCCTCAAAGTTGCTGCTTTGCTGCAAAGGAACTTCAAGAACAGAATGCAGAGGGAAATTGCTGAATTACAAATTACTATGAAACTTGGAACAAACACCTGTCCAGGACTGAACAGGGATACTGGGTTTTTTTTTATCTCATTACATATACTAAACCCACTTTCACCAAGTATAGCTACATAGTCACATTATTCCAACGTATTTCTCTTTTAGAATAGTGTCTCAGAATAATGTTTTTTGTATTGACATACTCAAACAGGTATACTGGCTGTTTATCTCATTACATATACTAACCCATCTTCTACTATATTTTAATGTATTCTTTTATTTAATGGCAAACTAGAATTATGTTTATATGTGTGTTACATGTTTAAATCAAACCTCTGAGAAACCTATGCCCTCCTTTTAACCCAGAGCTAACGGAGTCTCATTTATTGCACTTCACACCCAGAATACTTAATGGGTTTAGTACATGGACATCAACCTGCTATTCCAACTTAATTACCCTTCGTTGTTGTTTCAGCCCAGTTAGCATAAACGAACAAACACCAGTCCCCAACCTGTGACTCTTTTAATCTGCTAAAAAAACATCCCCATGATTCTGCATACTAATTCACTGCCCACTTCCTCTGTATTTAAGACTGCTTGCCATTCCATACTTTTGTCCGATGAGGTGTGCTTCTAGCCCACGAAAACTTATGTTCTGAATAAAACTTTGTTGGTCTTAAAGGTGCCACTTGACTCTTGCTTTGTTCCCATCCCCAACGTTGAGGTGGGAACCCCAGACCGCTGTGGCCCTTTGAGTGTGGCTGGGGCATGGCCACTGCGCCATCTGCTGGAAGCACAATTGGGGCTCAGCATCCCCCTTTGTCTTCTCCACCCCCGCTCCTCCCTCCACCCCGAACGCAACCCAGGAAGCACACTACCTGCTCTGGCTTTCTCTTCGTCACCCTTCTGGATCAGCAGATACCTGGGACTCTCCGGGAAGAAGGGCAGGCACAAGAGCTGCAATGCTGCCGGGACCCCTGTTAAGCCCAGCAGGATGGGCCAGCCTGCAACCAGAGAGAGAGAAGATGATATTGGATTTATATCCCACCCTCCACTCTGAATCTCAGAGTTTCAGAGCAGTCACAATCTCCTTTACCAACCCCCAAATGACACCCTGTGAGGTGGGTGCGGCTGAGAGAGCTCTCAAGGACAACTCCTGCGAGAGCTATGGCTGACCCAAAGCCATTCCAGCAGCTGCAAGTGAAGGAGAAGAAGACGACTGCGGATTTATACCCCACCCTTCTCTCTGAATCAGAGACTCAGAGCGGCTTACAATCTCTATATCTTCTCCCCCCCACAACAGACACCCTGTGAGGTGGGTGGGCCTGAGGGGACTCTCACAGCAGCTGCCCTTTCAAGGACAACTACTGCCAGAGCTATGGCCGACCCAAGGGCATTCCAGCAGCTGCAAATGGAGGAGTGGGGAATCAAACCCGGTTCTCCCAGGTAAGAGTCCGCGCTCTTAACCACTACACCAAAGAACAGCATTGCAAGGCCTGCAACAATCCCTATTCTGCCTCTCTTTGCACCGCAGCTTTTGTAATTTACCTTCCGGACTTCCCAAGATCATCCGCATGCCAAAAATTTGAGCTACCAGAATCCCGATGGTGATGAAGAGCTGCGGCACGATCCCTGCGGCCCCTCGGAGGTTTTTGGGGGACATCTCTCCGAGATACATGGGGACAACATTGGAAGACAGGCCTGGGGAGAAAAAAAGAGGAGAGGAAGGATGGAAGGCTGAGTCAACCTTGGGCCCGCTACCTGAACCCAGCTTTTGCTGGGATAGAACTCGGGCCGTGAGCAGAGAGTTCAGATAACAGTACTGCAGTACTGCTGCTTTACCACTCTGCGCCACGAGGCTGCTAAGGTTGTTATAAGGCAGATGCAATTTGACCGCAATTCACACACCCACAGAGAGGGAGGCATTAAATAAAGTGACAACTGACAATTAGGTGTCCTTTGATGACATCTAAAGTCAAGGCCTGGACTAAAGTTCTCCCATCGGACTTCAGGACTCAGCCATGACTGAGTGAAGGGCCCCAAAAGCCCGCTTGCCTAAGATCTGCTTGGCTTGCTCTCTTCTCTTGCAAAAATGACACTGTGGACCGAGAGACTAGATTCTGTTCTCCTCAAAGCTCTACTCCTCTGAGAATATGAAACCGTCCCTGAAGTGAGACCACTGGAGTCTGCGGGCGTTTTCACACAGGGCTTACCCCGGAGCGACATCCCTCTTCACCGCGCAGCGTCTGCGCGGATTTCGCACCAACTGCTCCGCAGAACCCGGAAGAGCCGCGAAGAGCCGCGGCTTTTGCGTCGCAAATGTAAAGTTGGTTTTTGGCGGTTTACATTTGCGATGCAAAAGCTGCGGCACTACGCGGGTCTTCCGGGTTCTGCGGAGCAGTTGGTGTGAAATCTGCGCAGATGCTGCGCGGTGAAGAGGGACGTCGCTCCGGGGTAAGCCCTGTGCGAAAACGCCCTCTTCCTCAGTTCTGAGCAGTGACAGCTCTCCAGGGTGTGAAGCACAGAAGGGTTTTTTGCCCCCAACACCTGACTTTACGACACATGTGCCCTACCAAACCATGGCCTCTTCCCCTTCGATGCACCTTCCTTACCTGCGCAGATCCCGATGATGATGCGGCAAACGATGATCACCTCAAAGGTTTTAGCCACTCTGGAGATTCCCATGAGGATGGCAGGGACGATGGAGAAGACGTTGTTTATCAGTAAAGTGCCCTTCCTGTGAAGGAGAGGCGGAGAGGGAATATTACAATATTGAGAGTCAGTTTGGTGTAGTGTGTGGACTCTTATCTGGGAGAACCGGGTTTGATTCCCCACTCCTCCCCTTGCAGCTGCTGGAATGGCCTCGGGTCAGCCATAGCTCTCTTATCTGGGAGAACTGGGTTTGATTCCCCACTCCTCCACTTGCAGCTGCTGGAATGGCCTTGGGTCAGCTATAGCTCTCTTATCTGGGAGAACCGGGTTTGATTCTCCACTCTTCCACTTGCACCTGCTGGAATGGCCTTGGGTTAGCCATAGCTCTTGCGGAGGTTGTCCTTGAAAGGGCAGCTGCTGTGAGAGCCCTCTCAGCCCCACCCACCTCACAGGTTGTCTGTTGTGGGGGGAGAAGATACAGAGATTGTATTCCATTATTCCATGTGAGAGCCAGTTTGGTGTCGTGGTTAAGTGTGCGGACTCTTATCTGGGAGAACCGGGTTTGATTCCCCACTCCTTCACTTGCACCTGCTGGTATGGCCTTGGGTCAGCCATAGCTCTGGCAGAGGTTGTCCTTGAAAGGGCAGCTGCTGTGAGAGCCCTCTCCAGCCCCGCCCACCTCACAGGGTGTCTGTTGTGAGGGAGGGAGATAAAGGAGATTGTGAGCCGCTCTGAGACTCTTCGGAGTGGAGGGCGGGATATAAATCCAATATCTTCTTCTTCTTCTTCTTCTTCTACCACCCGGGCAGCCTTCAAGAGGAGGCAACGGCTAGCTGGAGGAACTCAGTTGCGCCACCATTTCAGATGGCCAAAAAGTGGAACTTCAACATCCAGCATAGTGGGAATCACATGATACAAGGAACCAAGAAGTTTAAAGAATGGCCCCTCAGGTTTCTAAATCTGGCCTGAAGTTGAAGACTTAGTACAATTTAACTTAGAGGTCTGCCAGGATTACAGAACATTTGTTGTTGATGTTTAAACATCAGAAGAGCCCTGCTGGATCAGGTCAGGGATCCATCTACTCCAGCACAAAGCACATATTAGTTCTCTGCCTGTAGGGGGAGAATACACTGCTTTTGACTTGGGACATTTTGTAGGGTTCTGTGGGCTACACTGGTTCCTTATGTCAGCAGAAACATCCTGCCTTATCCTCTTTCACCCAACCAAAGGCTACCCAACGGGTTCAGGCAGGGGTGGAATTCTAGTAGGAGCTCCTTTGCATATCAGGCCACACCCCCTGATATAGCCAATCCTTCAAGAGCTTACAAGACTCTTTTTTGTAAGCTCTTGGAGGATTGCCAAATCAGGGGTTGTGGCCTAATATGCAAAGGAGCTCCTGCTAGAATTCCACCCCTGGGTTCAGGGTTGAATTTGCATGGTTCAGTCTAGAATCTCTTGAGGAGGTGCGGACATGTCTCAGACACGAGCTGAAGGTGGCTTGGAGACAAAGGTCTTTTGCAACACCTGGTCCATCCAGTTATTTCTGCTGAAGACTCTTGCAAAATGACACTGTTGACCAAGAGACTGGATTTGTTCTTCTCAAAGCTCTACTCCGAGAATATGGAACTGCCTCCTTCGTAGTGAATCTGGGGTCCGCATGCATCCAAAACCAAAACTGCTTTCACACATTTTGAACAATGCACTTTCAATCCACTTTGCAACTGGATTTCACTGTGTGAACTGGCAACTAGCAAACGGTTGCGGAAGTGGATTGAAACGGTGTTATTCCGCATATGTGAATGCGCCGCACAAGTCAGAGCACTGAGACTTGGCAGGATCCCTTCCCCCAATGCATGACAAAGGAGAGGGGGGGAATCTGACTCAGTTTGGTGTAGTGGTTAAGTGCTCGAACTCTTATCTGGGAGAACCAGGTTTGATTCCCCATTCCTCCACTTGCTGCTGCTGGAATGGCCTTGGGTTAGCCAGAGTTATCACAGAGGTTGTCCTTGAAAGGGTAGCCGCTGTGAGAGCCCTCTCAGCCCCACCCACCTCACAGGGTGTCTGTTGTGGGGAGAGAAGATATAGGAGATTGGAAGCCGCTCTGAGTTTCTGATTTAGAGAGAAGGGCGGGGTATAAATCTGCAGTCTTCGTCTTCTTCTCTGCCCAATCTCCCCCTCTTGCAATATTGAGCAGAAAACGAGATCCTTACCTGCCGCAGGTGTTCACCATGGGGCCTACCATAAGGGACCCAAAGAAACCTCCGAGGGGGAAAAAAGACACTGTGAGTGACCACAGGGCCGTCACCAAGTCCTCACTCATGTACTCCCCGTTCCGTTTGAAGTAGGTTTCATTGTAAAAATCCTTCATGAACTGGAAGGTGAACACAAGAGGCTCGTTATGATCTCACACAATCATCTGCACTGTATCAAGTTTGGCTGTCTCACCATTGTTTTGCACAGGGCTTTTTTCCCCCTAGAAAAAGCCCAGCAGGAACTTATTTGCATATTAGGCCACACACCCTGACACCAAGCCAGCTGGAACCGCATTCCTGTGCATTCCTGCTCAAAGAAAGCCCTGAGTGTTTTCCCAGGCTTGCATGTTCCCACTGTGGACATGCTACAAGTCTGTGACCCCGGGGAACGCTGAAGAGGTGTACAAAGGCGCAGAATGGCCACCTTCCGCTCTTAACGTACCGGAGCTGGAGAGTTGATCACGGAGACGTTGTACCCATATTGGAACGATGACCCAAAGGCGGCGATAAAGGTCACGAGGGCGAGCACAAGAGTCAGTCTCTGTAGTCAAGAAAAAGAAGGAATGAATACAAGAAAAGCCTTGCCGGGTCTGACCAGTGGCCCATCCAGCATCCTGACTCACACAGTGGCCAACGAGTTCTTCTGGATGGCCAACAGCAGGGCAGAGAGGCCAAGGCCTTCCCCTGAGAAGAACATCAAAAGAGCCCTGCTGGATCAGACCAGTGAGGGTCCATCTAGTCCAGTATCCCATCTCACACAGTGGCCAACCAGTTCCTCTGGAGAAGACGGCATTGGATTTATATTCCACCCTCCACTCAGAGTCTCAGAGCAGCTCAGAATCTCCTTTATCTTCCTCCCCACACAACAAACACCCTGTGAGGTAGGTGGGGCTGAGAGAGCTGTTGTGGAGGACCCACAACAGGGCATAGAGGCTGAGGCCTTCATTAGAACATCAGAACATCATTAGAACGTCAGAAGAGCCATGCTGGATCAGACCAGTGGTCCCTCTAGGCCAGTATCCTGCTTCACACAGTGGTCAACCTGGATGCCGAACAACAGGGCATAAAGGCTGAGGTGAATCTGAGAAGAACCTTTCTCTGAGGCCTTTCTCTGAGAAGAACCCTGCTGAATCAGGGTGGTGAGGGTCCTCACCAGATGGACTGGTGAGGGTCCATCTAGTCCAGCATCCTGTCTTTGAACATAAGAGAAGCCCCATTGGATCAGGCCAATGGCCTATCCAGTTCCACACACTGTCTCCCACAGTGGCCAAAACCCAGGTGCCATCAGGAGGTCTACATTTCTCCAGCAGAATTTTCAAGGGCTGGACAAGCCCTGTACTTATTGGTCATCGTTCCTTTATCGACTCTGCTTCAATCTGATTCTAGCCTGACTTTTCAAACAGTGCTTGATTTCAGCCAAGCCTCAGACATAATACCCAAAAGCAAAGTGTCTCTGAGCATACACAAAGCTTTCCTTGCCGCCTCTTTCACACATGGCCATATGCTCACATACCCCAGTGCCCCTTTGTAATGGAGAGAAACTAATGGGAGTCAGCATGCTTGTGCTAAGAAGTAAGACTGCCAATCTCCAGGGGGGGGCAGGGGATCCCCTGGTTTTGGCCCTCCCTCCACTTCAGGGTCATCAGAAAGTGGGGTGGGTGGGTGGGAGGGAAATGTCTGCTGGGCACTCCATTATTCCCTATGGAGACCGAGTCCCATAGAGTATAATGGAAAATTGATCTGTGGATACCTGGTGATTTGCGGGGGCTGTTTTATTTGAGGTAGAGGTACCAGATTTGCAGCATAGAATCCGATGCCTCTCCTCAAAACACCCTCCAAGTTTGAAAAAGATTGGACCAGGGGGTCCAATTCTATGAGCCCCAAAAGAAGGTGCCCCTATCCTTCATTATTTCCAGCAAAGGGGAGGCATTTAAAAGGAGTGCAGTCCCTTTAAATGCGATGGCCACAACTCCCTTTGTAGTTCAATGATGCTTTTCAAAACCTTGCTCCTGCCTCCGCCCCCAAAGTCTCCTGGCCCCACCTCCAAAGTCCCCAGGTATTTCTTGACTGGGCCTGGCAACCCTACTCAGAAGCGGGCAAGGTCACATGTTAACCAGCCAATAAACAAGGTGCCCTTCCTCACTCCTGCTAAACCCTGGAGCTGCTGCCACGCCAACAGTGCCATCAGCAGGGGCTGCTTTTAATAGCTCGCTAATGCCTCTGGGTTTGTTTGGCGCTGGCTGGCGGGTCATATTTCCCATTGAGAAGCTCGACCTCTCCTCCGACTGGAGCTAGCCTTCCTATCTGTCCTGTTTCCTTCTCTTTCTCCTCGTCTCTCACCCCTTCCGACATCCTCCAGTGCCCACCCGCAGCAGCTCTAAGGCTGATTTATAGCTCTGCCCTTGGCCTCGTTCACTGGGAGATTTCTCAGAACAGGCCCATGTATTTTCCGGAAGGTCTCACAGGCAACTTCCCTGGAAAGGCTTGCAGAAGAAGGGGGGCAAGGTTTAGGGGTGCCAATCCCCAGGTAGGGGCAGGGGATCCCCCAGTTTGGAGGCCCTTCCCCTGCTTCAAGGTCATCAGAAAGCGGGGTGGGGGGGGGAGGGAAATGTCTGCTGCACCAATTCCCATAAGGTATAATGGAGAATTGATACACGGGTATCTGGGGCTCTGTAGGGGCTGTTTTTTGAGGCAGACGAACCAAATTCGCAGCATAACATTCAGTCCCTCTCCTCAAAACACCCTCCAAGTTTCAAAAGGATTGGATCGGGGGTCCAATTCTCTGAGCCCCAAAAGAGGTGCCCCTGACCTTCATTATTTCCAGTGGAGGGAAGGCATTTAAAAGGCGTGTGGTCCCTTTCAATGTGATGGCCAGAACTCCCTTTGGAGTTCAATGATGCTTGTCTCAACCTTGCTCCTGGCTCCACCCACAATGTCTCCTGGCTCCACCCCCAAAGTCCCCAGATATTTCTTGAATTGGACCTGGCAACCCTAGCAAGCTTACAAAGACTTCACTATAGGATAAAAACTGGATTGGGCCTGATGCAGCTGGGAGAGCCATGCCTCCCCTCTGCTGCAACAGTGCCCTTAGGGCAAGCCACACCCCCTCCTCTGCCCTGCCCCTTGAGCTGCTGTAATGACTGCAAGATAATTTATAGCAGGCCCTTTATATGTATTTGCCAAGTATTATTCATGCGGTGATGACGTTCCCTTAAAACAGGGTTCCCCAAGGTGGCGCCCAGGGGCACCATGCCGCTCACACACTTTTATTGGTACCCACCAAGAATTTATGGGCAGTGGGTGTGGCCAGGTGGGACTGTTGCCTATCAGAGGTTCTGATTGGCCCCTGAAGACCTGATGGACTATGCAGATTAAATAAGGTGGCAGGGCCTGGAGATTCCCCTGAATTATAATTCATTTTCAGGCAGATCAGTTTTTTAATTACCCGCATCAGCCGCTGCCCTTGGTCTTCCGCTGTTTATTATTCCGCTTCCTGCACCAGCCATTTGGTGGTTGCGCCCTTCACCCTGCACAGGGCTTTTTTGGTAGAAAAAACCCAGCAGGAACTCATTTGCATATTAGGCCACACACCCTGGTGCCAAGCCAGCCGGAACTGTGTTCCTGTGCCAGAATTCCAAAGGTGCCCACAGGCCCAAAAAGATTGGGAGCCCCTGTCTTAAAGGGTACAGTTCTCAGGCTAGGGACATAAGAACATAAGAACATAAGAGAAGCCATGTTGGATCAGGCCAACGGCCCATCAAGTCCAACACTCTGTGTCACACAGTGGCAAAAAATGTTATATACACACATACACTGTGGCTAATAGCCACTGATGGACCTGTGCTCCATACACTGTGGCTAATAGCCACTGATGGACCTGTGCTCCATACACTGTGGCTAATAGCCACTGATGGACCTGTGCTCCATATTTTTATCTAAACCCCTCTTGAAGGTGGCTATACTTGTGGCCGCCACCACCTCCTGTGGCAGTGAATTCCACATGTTAATCACCCTTTGGGTGAAGAAGTACTTCCTTTTATCCGTCTTAACCTGTCTGCTCAGCAATTTCATCGAATGCCCACGAGTTCTTGTATTGTGAGAAAGTGAGAAAAGTACTTCTTTCTCTACTTTCTCCATTCCATGCATTATCTTGTAAACCTCTATCATGTCACCCCGCAGTCGACGTTTCTCCAAGCTAAAGAGTCCCAAGCGTTTCAACCTTTCTTCATAGGGAAAGTGCTCCAGCCCTTTAATCATTCTAGTTGCCCTTCTCTGCACCTTCTCTAAAGCTATAATATCCTTTTTGAGGTGCGGCGACCAGAACTGCACACAGTACTCCAAATGAGACCGCACCATCGATTTATACAGGGGCATTATGATACTGGCTGATTTGTTTTCAATTCCCTTCCTAATAATTCCCAACATGGCATTGGCCTTTTTTATTGCAAACGCACACTGTCTTGACACTTTCAGTGAGTTATCTATCATGACCCCAAGATCTCTCTCTTGATCAGTCTCTGCCAGTTCACACCCCATCAACTTGTATTTGTAGCTGGGATTCTTAGCCCCAATGTGCATTACTTTGCACTTGGCCACATTGAACCGCATCTGCCACGTTGACGCCCACTCACCCAGCCTCAACAGATCCCTTTGGAGTTCCTCACAATCCTCTCTGGTTCTCACCACCCTGAACAATTTAGTGTCATCCGCAAACTTGGCCACTTCACTGCTCACTCCGAACTCTAAATCATTTATGAACAAGTTAAAAAGCATGGGACCCAGTACCGAGCCCTGCGGCACCCCACTGCTTACCGTCCTCCACTGCGAAGACTGCCCATTTATACTCACTCTCTGCTTCCTATTACTCAGCCAGTTTTTGATCCACAAGAGGACCTGACATGGCAATGCTGAGCGATCAAAAGAATCACCTTCTTCACTTAGTAAAATGAGGCATTCCTTTCTCCTGCACTGTGTTTCTGAGCATGTGCAGAATGCCTTCCCCAGCACCCCAAATAGCCACAATTAACCCTGCTGCAGGCCTGGGATAAAGCTTCCAGGGCAGAGTAAGTGATCTTCAAGTCAGGCTTGAACCTGAACACCTCTTGCTTTCAAAATTAAACACTAGAATAGGCTCCACTATTTTGCAGCTGAAAAATACAAACAGTTTTTGTAACACTCCAGTTCCCAGTCCAAAGAAGGGAAGAGTTGAGGATCATACACTGCTGCAGGGCTTTTGGGGGAAGGGGTTTGAAAAAGCCCAGCAGGACCTCATTTGCCACACCCCCTGATGCCACCATTGTTTCACACAGGGCTTTTTTGTAGAAAAAGCCTAGCAGGAGCTCATTTGCATGTAGATTTTGAAAGCGAAGAATAGTTGAAGCTTTCTCCATTTCGAGCCTCATCACCCGTTCTTCTAGCTCCATCAATCCTGTTTGGTTTTCTCTAACCGTATTGATTGTGCGCTTCTCCCGATCTTCCATTCTCTCAACTTTAGCTGTCAAACCATGAACTTGTTGTGTATTGGCCAACAGCTGCTTTTGAAATTCTGCCAACTGATCATTGGTTTTCCTAATTTGAGTCATCAAGTCTGTTTTCAGTCCATCTAAAGCATCTTGGTTCTGTTTAAATCCAGCAGTAACTGTACTCTAATTTTTCCAACGCGTCCTGGTTGACAGCGGCTTGCACCTTACCTCCCCCTGCCGGAGGAGTACCTTGTAGGTATTTTTTAATCTTTGTTTCCGTCACACAGAGCTTCTTTGTAGAAAAAGCCCAGGAGCTCATTTGCATATTAGGCCACACCCCCTGAGGTCACCATTGTTTCACACAGGGCTTTTCTGTAGAAAAAGCCCAGCAGGAGTTTATTTGCATATGAGGCCACACACCCCGATATCACCATTGTTTCACACAGGGCTTTTTACTTTAAAAAGGAACTCATTTGCAAATTAGGCCACACCCCCAATGCCAAGCCAGCTAGAACTGCGTTTCTGTGCATTCCTGCTCAAAAAAAGCCCTCCACACTCTATTGTATGACTCAATCTTCTCTGTGACAGCCAGTGCTACAAAACTTTGAAAGCCAAGGAGGTTTTTGCTCTTCGCAGAGTAGCTTATCAAAAGCTCCAAGTAAGCCACAACAGCTGGAGTGTTCGACATGGTAGACTTTGCATAGCATTATGCCAGTGTGCATGCATTTATGTACATGCACTTAAGGTGTAGGACGCTTCTTTTTCAACTCAGATTTTTAACTGCTGGAGACAACAGCAGAGAGTCGAATCCCGAAGGACATTTTGAAGGTGTCCTAATTTTGCCCGGATGTGGATGGCCCGGCTAGCCCACTCTCATCAGATCTGGGAAGCTAAGCAGGGTCAGCCTTGGTTAGTACTTTGGTGGGAGACCAGCAAGGAAGGCCAGGGTTGCTGTGCAGAGGCAGGCAATGGCAAAAGCGCCTCTGAACATCTCTTGCCCTAGGTGGTCACCGTAAGGCAGCTGTGACTTGGGGGCACTTTCCAGCACCATTTTTTTTTTGAGGGCATCGGTTTATCAGGACAAGAAAATAGCCTCTGAAAAGGACACTTGAAACATAGACGCTTGGCATTTGGTGTATGCTCAGAAGCACTCTCTGTATTGCACCTTCATGTGGTCTGAACTGAGCGCCGTGACATTGACAATAAGTTCTGGATCCTGACCCCACATTTGACAGCTCTGTACAGCTGTCTGAAGACGCTTTTGCTCCCACAACTGCCTGCACCACATGGTCTCGCAGATGCATCCCAGAATCCTTGGCAATGCTGCAATACTGGGAGCACAACTCTCGGACTGCACACAACTGGGCACGATTGGAGCATCTTGCCTCCAGAATGCCCTGTGTCCCTGCAAGGGATTCTGGGATGCACCTATGAAATTGACCATCCCTCCTTTGAAACGGTAAAAAATATTGCTACCCCAAGCACTGGCCACTTGCCCTTCTGTGCTACCCTCACAGGCATGAGTCTTGATACGATCCCAAGTTTAAACCGAGCTCTGATTTTCTGGCTGTCTTCTTGGCTGCATGCAGACTTCCTCGAGGAAGAGCAAAGTAACCTTTTGCAGAACGGAATCTGCAGAACATTCTCTCCCCCCCCCGCCCCCCAGCGCTAAAAAGCACTGACTTCCAGCCATGGTTGAGAACTCATCAGCAAAAGCTCTGCTCACGTCGTGCTAAAGTCCTCAATTTTTATCTCATGTTTTGCTTCATTGTAATTTTTATACTGAGTTAACTCCTCAATTAGCCCTCTTTTAAGCAAGTTTAAAGGTCACTCTGATAAGCAGTTAGTTTTATATTTTTCTGTCCAACAGGAATCCTCATATTTCTATCTGACAGGAATCCTCGTATCAATCAAGATAAATCAAGTAGCTTGTTGTTGCTGTTGTTCAGTCGCACAGTCGAGTCCGACTCTTTGCGACCCCATGGACAAAGTCACACCAGGCTTTGTAGCTAGGTATCGCCCAACAGCCACCGGGCTTTGATAATTGACTGTCAATAACTTTGGATAATTTCCTTTTTTCCTTCTTCTTTAAAGCTGATTGTTCATCTGTGTTGTTTTGTGTGATCTGGTTAATGTAATGTGTAACACGTGCCTAATAAAGATTCTTTGATTTGATATGACTTGACTTCCTGCTGTGCTAAGATGTCCCATGCTGTATGGCAGTGTTCCCTCTAAGTGGACTTCATGCGAGCTAGCTCACAGTTTTTTGACTTTAATCAGTTCCGCAGGGCTTGTAAAACTGTCCTTTTTCAACTGGCCTATAAGGCGGAATCCTGAAAGTGACATCTAACCATCTGGATATATATATACTGTACTGTAGCACCTTTTAGAAGATGAAGATAGAAGATATTGGAATTATATCCCGCCCTCCACTCCGAAGAGTCTCAGAGCGGCTCACAATCTCCTTTACCTTCCTCCCCCACAACAGACACCCTGTGAGGTAGATGAAGATATTGGATTTATATCCCGCCCTCCACTCCGAAGAGTCTCAGAGCGGCTCACAATCTCCTTTCCCTTCCTCCCCCACAACAGACACCCTGTGAGGTAGATGAAGATATTGGATTTATATCCCGCCCTCCACTCCGAAGAGTCTCTGAGTGGCTCACAATCTCCTTTCCCTTCCTCCCCCACAACAGACACCCTGTGAGGTGGGTGGGGCTGAAGAGGGCTCTCCCAGCAGCTGCCCTTTCAAGGACAACCTCTGCCAGAGCTATGGCTGACCCAAGGCCATCTCAGCAGGTGCAAGTGGAGGAGCGGGGAATCAAACACGGTTCTCCCAGATAAGAGTCCGCACACTTGACCACGACACCAAACTGGCTCTCCATTTAATTTGTAGTAGTTTTAATTAATTTATTCATCTAATGTTTTAATGTATCTTATTGTATAATTGCATTTTATAATCATGGTACACTCCATGCCTTGTGAGCCGCCCTGAGCCTGCCTTGGCGGGGAGGGCAGGATATAAATAAAAGCTTATTATTATTATTATTTAGCCTCTGGCTCACACATTTGTGACTTAGCTCAGGAAGGATGGCCCCTGAGCACCCTAATTTATGCAGAAGCTCACAACTTTCATGCCAGTCACTCACCAAGTAGAATTTGTGCTTACGAGACTCCACAGCTTAGGGGGAACATTTCTGTTTGGACCACATTACTGGCATTTTGACCACGGAAAGGCACGGGCTGTGTGGGGACGTCTGCAGGGGTGGAAATCAGGTCTCTCCAAATGTGGCCTAACTCACACAGACATCCATGCCTTGTTTTCAAATGACAGATTTCCTAACAGAGTAATCCACGTATAGCTTTTATATCTAGCGCTTTCACAAGTTCAGAGCGCTTCATGGGATCTCTCTTGTTGCAGCCCTTTATAGGGAGGTCAGTGGAACTCTCTCCATGTCTCTGAGTGAGAGAACAGCTCTCTTGAAGACACTGAGCGAGTTTGCAGTAGAAGCAAGATTTGAACTTCTTGATTTGGCTGGTTTCTTAGCTGCTATGCCAATCTCCATTGAGCTCCTTGTGGCTCACTTCTTGCAAACTCCCCTTACAGCTGCATAATCCAACAAGACTCGGTTATACTCTGCTATTCCTGTCTCATACCAATCTGGCCACCTTCCCCTCCCCAGATTAAATTTGTACAGGAGGCAGACTGCTGCTGCAGCTTTGAAGAAACTGAACCAGAACAACTTGTTTTTTTTCCAGGGAGGAAAAGAGAGAGAAAAGAGAGAGAAACATCAAGTATCAGGAACTCACCCCCTTCCTTTCCTCGTTGAAACTTTTCTGATCTTCCTCTGTCTTCATATTCGTGGTGAACATTCTGTTCTCAGAACTCAGTGCCGGAGTCCTTTCTTTGTATTAATGGGCAGAACACATCCAGAGTGGGAAAGCGGATGTGAATATATATACCTTGAGTGTGGCAGAGAACACCCAGCAATATACTTTATAGCCCGATAACATTGGAAGCTTGCCCTCTGAACTTTTCCAAGTCCCGCATGCCTCTCTCGTGCCTCCCTTGTGGAATTCGAGGACCACTGTTTGCAAGTGTGCAGCCTTCAGCACAAGGTGGGCCGGAAGCCAAGGCCAGCAGCCGACTGCATGCAGAAGGTTCCAAGGTTGATCCTTGAGATCACCAGTTCAAAAGGCTGCCAGGTAGGAGGTGCTGGGAAAGACCTTCCTCTGCCAGAGAGCCACAGCTGCTCCAAATCAGCCGTTCAGGGCTAGGTGAATCAGTGGTCCCACTCTGCACTAGGCAGGTTTACTCACCAGCTTTGCAGGCAGCTGGGTTTTTAAGCGTCACTTTGTTGCCGCAGAAATAGAGGCTGCGAACGTGTCTCTTCTTGCAGCATGCTGGATTGAGCAATAACGAAAGAAATTAATTCCAGCAGCGCTGTGGAATAAGGCACTCCAGCCCTCTGGTCTGTGTGGTCAGAAAAATATTTAGCTGCTGACTATCAATCAGCTGGCGCACTCCAGTTCTTGTCTCTGGTAGAAGATGCTGTCCCTGGTTTCCCGTTGGAGGAGTGCTGCAGGTGTCTCTTAAAGGGTTTTGTTAGCATGCATGTGCCAGAAAGAAATACATACACACACACACACATGGGGAACATTCTCTTGCAGTAGTGCAGATGTCTTCTTAAAGCATGCATATCAGAAGCAGTGTTCCCTCTAAGGCGAGTTAGCATGAGCTAGCTCACAGGTTTTTAGCCTCCAGCTCACACATTTTTGTCTTAGCTCAGGAAGGATGGCCGCAGAGCAGTGTTCCCTCTAAGGTGAGTTAGCGTGAGCTAGCTCACAGGTTTTTAGCCTCTTTGCTGTCTTGCAACCACTTGTAATTCCAGGAAATCTCAAGGCCTCAGCTGGAGGTTTGGCAACACAAGTGAGAAACACGGAAGGACGTGAGAAAATCAAGGCTGAGCCTCCGTGTGAAGGCAAAAGAAGGAAAAAATATATACAAAAACCTTATGTAAGTTTTATCTCATTCAACAACCATCACACTTAATAACATCCAAGTCAGGCCTTAAAACGTACACGGAACAAAAATAGTAAGATAAGAACAGGCACATCCCCAAGTGTTTCACCCATATAGTTCAAAATAGTGTTGCAGTCACAACAAATGTCACCCTTTCCAAAATTTCATAGCAAGGGGGCTGTCCTCTGTTCCACAGAATGCTGGAATCACGACATTCAATATTTTAGTCCCCAAAAAGACCACAGCAACATACCAAAGACAAGGTAGCCATGGCTGGAAAAGCAAACGAGTCTCCGGTTACATTGCATGTGTTGCTTCAATCCCCTGGTTCACGGTTATCAGAAAGTGGGGGGGGGGGCAGCCTGTAGGGTTGCCAGGTCTGTGTTGGAAAACACCTGGAGGCTTTGGGGGTGGATCCAGGAGGGGGAGGGGAGGGGCCTCAGCAGAGTACAATGCCATAGAACCCACCTGTTGTGACCTTAGGCCTAGCGCGGCCTAGAGGGCATGGAGAAGCCTGCTTAGAAGCTGCTAGTGGGCTTGCATTTCCCAGGATCCCTTCTGTCCCTCTGATTGGGTGGGCAGCAGTTTCGGAGGGAAAACTCTCCCAGGAAGGTGGGACCAGGGAAGAAAGCAAGAAAAGGCCAAGCTCTAGACAGGGTTGTTCTCTCTGGTGAGGCTACAGTCTGGAAAGGAGGCAGCCGAAGGGAATCCCTCATCCAAGGAAGGTGAGTCTATTGAGATTAGAGCAAGGGTGGCCAAACTGTGGCCCGGGAGCCACATGTGGCTTTTTCACATAGATTGTGTGGCTCTCGAAGGCCCCCCCCCAGCTAGCTTGGAGAAGGCATTTCTCTTTTTAAATCTCTTCTCCAAGCCAAGCCAGCCAGTGGCTTGGAGAATGCATTTAAAGTTAAAGTTGCTTTCTTTCCACCTCTCTCTTCCTCCCCCAACTATTTTCCTTCCTTCCTTCCTTGCGGCTTTCAAACATCTGAAAGCTTGCTGGAGGGGAAGTGTAATGACAAGGCAATGGCAAACCACCGCATAAAAAGGGTATGCTGTGAAAACGTTGTGAAAGCAGCATCACCCCAGAGTCGAAAACGACTGGTGCTTGCACAGGGGATCTTTCCTTTTCCTTATGTTAAGCAAGTTTGACCTCCCCTGGCTCAGAGAGGGAAGGGAAAAGTGCCATGAGCTTCAGCCTAAAAACGGGAGCTGGAGCATGTGACAAATGAATGTGAAGGTTTCTTAAGAGGAGATGTCTTCTCATTAGGCACTCATCTATGCTGGAAGCTTCTATATAAAGTCCAGGAGGCATCGTGATTTCTTTGGAATGTAACCCTCTGATTACTTTGGCTATATAAACATAACGAGGGCCGTTGATATACGGAGATTAGAAGTGTGCGGGATCACCAGTTCTTGCAAAGCAAACAAACCGCTGGCCGACAGCAAGGAAAAGCACTTTGAAGGCCTGCCCATCACAACACAGCTCCATTGATAGCCTGGGAGTGTAGTGAATAATCGGAGGGGGACTTTAAACGGATGCGAGGCAAGAAGAAAAGGGTGCTGTTTTATGGCCAGCCCCTGTGGACTGTCTGCCAAAAGTCAGCCGGGGCTGTTCTTGAACTGGCGCAAACCACAGCACAGCTGCCCAGTGCCCAGGTGCCTTCCTGTTGCATAACACTGGTTTGCTTAGATCAAATGGGGTGTGCCACAGATTTGCATCAGCTGTTTTCTGCAGGGGAACTGATTTTGATTGCCTGGAGATCATGATCATGGGAGATCTCCAGGCACCACCTGGAGGTTGACAACCCCACCTCCCACCCCCAAACAGGACCTCAAAGTGGTGCAGAGGAGTTCACCGTATTTTATGGTCACAACAGCCCTGTGAGGTAGGTTAAGAGTAAGACAGAACTTCAGTAAGGCTGTCATCTCTAGGCTATGAAATACCTGGAGCTTTTGGAGGTGGAGCCTGAGGAAGACTGGGTTTTGGGAAAGGGAGGAATTTCAGTAGGGCATAATGCCACAGAGCTCAGCTTCTAAAGCAGCCGTTTTCTCCAGGAGAAGTGATCTTTCTCATTCTGGGAGCTCTCCAGCCACCACCTGGAGACTGGCAACCCTCTTACATGGCTGAGTGTTGACTTGAACTCAGGTCTTGCAGTTCCTAGGCCAGCACTCTAACTAACAAACTACTACACCACCAATGTTCCCTCTAAACTACAGAGCCGTGTGAGCAAAAATTCTACTTTGTGAGCTCCTGGCATTAAAGTCGTGAGCTCTTGCATAAATTAGTTTACTCTGGGGTCATCCTTTATGAGCTAAGACAAAAATGTGTGAGCTGGAGGCTAAAAATCTGTGAGCTAGCTCACGCTAACTCAGCTTACAGGGAACACTACACCACCCTAATACACCCACTAATGATGTGATATTCAGGAATATAGCCAGGGGTCGTTTTGTAGAAAAACAGGCGGTGGAGCCCATTAGCATAACTCATTAGCATATGCTGCCACCCCCCACCAGCCAAAACCAACCCAACCCAAGAAGGGATAGCCCCAGGCGAGTGAGGCCTGCTTGGGCTGGCTAGAGATCCAGCCAGCCCAAGCAGGCCTTGCTCACTTGTGGCTCTCCTTGGCGTCCCCCCTCCCTGCCCCGCCAAAAGGCCAGCAAGCCACCCACCGCCCAAAATCATATAAGAAGTGGAAGAGTGACGTGGGCTTCTCAAGGGGTTAATGAGGGCTGCTGGGGGTGTGGCAAAGCTCCTGGTGGCTGTCTGGCACCTAGGGCTGCCAATCCCCAAGTGGGGGCAGGGGATCCCCCAGTTTGGAGGCCCTCCCCCCGCTTCAGGGTCATCAGAAAGCGGTGGGGGGGAGGGAAATGTCTGCTGCAAACTCTATTATTCCCTATGGAGACTTATTCCCATAGGAAATAATGGAGAATTGATCTGCGGGTATCTGGGGTGGCTGTTCTTTAAGGTAGAAGCACCAAACTTTCAGTATAGCATCCAGTGCCTCTCCCCAGAATACCCTCCAAGTTTCAAAAAGATTGGACCAGGGGGTCCAATTCTATGAACCCCAAAAGAAGGTGCCCCTATCCTTCATTATTTCCTATAGAAGGAAGACATTTAAAAAGGAGTGTGGCCCCTTTAAATGTGATGGCCAGAACTCCCTTTGGAGTTCAATTATGCTTGTCAGACCCTTGCTCCTGGCTCCACCCCCAATTTCTCCTGGCTCCGCCCCCAAAGTTCCCAGATATTTCTTGAATTGGACTTGGCAACCCTATGGCGCCCTCTCCTAGCCCAGGGATTGTTACGCAGCTGCACCTGCTATTCAATGAACATTGGTAGGTGTGTGGGGGGGGAGAAGGGGGAACCTTCAGAAAGGTTCAGGAGCTGTGCTCCTGTGAGCTCCTGCTGAATCTGAGGCCTGAATACCGCCACGCCTGGTTTGAGAGACATCATTAATGCCCTGGATGGGAAAGAATCTGGAAGGTATCACTCCCCTGTTGTGTCGCTGAACACGTGATTCAATCAGGTATGAAGTTATGTAAGATGTTAGCTTCCTACCTGTTGCTACTGGAGCAAAATTGCTACCAATTACTCCTATCTCATTTCTTGAACTCCAAAACCTGCCTTCACTTAAGATATGACAGCTTCACCCCATATAGAACGCCTCACGTTGTGAAGCAATAAAAAATGAATCGCAGGCTGTAAATTAGAGTTAATGGAAGCATAGGGGGCGGTTTTCTGAGGAAAAAACTAGGAAGTTAACGGAATCTTTAATTAACTCAATTTCTTAAGGTCAAAGAGTGCTAATTCTGTTGTCACCACAGACCCAAAGAACACTACGTGTGGTGCCGGATGCCAGCCATTTTGTTCCTCAGCGGTTGGTTCCATTAAAGAGGCCGCAAACAGAGCCAATTAAGTCCTTTAGGATATTTTTACTCTAAAAACATTTGATGCCCAATTCTGCCACCACAGACTCTCCTCTCAGATTGCTGCATCCAGCAGACCAGGCAAGATTCACAATGTTCATCTTCCAGTCACCATATTGGAACACGTTCTTTTTACAGCATGGTTGCCTGCGTCATGACCTGAATGCATGACTCCGTATGCAGAATTAATTCCTGTCACAGGCTGATAAATTTGCCCGAGAGGACCTATTTTAATTTTATTTACTTCATTTATTCCCGGCCTGTCTCCCCAGCGGGGACCCAAAGTAGCTACCGTCATTGTCCTCTCCTCCATTTTTTCCTCACAACCACCTTGTGAGGTTGGCTGGCCAAAGGCCACCCAGCGAGCTTCCATGGCAGAGTGAGAATTTGAATCTGTGTCTCTCAGATCCCAGTCCAACAATTTAGCCATTACACCAGGCTTGGCACCGTGCTGACCTTCAGATCTGTATTTACATAGTCTCATTTATTATTTGTTGTTGTAGATTTTCCGAGCTGTATGGCCGTGGTCTTGGCATTGTAGAACCTGACATTTCACCAGCAGCTGTGACTGGCATCATCAGAGGTCTAACATAGAAGGCCAGAGTTCTCTCTGTCAATGTGAGAAGAAGATGGTAGGCAGGTAATTTATATCAATTCAGGAAGGTGGGTTAGGCTGAGTCATTATCTTGTAGGAGTTTCCCGGACTGTGACATGCTAATAGAAGAGCTTTCCTGAGGAGGTTCTTTTACATGTGGATTGGCTGTTGAAATTCTAATCTTAGAATCATAGAGTTGGAAGGGACCTCTAGGGTCATCTAGTCCAACCCCCTGCACAATGCAGGAAACTCACAAACACCTCCCCCTAAATTCACAGGATCTTCATTGCTGTCAGATGGCCATCTAGCCTCTGTTTAAAAACCTCAAAAGAAGGAGAGCCCACCACCTCCTGAGGAAGGCTGTTCCACTGAAGATAATCTTATCTGAAGTACTGTTGTAAGATGTAGATCATTTTGTGTTTTTCAGAAATGGAAACCAGTTGTTTCTAACTCTGGGGTGACGTTGCTTTCACAACTTTTTATGGGGTGATTTGCCATTGCCTTCTCTAGTCATCTACACTTT
The DNA here is from genome assembly GCF_032191835.1 of Heteronotia binoei. Classification (NCBI taxonomy): domain Eukaryota; kingdom Metazoa; phylum Chordata; class Lepidosauria; order Squamata; family Gekkonidae; genus Heteronotia; species Heteronotia binoei. Next base: position 6,598,766 of record NC_083240.1, on the reverse strand, counting down.
CCCTCCAGCAAGCTGGGTACTCATTTTACCGACCCTGGAAGGATGGAAGGCTGAGTCAACCTTGAGCCGGCTATCTGAACCCAGCTTCTGTCGGGATTGAACTCAGGTTGTGTGATGTACTCAGTGACGAGATGTGCAGAAGGCAACATACTTTATTAGAGGATACATCACAGAACAGGGCAACGCGGGCCGGGCCCCGCTTTATATACATTCGGCCCGGAACAGCCCTCCAGCTGGCCAGTCCAACCCTGGCCAGTCCAACTTCTCGCCACTGATCTTGATTGGCGGAGTCTTTTCCTGCGCTGCGCAGGGCGACCAAGAGACTTCCCCTGGTCGCCTCTGCTGCATGGCCATGCGGTGCTTTAGTTAAGCCCAAGACACTACAGGTTGTGAGCAGAGTTTAGGACTGCAGTACTGCAGCTTTACCACTCTGTGCCACGGGGCTCATATATATATTATGAAAGGGGACCATTTTCTCATCATCCATGATACGTGTAAGCAGAAGCCAGGATTTAAAAGAGTGACAATATCAAATGATGAAAAGGTGGAGAATCGAGCTGTGTTAGGGGTGTGGGGGCATGGCAGCTAATGTCCACAGCTGCACAAAGCAAGGAGCAGTGTGTGAGTGATTCCCTCCCTGCTTTTCCTCCATTCCCAAACTGCACCCTGTGCCCTTTTCAAATTGAGAGCACTGCCCTAGCAAGAATTACAGGCCATTAACCTTTAAGTGAGTTATGCCTCAGCCTAGAGGAAGATGCATTTGTAGCACCATAATTTAATTTTTATTAAGAGGCAAGGAGAGACATTTGGGGGGGGGGGGCAGACTGGAAAAGCAAGCAGAGAAAAAAGCATACAAAGACCTGGGGGGGGGGGAAGGCAGATTTATCAGCTTTTAAAAATTGAACATAAGAACATAACAAAAGCCATGTTGGATCAGGCCAATGGCCCATCCAGTCCAACACTCTGTGTCACAGAAGAACATAAGAGAAGCCATGTTGGATCAGGCCAGTGGCCCATCCAGTCCAACACTCTGTGTCACAGAAGAACATAAGAGAAGCCATGTTGGATCAGGCCAGTGGCCCATCCAGTCCAACACTCTGTGTCACAGAAGAACATAAGAGAAGCCATGTTGGATCAGGCCAGTGGCCCATCCAGTCCAACACTCTGTGTCACAGAAGAACATAAGAGAAGCCATGTTGGATCAGGCCAATGGCCCATCCAGTCCAACACTCTGCGTCACATAAGAACATAAGAGAAGCCTTGTTGGATCAGGCCAGTGGCCCATCCAGTCCAACACTCTGTGTCACAGAAGAACATAAGAGAAGCCATGTTGGATCAGGCCAATGGCCCATCCAGTCCAACACTCTGTGTCACAGAAGAACATAAGAGAAGCCATGTTGGATCAGGCCAATGGCCCATCCAGTCCAACACTCTGTGTCACATAAGAACATAAGAGAAGCCATGTTGGATCAGGCCAGTGGCCCATCCAGTCCAACACTCTTGTGTCACAGAAGAACATAAGAGAAGCCATGTTGGATCAGGCCAATGGCCCATCCAGTCCAACTCTCAGTGTCACAGAAGAACATAAGAGAAGCCATGTTGGATCGGGTCAGTGGCCCATTCAGTCCAACACTCTGTGTCACACAGTGGCCAATATGTGTGTGTGTGTGTATACACACACACATATATATATATACATACTGTGGCTAATAGCCACTGATGGACCTCTGCTCCATATTTTTATCCAATCCCCTCTTAAAGCTGGCTATGCTTGTAGCCGCCACCACCTCCTGTGGCAGTCAATTCCACATGTTAATCACCCTTTGGGTGAAGAAGGACTTCCTTTTATCCGTTTTAACCCAACTGCTCAGCAATTTCATTGAATGCCCACAAATTCTGGTATTGTGAGAAAGGGAGAAAAGGACTTCTTTCTCTACTTTCTCCATCCCATGCATAATCTTGTAAACCTCTATCATGTCACCCCGCAGTCGACGTTTTTCCAAGTTAAAGAGCCCCACGCGTTTTAACCTTTCTTCATAGGGAAAGTGTTCCAAACCTTTAATCATTCTAGTCGTTAATCATTGAATTCTACACTGTAAGAAGTTCACAGTCTGTGAAGACTTTGTTGTACCTTCCTCACTGGGCACTTATGAAAAGAAACGAGTGCATTTTTATACTTCTTCAAAGGGCCATATGAAGGCTATAAATGGTGTTTGGATGGACGCCAGTCTTTGTTTAAAGCTTGATGGCAGATTTTCTAGAGAATCTGTCCTTCTGGGCAGTTTGGAGTGTGAGGCACGATCACCTCCCCTGCTCTCTTCACCCGAGGAAGGCGGCATTGGATGTGCAGCCGGGCACAAAAATAGGGACTGAAACGCAGCCAGCAACCGCTTGTTAATAGTCTAAGCGAGAGGCTGTCTCAGTGCCAGAAAGATCACAAAAATGCAGCCAAAGTTGAGACTGATGGGAGGGCTGGAACCAGAAACCTAGACTTCTTGCAGGCTTGCAAAGGAAAAAAAATATATATAGCTCATGCTGAAGTGTTATAAGTTGCTCCAAAGTCTACTTATTTTCCCACCCCTAAGGAAAATACTGCCAGTCCACTCTGGTGGATTAGGGCAAGGGTTACCAACATGGGCACTGACAGTGTGGTGCCTACTGATATCTTTCCTGGCACTCATCAAGTGTTTTAGGAATTGGATGGGTCAGGTAAGGTTTTTTTACCCAGCAAGGCTTATGATTGGCCACCTAGGATTGGATTGGCTGGGCAGAATTTAAAAAAAATCTAAAATGCCCTTGGTTTGGCAGCAACCCCCACCACAGCACAGGGATTTTCATTTGTGTGACTGAAGGCGAGCTGTGGGAGTCATATTGAGGTTGGCTCCACCTCCTAGGGCAGCCATTTTGTTAGCTGCGCCCATCACTGTGTCAGAATTCCAAATGTGCCCACAGGCTTGAACAAGCCGGAGACCCTGGACTTAGGGAAGGTCAGGATCTGAAACCATTGTTTGAAGCTGACTCGAAAACCATGGTTAGTCTTAACCAGGGGTGGCCAAACTGACTCGGGAGCCACATTGTGGCTCTTTCACACATATTGTGTAGCTCTCAAACCCCCCAATACCCCATCAGCCAGCTTGGAGAAGGCATTTCTTGTTTTAATTCGCTTCTCCACGCCAAGCCAGTTGGCAGCTTGGAGAATGCATTTAAAGTTGCTTTCTTTCTACCTCTCTCTCTCTATTTTCCTTCCTTCCTTCCTGTCTTGTGGCTTTCAAACGTCTGACATTCATGTCTTGCAGCTTTCAGACATCTGATATTTATTCTATGTGGCTCTCGTGTTTAGCAATTTTGGCCTCCCTTGGTCTTAACCATGGTTTCTTGTGATGTGCCTTCACAGATATCCCAGCTTGTTCTGGGGTACTGTTCTCCCTGTGATGTCTGCTGGATCTCTGCATGGGAAAGAAGTGAAGATAACAAAGCCATCGTTTGCTGAGGTCAACAATGATTTGCGTTGGCATTGGTGAGCCACATCCTGATTTTCGAAAACTAACCAGAGTTAAAACAAACAATACTTCTGTGTTTGATTCAAACCGAGCCAAGAACACTGGTATTTACACACATGCGTGCCAATTCCCAACATTCCGTCACGCTGCAAGGTAACCAAGGAGCAGAACCAGCAGTGGGGGGATATGCAGATGAAGAGGTGGGGCTATGCACATAAGCGCAGGCTCGATTCAAAAGGGTTGGTCTCCCCTGGGGCAGGGTTAGCTCCTGGGCATTATGGGTGAATAAGATTCCGTCCACTCTGTGAGAAAAAGGAAAGGGCCAACTCAAGATAGGGATGCTGTTTCAGAAAGGGTTAAACTGGCTCTTCACAGCAAGGACTGGGGATTTGGGGGGGGGGGGTAAAGCCTGAGCAGGGTGGGGTTTCTTCCCTCTGCTCCCTCGGCAGGAGGGTGTGCAATGCGCTGCACACAGGGCCGGCCCTACCTCTAGACAAACTAGGCAGCTACCTAGGGCGCTGGCCTTCTGGGGGGTGCCAAATTGGGTGCCCCCCATGTGACTCAGTGATGTTATCAGTGTGAGAGGGGAGCTCCAGAAGTTAGCCTTGCCTAGGGTTCCAGACAGTCTAGGGGTGGCCCTGGCTGCCCATCCCACGCCAAGTCAGTATTGCAGTGTACAGGTTCTGTTGCCACACACACTGCCTGTTGTACTGACTGACCGCCTCACCGATGTGGGGATACAGGGATCTGCCTTGCAGTGGCTGACTTCCTTTCTCCAAGATCGGGGACAAAGGGTGGTGATAGGGGAGGAAGCATCCCAGAGGCACTCCCTTAGTTGCGGGGTGCCGCAGGGAGCGGTCCTATCCCCGATGCTATTTAATATCTATATGCGCCCCCTTGCCCAGATTGTCAGGAGGTATGGACTGGGTTGCCATCAATATGCGGATGACACCCAGCTCTACCTAATGATGGGTGGCCAGTCTGACTGTACCCTGGAAAACCTAGACCTGGCATTACAAGCCATGGCCTCCTGGCTCAGACTGAGTCGGCTGAAATTGAATCCGACAAAGACGGAGGTTCTCTACCTGGGTCGGGGCGGTCCGGGGAGAGAGATCCAGCTGCCGGCCCTTGACGGGGTGCCACTGATACCGGTCCCCAAGGTCAAGAGCTTAGGCGTGCTCCTTGAGTCCTCCCTTACAATGGAGGCTCAGGTGGCAGCCACTGTTAGATCTGCCTTTTTCCATCTTCGACAAGCACGGCAGCTGGCCCCTTACCTGGAGCGCAGCGACCTAGCGACGGTAATCCATGCTACGGTCACTTCAAGAATAGATCACTGTAATGCTGTCTACATGGGGCTACCCCTGACGCTAACCCGGAGACTACAACTAGTGCAGAACGCTGCGGCACGGCTGTTAATGGGGCTACCACGACGGGAGCACATTCAGCCAGTGCTGAGAGAGCTGCACTGGTTGCCTGTTGTGTTCCGAGTTCGCTTCAAGGTGTTGGTACTAACCTTTAAAGCCCTTTATGGTCAGGGACCTGCCTATCTACGGGACCGCCTTTCCCCATATATCCCCCAGAGAGCACTGCGATCAGGGACAAAAAATCTGCTGTCTGCCCCTGGCCCAAAAGAAGCCAGGCTATGCGCAACAAGATCTAGGGCTTTTTCAGTGGCAGCACCAGAACTTTGGAACACCCTCCCAGAAGCTATAAGGGCCCTGCGGGATTTGTCGGCGTTCCGCAGGGCCTGTAAGACCGAACTGTTTAGACAGGCTTTTCCGGTTGATTGAAAATGGGCTGCCACCGGACATCCTACAGAAGCTGGTGATCATAGTCAGAACCCAATACCGCCAGACTGGATTGAGACAGCGCAAATAGTTTTAAACTGATAAATGTATTATGGTTTTATATGTTTTATGGAATTGATTGTTTTTATGATATTGTAAGCCGCCCTGAGTCTGCTTGCGGAGAGGGCGGGATATAAATGTAAAGTAATAAATAAAATAATAAATAATGAGGCCATCATATAATAATAATATACCGAGTCCGGTACAAGGTGCTGGTTATTACCTTTAAAGCCCTATATGGCCTAGGACCTGCCTACCTTAGGGACCGTCTCTCCCCACATGTCCCCCAGAGAGTACTGAGATCGGGCTCTCAAAATCTGCTTGTTATCCCCAGGCCAAAGGAGGCCCGTTTGAAATCCACCAGGGACAGGGCCTTTTCGGTAACGGCTCCTTACTGGTGGAATCAGCTGCTGGAAGAGGTGAGGGCCCTGCGGGACCTTGGCCAGTTCCGCAGGGCCTGTAAGACAGCCCTCTTCCAGCTGGCCTATAACTAACTGGCATTGGAAACTTTATAGAAGGTTGTAGTGTAGTATTCTGACAGATCGCTGTTTTATTTGTTTTATTATTTTACTGTTTTAATTGTGTAAATCGATGTATTTTTAAAACCAAAATGTTAGATCTTATGTTGTGAGCCGCCCTGAGTTGCTTTGGTGGGAAGGGCGGGATATAAACTGAAATAAATAAAATCATCTTTGAACTTCACAGTCACCAATCTGTGCTGCAGTTCTCTGCCCCAATCGCTTTGGCCAATAAAACTGACTGCCTTTCTTTGTTCTCAGCAGCAGAGTTCTGGTGCACTGTCCACCCATCGTTTGGGGGTCCTTAAAGGCCCACGACAAGACCACGCCTCCCCATCCAGCTCAACCAGTTCTTTGCAATCACATTTGGACCACAAAACTTTGGCTTGCACTTCCCTCCCAGCCAAGACTCCCAACCAAGAACAAACTATAGTTTGCAGTCCTGGTTTGGAGGGGAAGCGCAAACCATAGCTTGGTTGTTTGGATACAGTTGCAGCCATGGATTGATTCTAAACATTCAAAGGGAGGAATGTGAAAACGTCGGGGCTCATGCTCATTACATCTAAACCATGTAGATAGATCCAAGCGGGCAGCCGTGTTGGTCTGAAGCACTGGAACAAAGTAGGAGTCAAGTTTCACCTTTAAGACCAACAAAGTTTTACTCTGAATGTAAGCTTTCGTGTGCTAGAAGCACACTTCATCAGACAATAGGCTGGAATGGCAAACAGTCCTAAATACTCTCTCTATATTTAGGACTGTTTGCCATTCCAGCCTATTGTCTGATAAAGAGTGCTTCTAGCACATGAAAGCTTACGTTCTGAATAAAACTTAGTTGGTCTTAAAGGTGACACTTGACTCCTACTTTGTTCTACATTTAAATCATGCTTGAAATGGCAGCACACACACTGAATCTTTCCATCCGCACTCAGCGGACTTTGCAACCGGATTTTAGTGTATGGAGTGGCGAAATCCACTTGCAAACAAATACTCAAGTGCATTGAAAGTATATTATCCAGTGTGTGTAAAAGCAGCCACGTGCCGATGGCTTAGCTGGTCTATACCTCCCATCATTGGATGAAGAACTGAAAGAAACGCTAATCGGAAAAGGAACATTGATAAGATCTGCTTAAGTTGGATAAAGAACAGAGCAAAAGCCAGAAACAAGAAAACGCTGGGAGTGGAACTCGGCTAGACCAAAACAACATTCATCTTGCTAGGCAGGATTACCCCTCAGCCTCAGTTCCTAGACTGTAGAGTAGGCATAACCAACAACCACGTGCTCATGCAATAATTCTTTCAGGCAGGCCTCGGTTTCCGCAGGAGCTCACAAGAGCACAGCTCCTGAACCTTTCTGAGGGTTCCCCCTCCTCCTCCTCACCTTGTCCATTGAATAGTAGGTGCAGCTGCGTAACAATCCCTGGATGAGCCCCACCACCTATTTTTCTACAAAACGACCCCTCAGGAATATGTCGCATCGCAAAAGACTTATATAAATTTGTCACTGTTACGTATGCGTCCCCAAGTGAAGACTATTATGTGTGTTCCTTCCTGGCTCATTGGAGCCGTACGGACTGAGCTTGGGGACTCAGGAACAATGGGCAGCAGGATCCAAATACCTGTTGCCCTCAGCCAATCAGGGCCCCTTGCAGGTTTGAATGATCCAATGGCGTGCTAGCGCAGGAACCTTAAAGTGTATATAAGTTGGCCCCATTGGCCCAATTCCCCAGTCTTTTAGTGCAGCCCTATACTTGCTGTGCTTAATAAAGAGCTATGATCACCGCCACCTTGTTTCTTCCTTGTGTCGAACGCACTATATTATAGTCACACAATCCTAGTCACTCTTGGATGCAAGCCCTTTCCTGGGGCCAGATGTCGCCACTGGGTCCTGTCCAGATGTGTGCTGCCAGGCAAACCCCTCCCCCCACCCCAGCATTGTAGCAATCATTGCAGAGCAACTTTGCTTGCCCTTTGCTCACAAATTCCTCCGGGTGCCTGCCATGTGCCACAGGGCTTCTCTTTTCACACTGCATTGCAAAAAGGAAGCCATTTATTTTAATACAACTCAATCAGAGAGGCAAGAGGAGGCCGCTGCCTTCGCCACTCACCCCTTCCCCGGCCACGGAGGTCAGCGTTTTCTCAGAGCCCTTCTCCATAGTCACGGCGGAGGGACAGACGATCCACTTTTCGTGGCGCAAAAAAGAAAACGCTGCAAAACAAGAGGGCAAAGGGAGTCTTCTGCGCGCTGGGCACCCCCCAGCCCTGAGTCTCTCCTCTGGCAAAGTTATCTCAGGATCGGCCTTTGGAGACAGCTGATGTCCGTGTGTTCCTTCTCTGAGCAAAGTACTCCACGCCTGCTTCTCAGCTGAGCTGGAACTTGTGGGCGGGGGCCCAGCCTGGCAGCCGGAGTAGGACACCGCAAACCAGGAGGATAAGCTCCTGGCATTGGCGGAGCAACGTGTGGGCACGCTCCACCACCCACAGAGGCGTTCACCTGAGCTGCTCGAGAGCTGCAGAGGCACCCAGCTTTTGCTTTATTGTATCTAGGGCATTTTTTATCCCATACTTCCTCCATAGAAGCTTGGAACAGTGCACATAGCTCTCCCGTTCTCGTTTTTGAGTCACAACAACCCTGTGTGGTAGGTTAGGCTGGAGGAAGAGTCACAAGGTGAGATTCGTGGATTGGAACCCAAGCCCCTCTGATTCTAACTTGGCACTCTAACTAGGGTCACCAATCCCCAGGGTGGGGCAGGGGATCCCCCCGTTTGGAGGCCCTCCCCCTGCTTCAGGGTCATCAGAAAGTGGAGGTGGGAAGGGAAATGTCTGATGGCCACTCCATGATTCCCTATAGAGATCAGTTCCCATAGAGTATAATGGAGAATTGATCCATGGGTATCTGCGGCTCTGGGGGGCTGTTTTTTGAGACAAAGGCTCCAAATTTGCAGCATGGCATCCAGGGCCTCTCCTCAAAACACCCTCCAAGTTTTAAAAAGTTTGGACCAGGGGGTCCAATTCTATGAGGTGCCCCTATCATTCATTATTTCCAGTGGAAGGAAGGCATTTAAAAGGTTTGCAGTCCCTTTAAATGTGAAGGCCAGAACTCCCTTTGGAGTTCAATTGTGCTTGTCACACCCTTGCTCCTGGCTGCACCCCTAATGTCTCCTGGCTCCACCCCCAATGTCCCCCCAAAGTCCCCAGATATTTCTTGAATTGGACCTGGCAACCCTAACTCTAACCACTCCACCACCCAGCTTTGGTGCTTGCTGATTCTGAGAGCCGGTGAGGTACAGCAGTTAAGAGTGTCAGACTAGGATCTCGGAGGGTCCAGGTTCGAATCGCCACTCTACCATGGAGGCTTGCTGGGTGACCTTGACCCAGTCACACATGCTTAGCCTAACCTACCTCACAGGGTTGTTGTGATGAGAAAATGGAGGAGAGGTGAACGATGTCAGCCGCTTTGGGTCCCCATTTGGGGGAAAGATGGGGTACAAATGAATTGGATAAATCAGAATCAAACTGAAGGAGAGTTTTCCATGGAGCAAACAATAATAAGTGCTTTCAGAAGAGCTCAGAAATGGGCACAGTTACCTGCTTTCCTTTTGCACATAGAGGCTACTGACTGTATCTCACACTCACCACTGATGCAGTGTTCCCTCTAAGCAGATTTGCTGGGAGCTAACTCGCAGTTTTTTAGCTTCCAGCTCATGCATTTTTGTTTTCGCTCAGGAAGGATGGCCCCAGAACAAATGTATTTACGCAGTGGCTCACAGCTTTAATGCCGCTAGCGCACAAAGCAGAATTTTTGCTCACAAGACTCCACAGCTTAGAACAGGGGTGTTGAACTCATTTGTTATGAGGGTTGGATCTGACATAAATGGGACCTTGTTGGGCCGGGCCATGTCGGGTTGGGCTGAGCCATGTCGGGCCGGGCCATGTGTGTACCTATTTAAGATTAGGTAGCAGAGATATCAGTTTTATAAAGAACACAGACGAACACAAATATTTTTTTAAAAACTTAAAACGTGCTTATAACATTAGCACTCATCGGTCTTAAAGATGTTTTCTTTGTATTTCTCCAATGGGATCTAGGGAACTGGGCAAAGGAAGCTCTGGCTCTTTCCTTCCTTCCCCAGGGGACTGGGGGGGGGGGAGAGCCTCAGCCAATAGAAGGAAGAGAGGCTTGGTTCAGTAGCTCTGCTGTGCAACTGAGAGAGTCTGGCAAAGCAAGCTATTCCTCCCCCCTTCCTCCCCAAAGGGAGAAACCTCAGCCAATGGAGAAAACAGAGGTTTTGCTTTGTAGCTCCTGTGCGATTGAGCAAGCCTGGCAAAGCAAGCAGTTATGCAGAAGGAAGCAAGACAAAGGGAGAAGGAAGCAGATGACAGTCAGTTGCTCGGGGGCCTGATAGGAACCCTCTGGGGGCCTGATTCAGCCCCCAAACTGCATGTTTGACTCCCCTGGCTTAGAGGGAGTATTGCACTGATGTTCAGCTGATGTTTGGTGCCCGTTTGGCTGATGCTTGGGGAGGTAGCGCTTGCCCACCAGGATGTTGAAATCCCAGTCTGGTCTGAAGGTTTTGCTACCTTCCTAAGTGACCCTCAGCCCTGAAGTTCAGTCTTACAAGGTACGCTAAAAAGAATCACATATACTGAATATTGGTCCAAGGATGGGTGGGAAGGAAAGAGCAGGTCCAAGGATGGGTGGCCAGGATATTAATAAGGGAAAGCAGCAAGTTGAATCCCAGACTGTGTTCTTAAACCCTAGGTCTTGGGACATACCACAGATCACAAAGGTAATATATTGACCTACCTTATGGGTTGGTTGAAAGGACCGCAACATGTTGTAAGGACTGCAGCATTTTTAAACACAATATAAATGCTAAGTACTATTATGATCTGAAGTTACAGGAGTGAGTCCCTCAGAATGTGCTGTATAACTGGGTTAATAGTCAAAACATGCTTAAGATTAGCACATAAGGCTTGTGCTGTGGGAAACCAGATCCTTTTCTGGTTGCCATCCTCCAGGTAGTGCCTGGACATCTTGAATTATAACACCACCTCCAGGTGGGGCCTGGAGATCTCCCACTTACAGTCGATCTCTGGATGACAGAGATCAGCTCCCCTGGAGAAAACAGCTGCTTTGGAGGGTGGACTCTATGGCATTGTACCCCGCTGAGGTCCTTCCTCACTCCAAATCCAGCTCACCCCAGTCTCCACTCTCAAAATCTTCAGGAATTTCCTAACCAGGAGTTGGCAACCTTGGTTGAAAATCCAGTCATGGAATTAACTTTGTAGAGCGGGGGTGGCCGAACGGTGACTTGGGAGCCACGGGCGGCTCTTTCACACCCATTGTGTGGCTCTTGAAGCCCCCCCACCCCATTGGCTGGCTTGGTGAATGCATTTAAAGTTACAGTTGCTTTCTTTCCACCTCTCCCTCCCCATCTATTTGCTTTCCTTCCTTCTCAAACATCTGATGCTTGTGTCTTGCGGCTCTCAAACGTCTGACATTTATTCTATGTGGCTCTTTCGTCAAGCGAGTTTGGCCATTCCCATTGTAGAGATTAGGTGTGCCTCTCTTCACCCATTGCAAGATATGAAGCAAAGCGATCCAGCGGTTTTTGCAGTCTCTGGCTCTCTCTGCTGGCAATCCGTGTCAATAACTGCTGCAGGGTTTTCCCACAAGAGCTATTCGCTCAGCGCCTAGAGGCTGGCAAAGTGCAGAAGCTTCACAAAGCCCCAGCTCAAAAAAAAGATTATCTTCTTATGGCACTGGAAACCTGAATTATGTTTTGGCCTCAGGTTTCGGATGGAGGAGACTCTGTTTTAAGCCCTCGTTCAGTCATAGCGCTCAGCGGGAAGCCTAGGGGCAAGCTTTTTTTCCCTCGCTGCCTACTTTGCAGGGCTGTTGAGAGGTTAAATGAAAGGAGAATACTAAAGCATTTTGCAGCTAAAAAATAAAGCCAGGACGGGGTACAGCTATGTTAGTCCTGATTCAGCTCCAAATCTCCTGATATCTGCCATTCGATGCACTTCTTAAAAATTTTTCATACCAAGCTAGTGGGCTGCTGCATCTAAATCCAGATCTGGGGTCTCTCCTTGGCAATGCCAGAAGTAAGCAACATTCTAATCTGAAATCTGTGGATAATGCCTGTCAAGAGATGCTGCCAATCTGGGTAATAATAAACAGGTCTTGTGGTTAACTGTGAATCCACAAAGAGGTCAAGAATAAGGCATTGTAGCTGAGAGCATGTTTTGCATGTGAAAGGTTGCCGGTTCAGCAATTTCCATGTCCATCATTGCTGGTCTGAATTATAAGCTCCATCTTCTCATGTCTTCCTCAGGTCCAACTGATCACCCTCCCAGGGTTTTGTAGAAAAAAAAACACCCAGCTGGAACTCGTTTGCATATTAGGCAACGCCTCAACCAGCATTGTTTCACATAGGGCTTTTTGGTAGAAATAGCCCAGCAGGGACTCATTTGCATATTAGGCCACACACCCTGATGCCAAGCCAGCCGGAACTGTGTTCCTGTGCCTTCCTGCTCAAAAAAGTCCTGCACCCTCCTAGAATTTATCTTGCCCCTAACAAGGAGTGGACCATAATACATTCGTTATTCTGTTTGCTCCCCCCCCTCCTTTGTTTACACCTTATGTGACACAGAGTGTTGAACTGGATGGGCTATTGGCCTGATCCAACATGGCTTCTCTGATGTTCTTATGTGACACAGAGTGTTGGACTGGATGGGCTATTGGCCTGATCCAACATGGCTTCTCTGATGTTCTTATGTGACACAGAGTGTTGGACTGGATGGGCTATTGGCCTGATCCAACATGGCTTCTCTGATGTTCTTATGTGACACAGAGTGTTGGACTGGATGGGCTATTGGCCTGATCCAACATGGCTTCTCTGATGTTCTTATGTGACACAGAGTGTTGAACTGGATGGGCCATTGGCCTGATCCAGCATGGGTTCTCTGATGTTCTTATGTGACACAGAGTGTTGGACTGGATGGGCCATTGGCCTGCTCCAACAAGGCTTCTCTTATGTTCTTATGTGACACAGAGTGTTGGACTGGATGGGCCATTGGCCTGATCCAACAGGGCTTCTCTTATGTTCTTATGTGACAGAGTGTTGGACTGAATGGGCTATTGCCCTGATCCAACGTGGCTTCTCTTATGTTCTTATGTAACACAGAGTGTTGAACTGGATGAGCCATTGGCCTGATCCAACATGGCTTCTCTGATGTTCTTATCTGACACAGAGTGTTGGACTGGATGGGCCACTGGCCTGATCCAACATGGCTTCTCTGATGTTCTTATGTGACACACAGTGTTGGACTGGATGGGCCATTGGCCTGATCCAACGTGGCTTCTCTTATGTTCTTATGTAACACAGAGTGTTGAACTGGATGAGCCATTGGCCTGATCCAACATGGCTTCTTTGATGTTCTTATGTGACACAGAGCGTTGGACTGGATGGGCCATTGGCCTGATCCAACATGGCTTCTCTGATATTCTTATGTGACACAGAGTGTTGGACTGGATGGGCCATTGGCCTGATCCAACATGTCTTCTCTAATGTTCTTATGTGACACAGAGTGTTGGACTGGGTGGGCCATTGGCCTGATCCGGCATGGCTTCTCTTATGTTCTTATGTGACACAGAATGTTGGACTGGATGGGCCATTGGCCTGATCCAACATGGCTTCTCTTATGTTCTTATGTAACACAGAGTGTTGGACTGGATGGGCCACTGGCCTGATTCAACATGGCTTCTCTTATGTTCTTATGGGGCGCTACAGTGGAAGAGTACAAGTATTAAGCTGGAAGCTGACAGGAAAAAAGTAGGAAAATGTAAAGGATAGCATCCTTGATACACCTTTCTAGTACTTTAACGCAGCGGTCCCCAACCTTTTCGGCACTAGGGGCTGGTTTTGTGGAAGACAATTTTTCCACGGACTGAGGGGATGGTTTCCGGATGATACAATTGTGCACTTTATTCCCAGGGGTCGTTTTGTAGAAAAAAAAGTGGTGGAGCTCATTCAGGGATTGTTATGCGGCTGCACCTACTATTCAATGGACAAGGTGGGAAGGAGGAGGTGGAACTGTTAGAAAGGTTCAGGAGCTGTGCTCCTGTGAGCTCCTGCTGAATCCAAGGCCTGTTTATTCCTATTGGTTTGGTGTGGTGGTGAAGTGTGTGGACTCTTATCTGGGAGAACCGGGTTTGATTCCCCACTCCTCCACTTGCAGCTACTGGAATGGCCTTGGGTCAGCCGTAGCTCTCGCACGGTTCTCCTTTGAAAGGGCAGCTTCTGGGGAGAGCTCTCTCAGTTCCACCTACCTCACAGGGTGTCTGTTGTGGGGGAGGAAGGTAAAGGAGATTGCGAGCCGCTCTGAGACTCTGAGATTCGGAGTGGAAGGCAGGATATAAATCTAATGTCATAGTTGTCTTATTATTATTACTACATTGTAATATATAATGCAATAATTATACAACTTTTCATCTTAGGCGGGCAAGGCAGTTGGCCCCTTTCCTGGAGGACGACGACCTGGCAACAGTGATCCATGCAACGGTCACCTCGAGGCTGGATTACTGCAATGCCCTCTACATGGGGCTGCCCCTGTGCCGAACCCGGAAGTTGCAGCTAGTGCAGAATGCCGCTGCCCGGCTGTTGTTAGGGCTCCCTAGATGGGAGCACATTCAGCCGGGGCTTCGGGGACTGCACTGGCTGCCGATAACATACCGCGTTCGGTACAAGGTGCTGGTTATGACCTTTAAAGCCCTTTATGGCCTGGGACCTGCCTACCTTAGGGACCGTCTCTCCCCACATGTTCCCCAGCGAGTGCTGAGATCGGGGTCCCAAAACCTTCTCACAATCCCTGGGCCAAAGGAGGCCCGTCTGAAAGTGACTAGAGACAGGGCCTTCTCGGTGGTAGCTCCTTGTTGGTGGAATCAGCTCCCGGAGGAGGTGAGGGCCCTGCGGAGCCTTGAACAGTTCTGCAGGGCCTGCAAAACAGCCCTCTTCCGGTTGGCATACAAGTAAATTGCTATCGGAATGCCTGAACATCTAATCTCGAACATCAGACTATCTAATATTGGAACACTGAAGAACTGATTTGAAGAATGGCAGCATAGTATATATTGATGTGAGCTCTACGAGCTTATGTGTTTTATGTATTTTTATATGTATTTTAAGTATTTTATTGTATAATTATAATTACTAATGTATTTTTAATATATTTAAATTGATTTTGTTGGTTTTATGTTGTAAGCCGCCCTGAGCCCGCCTCGGTGGGGTAGGGCGGGATATAAATCGAATTAAATAAAATAAATACAACTTACGGCCCGGTTGCTAACAGGCCACGGACTGGTACCAATCCATGCACCAGGGTTTGGGGACCCCTCCTTTAATGGTTCTCATTGGCATTGGTATTGCATTTGGTTTTTTGAAAAAGCAGCCACATATCAGATCTGGGTGGGTAAAGAGAAGAAGGAGGCAGAAAGGCACTGGGGTGAAAGAGGCCTCTGCTGTTACATCGGGCTTCTTTGTTAAAGGATGGTCATTCCAAACTACACAGCTTACAGGGAAAGCAGACATTATCGGGCTGGATGTATCCACGTAAGGCAGCTTGATATTGTCAAGAACCTTTATACAAATGAAACAGTCATCACCAATGTCCACAAAGTGTGCTCTTGAGAGCAGAAGGCTAACAAGACAGGAATCTCTGTCTTTTTTTGACAGCTCCTGCTGTCAGAGCAGGTGAGCGCAAATGCCTACGTACGAAAAAAACGGGAGCGGAAAAGAAACTACGATCATCAACGCCCGAGTCCAAACTGTTGGGAGAATCCCATTCCATATTCTCTGGCCAGCCTCCCTTATCCTGTCCCCCTTGCTGAAGAAGGCTGAGAATTCCTCCCAGGTCGCTACTGCCCGGCTCGTATAACCTTCAAGCTCCTCTGAGCCATGTGATCCTCCAGAAGCTTCCGGATCTCCACAAAGCTCTTTTTCTTGGTTTCTGGGACCATCACGTAGATGTAAACATAGGCGAACAAGCAGATGAAGAAGAAGACAAGAAAGCTGTAGGGCGTGAGACCAACCTGCGGATGAAAGAGGGAGAGAGAAAGAGAAAAGACACTCAAGGGCATTCAATGATCATGTGTTATTATCGGAAATGTCCTCCAGGGAGTGCACGGTAGCAGACAGCGGGTGCTGATTTCTGCCAACATCGTATTTGTTGTTGTTGTTATTATTAATTTATTTATGATATTCAGTTTATGGGCTGCCTTTTTCTGCCAGTAGGGCTCAGGGTAGCTAACAACATGGCAAAAATAAAGGTAAAGGTAATCCCCTGTGCAAGCACCAGTTGTTTCCAACTCTGGGGTGACGTCGCATCACGAATTTTTCACGGCAGATTTTTTACGGGGTGGTTTGCCATTGCCTTCCCCTGTCACTTACACTTTCCTCCCAGCAAGCTGGGGACTCATTTGACTGACCTCGGAAGGATGGAAGGCTGAGTCAACCTTGAGCCTGTGACTTGAACCCAGCTTCCGCCAGGATCAAACTCAGGTCGTGAGCAGAGCTTGGACTGCAATACTGCAGCTTACCACTCTGTGCCATGGGGCTCGGTATTAAAGATAGTCCCCTGTGCAGGTACTGATTCATGGGGTGACGTCAGATCAGGACGTTTTCACTGCAGCCTTTTTACGGGGTGGATTGCCATTGCCTTCCCTCGTCAAGCTGGGTAGTCATTTTACCGACCTCAGGAGGATGGAAGGCTGAGTCGGGATCAAACTCAGGTCGTGAGCAGAGAGCTCGGACTGCAGTACTGCAGCTTTACCACTCTGCGCCACGGGGCTCCTTATGGTAAAAATACAATACCTTAGATTAAAAACAAAACAGTAAAAAACATTCCATGCATTACAGATGGCGGACATAAATTCTTCAGTGCCTCCCAGGGGAGACTTACGGAGAATGGGGGGTGGGGTGGTATGAGAGTGCCAGATAGGGTTGCCAGGTCTGGGTTGGGGAATCCCTGGAGACTTTGGGGGTGGAGCCAGGAGAGGGCGGGGTTTGGGGAGAAGTCTCAGCGCACCCAAAACAATCTGCAGAAAGCCACCGACCTTCATATGAATAAACATCATGTCCAAAAGGAAGTGGGTGACCCAATGCACGATTTCGCCAACCATGAAGGAAGAGGCTCGGGACGACTGCAAGAACATCTCTGCAATCATCACTCTGGGGACGGGACCTGGGTGAAGACCGAGGAGTCCAGGGTTGGCACGGTGTGCACCACAGCCTATCTATCTGCCCTGGGCTTCTCTTTGCCGGCCACACCCCATGAAGAACCGGAGATGACTTACTAGGCCCGATGGAGTGTCCAATCACATAGAGAATGACAAAAGCTGTGCTGAAGTAGGACATCCAAGGAATGGTGCTCTGTTGGGAGAAAAGTGGGTCACGGTTCCATCAAGGATGAGCGAAGGATGATAAAAGGAGGTCCTTCTTCACCCAAAGGGTGATTAACATGTGGAATTCACTGCCACAGGAGGTAGTGGTGGCTACAAGCATAGACAGCTTCAAGAGGGGAATGGATAAGCATATGGAGCAGAGGTCCATCAGTGGCTATTAGTCACAGCTTATTGTTGGAACTCTTTGTCTGGGGCAGTGATGCTCTGTATTCTTGTGCTTGGGGGGGGGGGGGCACAGTGGAAGGGTTTCTAGCCCCGTTGGTGGACCTCTTGATGGCATTTGGTTTTTTGGTCACTGTGTGACAGGAGTGTTGGACTGGATGGGCCATTGGCCTGATTCAACATGGCTCCTCTTATGTTCTTGTGTGACACAGAGTGTTGGACTGGATGGGCCATTGGCCTGATCCAACATGGCTTCTCTTCTGTTCTTATGTGACACAGAGTGTTGGACTGGATGGGCCATTGGCCTGATCCAACATGGCTTCTCTTATGTTCTTATGTGACACAGAGTGTTGGATTGGATGGGCCATTGACCTGATCCAACGTGGCTTCTCTTCTGTTCTTATGTGACATAATCACAGAGTGTTCTTATGTCATAATGTTCTTATGTGTTCTTATGTCATAATCACAGAGTGTCACATAAGTCCAGTCGGGCACCTTTAAGACCAACCAAGTTTTATTAAAGGTATGAGCTTTTGTATGCAGGCACACTTCGTTTATTTAGATTATGCATGGGATGGAGAAAGTAGAGAAAGAAATCCTTTTCTCCCTTTTTCACAATACAAGAACTCATGGGCATTCAATGAAATTGCTGAGCTGTCGGGTTAAAACAGATAAAAGGAAGTATTTCACCCAAAGGGTGATTAACATGTGGAATTCACTGCCGCAGGACATGGTGGCGGCTACAAGCATAGCCAGCTTCAAGAGGGGTTTGGATAAAAATATGGAGCAGAGGTCCATCAGTGGCTATTAGCCACAGCATATTATTGGAACTGTCTGGGGCAGTGATGCCCTGTATTCTTGGTGCTCGGAGCAGGGCAAAGTGGAAGGGCTTCTAGCCCCACTTGTGAACCTCCTTTTTTTTTTTGCCACTGTGTGACACAGAGTGTTGGACTGGATGGGCCATTGGCCTGATCCAACATCTTCTTCAGATACATAGAAATGGAAGTTGCCAGTCTATACATATAGTTACAGGGTGAGCAGCAAATTAACATAATCACAATGAAGGGGGTTTAGCAGATACAAGGACCAAACTGGAATTACAAGCCTAGTTTAAGGCAGCTTCAATTCCTATATTTGTCCTTTGCTTTTGACATTCCCTGCCCATGCCGGCCCAAGAGATGCCAAAACCACATGACATCGAGGCTTTTTTTGAGCAGGAACACGGTTCCAGCTGGCTTGGCACCAGGGGGTGTGGCCTAATATGCAAATGACTTCCTGCTAAGGGTTGTGTGGTGGTAGAAAGAGCTATCAAGTCGTGGCCAACTTATTTCAAGGCGAGAGACGTTCCGAGTTGCCTGCCTCCCTTCAGGCATGAAATGGTGCTGAGGCAGAGGAAATCCTTGCCTCTCGATTAGACCAAAGCCCGCCATTTTGAACGACAGACCTGAAGTTCAAGGGCCATGGCTAACAGAACGCAGCAGACGCTGCAGATCCCAAAGCCGGTGAGAAGCAGCAGCCTTCGCCCTGAAGAATCAACGACAAAAATCTAGAAGAGACAAAGGCAGGGAGGTGAGGGAAAGAGGCTGTCGCAAAGAGCGTGCTGCAACGAGTGCTTACATTGGAGAGCTCCAAGTTCAAATCCTTGCTTGTCCAGGAAGCAAACGGGTTGACTTTGGGCTAATGACAATCCTAATCCGCCCTCATGGGAATCTTGCAAAAATAAAATAGTGTGTGGGAGACAGGGCTCAGGCATGCCCAGGCATGAAGGCAATGCCACATGAAAAAATACTTTACAGGGCTTGTTTTGTAGCAGGAACTCCTTCGCGTATTAGGCCCCACTCCCCTGATGTAGCCAATTGCCCAGGAGCTTACAGGGCTCTTATTACAGGACCTACTGTAAGCTCTTGGAGGATTGGCTACATCAGGTGGGGCCTAATATGCAAAGGAGTTCCTGCTACCAAAAAAAAGCCCTGCTTTAGGAACAGGGATATGGACATTAATAAGGAGTCCTGAAATTCCGCTTGCCGCGTAAACCATGCCTATTGCCTTTGAGTGATCAGTACTGATGTCAGAAGGTCAGACCCTTAAACATGAACGATGACCTTGAAACCTGATGCAGAGACCTGGGGCATGCCAACATTCCCAACCTCCAGGTAGTGGTAGGTATCCTTGTGCTGCTTGGCGCAGCCCTCTCATTGCTTTACTCCAGGCAGCAGGGGGAAATCCAGTGCTGTGCGTGTCATGACATCACTTCTGGTGAAAACCCGGAAGTGAGATCACAGCCACCCTGCAAAGCTCTAGGGACTCCCCAGATCTCTGTGGTCTTTACCACAGAGTTCCAGGGAAATTCCTAGAGCAATGGGGGTGACTGACGTCACTTCTGGGATTTTTGACCTTGAGATGCATGCAAAACTGAATTTGAATTTTTAAGCATTCTGCCTCCAAAAAGCTCCCACTGTGTAGGGGCCAGCCTGGCAGCTTTATGGCATAGCTGTACCGTAGACAAACTGTTGGTCATTCCCTTTCCCCCAGAGAGCTCTAGGAATTATGGTTCTGTTGGAGGGAGGACAGGTGGGCAGTCTCTACCAAAGTGTTCCGAGCAACAAGTTTTAGTTCCCATGATGCTTTGAGGGAAGCCCCAGTAGCCACAGGGGCCTTGGGAGAGATTTAAAATGGGGGAGGAAAGAGAGATAGGAGAAGTCTACCGTTATGATGGTGATGAAGATGACGGTTGCACTTATCATCACAGTGATGTACCTGACGTAGTCCTCTTGTACGCCTGTAGACAGGTAGATTACCTCAGCATACCAGTGTATCTGAAATCAGACCACAGCAAGAGAAATTCTTAGCGATGGGTGGCCACAGGCTGTTGGGGAAGGAAAGTGAAGAACATTTTGACATTTCATCAATAGCTCTTCAACTTGCTCTCTCAAGTGCAGTTTTCAAAGTTCTCTCAGCCCGCCTATCTCACAGGGTGTCTGTTGTGGGGAGAGGAAAGGAAGGAGATTGGAAGCTGCTCTGAGACGCCTTTGGGTAGTGAAGGGCGGAGTATAACTCCCAATCTCTTCTTCTTCTCTTCTTTATGGACCAATGATTTGACTTGGTCGAAGGCTTGGCGTGATTTTGTCCATGGGGGTCACAAAGAGTCGGATTCGACTGTGTGACTGAACAACAAGGCAGCTTATTGTGTTCTCATAACCAGGGGTCCCCAAAGTGGCACCCACAGTTGTTATGTGCCTGGCAACACTTTTCCTGCTGCCTGCCAAGTGAGTTGAGAAAGTGGGGCTTTGACCTGCCAAGGCTTCTGAATGGCCATTGAAAATTTAATACGTGTGCACATTTTTTTTTTTAAACCCTTGCTTTGGCAGCAGCTGCCACCGCCACACAAGGAGCTTTGCTGTGTGACTGAAGGGGAACTGCAGCATCCATTTTGTGGCTAGCTACACCTCCCACAGCAGCCATTTTGTGGCTAGCTACACCTCCCGCAGCAGCCATTTTGTAGCTAGCTACACCTGCAGCAGCCATTTTGTGGCTAGCTACACCTCCCGCAGCAGCCATTTTGTGGCCAGCTACACCTCCCACAGCAGCCACTTCATGGTAGCTACACCTCCCGCAGCAGCCATTTTGTGGCTAGCTACACCTCCCGCAGCAGCCATTTTGTGGCTAGCTACACCTCCCGCAGTAGCCATTTTGTGGCTAGCTCCATCTCCCACAGCAGCCATTTTGTGGCTGGCTTCACCTCCCACAGCAGCCATCTTGTGGTTGCTCCCCTCCACGCCATGCCAGAATTTCAAAAGCACCCACAGGCTCCAAAATGTTGGGAACACCTGACAGAAGAAGAAGAAACAGCCATTTTGTGGCTAGCTCTACCTCCAGCAGTAGCCATTTTGTGGCTAGCTCCACCTCCCGCAGCAGCCATTTTGTGGCTAGCTACACTTCCCACAGCAGCCATTTTGTGGCAAGCTCTACCTCCCACAGTAGCCATTTTGTGGCTAGCTCCATCTCCCACAGCAGCCATTTTGTGGCTGGCTTCACCTCCCACAGCAGCCATCTTGTGGTTGCTCCCCCCCACGCCATGCCAGAATTTCAAAAGCACCCACAGGCTCCAAAACGTTGGGAACACCTGACAGAAGAAGAAGAAACAGCAGCAGCAGCCGTGGATGACCCAAGACGGCCACGGCAAGGATCGCCATATGGAATTGACTGGCCTGATTAAGTATTAAGAACATAAGAGAAGCCATGTTGGATCAAGCCAACGGCCCAATATATATATTGCCCCCTCACTATAATGACCTTGATCTGATACGTTCTGGATCTCAGTTGGGCCCACATTGCTCCAAGCCCAACTGACTAAACTTTTGGGGACCTCCGCTTGACTTACTGCGTTGAGATCAGAGAGGTGTTGGCTAAGCGTCATGACTACAATGGACAGAAGTTGCCACTGCTGGCTTCGGCAAAGTATGAGCTTGCTCAAGGACATCCGTTTCTCCTGGTTCTCAAATTTGTCCTCCATTCTCAGCTCTTCCATCTCATCCTCCACTTCGTCCCACTCTCTCAGCAGCTGCAAGGCTGGGCAGGGGGAGAGAATACGATATGAGAGGGAGTGGGAGGGACTGGGGGAAGTGTCGTGGTAGTAGGATACTACACACATCCTGCTGTCAGCTCACAAACTCTTGGGCTTGGGCTCCATCCCCCTGGACAGAGAACCATTTTATTTAAAATATTTGTAATTCTGCCCTTCTGCTTGAAACAGGACCCAAAGTGGGCCTCAATACATTTTTTTAAAAATGACCCAGAAAAAGAAGATAGAAGATGAAGAAGATATTGGATTTATATCCCGCCCTCCACTCAGAATCTCAAAGTGGCTCACAATCTCCTCCCCCACAACAGACATCCTATGAGGTGGGTGGGGCTGAGAGGGCTCTCACAGCAGCTGACCTTTAAAGGACAACCTCTGCCAGAGCTATGGCTGACCCAAGGCCATCCCAGCAGCTTCAAGTGGAGGAGGGGGGAATCAAACTCGGTTCTCCCAGATAAGCGTCTGCACATTTAACCTTTACACCAGACTGGCTCACAAGGACAACTCCAAGAACTATGGCTGCCCCAAGGCCATTCCAGCAGCTGCAAGTGGAGAAGTGGGGAATCAAACCCGGTTCTCCCAGATAAGAGTCTGCAAACCAAACCACTACACCAAACAAAACAAATCTTAAGGGGAACTAATTTATTTGCTTCATTTATACACTGCCTTTCTCCCTGGTGAGAACCCAACGAGGCTTGTGTCGTTCTCCTCTCTTCCATATTCATAACTATCCTATGAGGCAGGTTAGGCTGGGATGGTGTGACTGGCAGGAGGTGACCCAGCGTGCTTCTATGGCAGAGTGGGGATTCAAGGCTGGATCTCCCAGATCCTAGTCCAGGGGTGGCTAAACTGTGGCTCGGCATCCACAAGTGGCTCTTTCACAAAAATACCACAAAGACAGCCCTCTAGTCATGACAAAGCGATGCAATCATACAAATAGGACAACAACGGAGAGTTATCTGCTGCAGGAGATTCAGGACAGACAAAAGAAAATACTTCATTCAGTGAGTGATTAAAACGTGGCATTTGCTGCCAGAGGATGTAGTGATGGCCACAGGCGTAGACAGCTTTAAAAGGGGATTAGGCAGATTCATGGATGAGAGGTCTGTCAGCGGCTACTAGCCCTATTGATTAAAGAGGCAGTCAACCTCTGAATCCAAGGCCAGGAGGCAACCCCAGGAGAAGACCTCGGCCCTGTTGTTGGCCACTGTTTGAGATGGAATGTTGGACTTGATAGACCACTGGTGTAAACCAGCAGGGCTCTTCTGATGTTCTTATGAAGGCCTCGGTCTCCATGCCCTGTTGTTGGCCATCCAGAGGAACTGGCTGGCCACTGTGTGAGACAGGATGCTGGACTAGATGGACCACTGGTCTAATCCAGCAAGGCTCTTCTGATGTTCTAATGAAGGCCTTGGCCTCTTTGCCCTGCTGTTGGTCACTGTGTGAGACAGGAACTGGTTGGCCACTGTGTGAGACAGGATGCTGGAATAAATGGACCCTCACTGGTCTGATCCAGCAAGGCTCTTGGTTTAATGTTCTCTTCAGCTTGAACTGCTTGCGTGACTCCTTGCTGTACCCACACCTGAAGGCCTCCATGTACCTTTCCTTGCTTCCGCTTCATCTCCTTTCTGTATCAGTAGATACCTGGGACTCTCAGGGAACCAGGGCAGCAGAAAGATCTGAAATAATGCAGGGATACTGGTGAGGAACAGCAGCACCGGCCAACCTGTGGAAGAAAAGACAATACTCAAATGGCAGGAATGCAACGTGATTCGTAACGGACAAAACACCCCTCAGAAATCCCATATACCTTGCCTGGTTCCGAGGACAACATGGAGACTGAGGGCCTGAGCAACCAAGATGCCAAAAGTGAGGAAGAAATGAGACACCACGATTACGGCTCCTCTCAGGTTGTGCGGGGACACCTCTCCGAGGTACAAGGGGACAACACTGCAGGCTATACCTGGTGAATCAGAGGAGAATTCACAACCCACATACAGCTTATGGCACACTCAGAAATATCTCTGGGCATCTTCGGAGGAGTCCAGAGGATGAGGAGATTCACTGTGTGGCCTCCTGCAGGCTATTTCCTGGAGACAAGTGAGACCGGTTAGAGCAGAGGTCTCCAACCACCAGGCTGTGGACCAGTACTGATCCGTGGCCCGATAGCAACCAGGCTGCACTTTCTGGGTGGATGAAACAGGCAGCACGTTTCCTTGCAGGGGAGCCAGCCTCAGAGCGAGGCAGAGCAGTCCCGCCGCCCCTTTCTCCTGCCTGGAACCCAGGCGGACGAAAGAGGCGGCATGATCTCACTCCAAAGCTGCCTCTCCACTGTCCACCCATCTTGGACTATGAGACCAGGCTCCCAGGGCCTTGACTCACCTGCGCATATTCCAATGACCAAGCGTGCAAAGATGATCAGTTCGTAGCAATGCACCACTTTGGAGCAAGAACAGACGACAGCAGCGACTATGGGGAAAAGGTTATTTACCACCAAGATGTATTTCCTGAAATGAAAGCAAAGGAAAAAAAAAAGAGCAGCAGGAGACACAATGCCAGTGAATGCACGACCCTGAAAAACAAGCAGATGCAGGGCCTGCCCTGGATAGCCCAGGCAAGACCGATCTCATCAGATCTCGGAAACTAAGCAGGGCTGACTGTGAAGAAGAAGAAGATATTGGATTTATATCCCGCCCTCCATTCCGAAGAGTCTCAGAGCGGCTCACAATCTCCTTTACCTTTATTTATTTATTTATCTTTTTATTTATCTGGGATTTATATCCCGCCCTTCCCATCGAGTGGCTCAGGGCGGCTTACAACATATATAAAACTAACATAAAAGTATAAAATTACACTTTAAATTAACAATTCACAATATATAATTAAAATAAAACATTTGTTATAACTATACATAATTAAAACAGCCAGCAGTCGTAAAGCTACACTCCATTCAGCTTCAGGTAAAAATTCAGTATACAATATACAGCATTCGGTAGTCGGTATACAGGGCCGTTAGTTGTGGGCCAGCCGGAAGAGGACTGTCTTACAGGCCCTGCGGAATTGGGTGAGATCCCGCAGGGCCCTTACCTCCTCCGGCAGCTGGTTCCACCAAAATGGAGCCATTACAGAGAAGGCCCGGTCTCTTGTGATCTTCAAGCGGGCCTCCTTTGGCCCGGGGACAACCAAAAGATTTTGAGATCCCGATCTCAGTGCTCTCTGGGGAACATGCGGGGAGAGACGGTCCCTCAGGTAGGCAGGTCCTAGACCATATAGGGCTTTAAAGGTCCTAGACCATATAGGGCTCCCCCCCCCCCACAACAGACACCCTGTGAGGTACATGAAGATATGGATTTATATCCCACCCTCCACTCTGAAGAGTCTCAGGGCGGCTCACAATCTCCTTTACCTTCCCCCCCCCCCACAACAGACACCCTGTGAGGTAGATGAAGATATTAGATTTATATCCCGCCCTCCACTCCGAAGAGTCTCAGAGCGGCTCACAATCTCCTTTACCTTTCCCCCCCCCACAACAGACACCCTGTGAGGTAGATTAAGATATTGGATTTATATCCCACCCTCCACTCTGAAGAGTCTCAGAGCGGCTCACAATCTCCTTTACCTTTCCCCCCCCACAACAGACACCCTGTGAGGTAGATGAAGATATTGGATTTATATCCCACCCTCCACTCTGAAGAGTCTCAGAGCAGCTCACAATCTCCTTTACCTTCCTCCCCCACGACAGACACCCTGTGAGGTAGATGAAGATATTGGATTCATATCCCGCCCTCCACTCCGAGGAGTCTCAGAGCGGCTCACAATCTCCTTTACCTTCCCCCCCCCCCACAACAGACACCCTGTGAGGTAGATGAAGGTATTGGATTTATATCCCGCCCTCCACTCCGAAGAGTCTCAGAGCGGCTCACAATCTCTTTTACCTTCCCCCCCCCCCACAACAGACACCCTGTGAGATAGATGAAGATATTGGATTTATATCCCGCCCTCCACTCCAAAGAGTCTCAGAGCGGCTCACAATCTGCTTTACCTTCCTCCCCCACAACAGACATCCTGTGAGGTAGATGAAGATATTGGATTTATATCCAGCCCTCCACTCCGAAGAGTCTCAGAGCGGCTCACAATCTCCTTTATCTTCCTCCCCTACAACAGACACCCTGTGAGGTGGGTGGAGCTGGGAGGGCTCTCATAGCAGCTGCCCTTTCAAGGACAACCTCTGCCAGAGCTATTGCTGACCCAAGGCCATGCTAGCAGGTGCAAGTGGAGGAGTGGGGAATCAAACCTGGTTCTCCCAGATAAGAGTCTGCACACTTAACCACTACACCAAACTGGCTCTCCTAACTGGTTAGTACTTGGATGGGAGACCTCCTTAGAATACCAGGGGGACAGGGGCAGGCTGTGTTCAGCCAACTCTCTGAATATCCTCCAGACCCCCAGTAGGGGTCAGTCATCAGAAGCTGCCATGACTTCCAGGTGCACAAACACTCATCAAACACAACAATGCCCCCCCCCCCCTGTCCCCAAAAAGCAGGCACTGGATAGTGTGGGAGGGAAAATGATGAAGAAGCAAAGGGAAGGACTCTGGTCTCTGCTGCCAGCTAAGGGCCACTGGGAGATCGTCCCTATTCTCCTCAAGGCAGATCAGCCTGACCTCACTGGCTATTTGGTCCAGCTACAAGTTGCAAAGCCCTCTTCTTCAAGCTATCCTTTGAGCAAAAGGGGAAAAGAGGAAGGGCATCCAGAGAGGCCTAGTTTGCAACTTGTGGCCGTTGAAAAATGGCCATTTGGGAAGCTGTTTGCTATGTAAAGTGGTTAGTTCGCATCTGGGGCTAGACAGCCATCTGACAGCAATGCTGATTCTGTGAATTAGGCAGAACAAGAGAAGGAGGGCAGGAAGAAGGGTTGCTCACTGCTTAGTTCTCATGGCCCTTCCTTACACGCGCAGAGAAATGCTGATTGCCACTTTTGCATCAGGCAGCAGTTTTTCTCCAGACCAGTTTGGCCAAGGATGCTGGAGGTTTTTGCCATCTTCTAGGCACGGAGCAGGGGGTCACTGGGGATGTATGTGTGTGTGTGTGGGGGGGGGGGGGGGCGGGAGGTATGTGTGAAGTTCTTGCATTGTGCAGGGGGTTGGATTAGATGACCCTGGAGATCCCTTCCGACTCTATGATTCTATCTTCCTGCAGTCTAGTTTGGGAAAATGTAAAAGACTGGGGAAGGCAATGGCAAATCACCCCGTAAAAAGGTCTGCCTTGAAGACGTTGTGAAAGCAACGTCACCCCAGAGTCGGAAATGACTGGTGCTTGCACGGGGGACCTTTCCTTTCCTAAGCAGGGCCTGGAGGTCTCCTGGGATTACAGCTGATCTCCGGATCAGTTTCCCTGGAAGAAATGGCAGCTTTGGAAGAGTGATATCCTGTTAGGCAGGGGTGTCAAACATAAGGTCTGGGCCCAGAACCGGCCCATCCAGAGTTCTTACCCGGCCCACAAGCAACTGGTATGTATGGAAATATAAGGCAATCCCCCTTTTATGGTATCCCTTAGGGGAAAAAACCCTAGTCTTGTATATGATTAAATACATTTATTGGGGCTTTTGTGGGCTCTCCACTAAGTCAATTGCTTTTACCACTAGGAATCAGTTGCTTTCATTTGTATTTTGAGTAAGAGATAATACTGTTAATTGGGTTTGCCTGTATCTTTTATAAAGTTTCTATCTCCAGTAGCTGGCTTTACATCATATGCCACACATGGCCCAGCCCGACAAAAGTCCATTTATGTCAGACTCGGCTTCTGCTATTGAGGTTCACCTCCATCCCTAAACCCCGCCCTCCCTAGGCTCCACCCCTAAATATCCAGGAATTTCCTAATCTAATACTAGGAACCCAGCTTCAAACCCAGGGAGTCAAGAGATCTACTGGTGCTCATGGTTTCCATAAACCATCCCCAGATAATTGACTGCCACTCAACAGGATATCACATGGTTGGTTTCCTAGACGTTACCATAGAGACGTGAGTTGCCCTTCTCCCAAGAGCATCTAATGAGGCTCCAGGTCACCACGTTGTTTATCTCGGTACCTGCCACAATGATCCGCCAGGGGCCGAGCCATAAGGGTCCCAACCAGGCCTCCGATTGGGAAGAACGTAATCGTGAGACCCCACAGGAACCTGAGGAGGCCTGCGTCCATGTTGATGTTATTCCTCTTGTGATAGGTCTGGTTGTAGAATTCTTGCATCCACTAGGAGAGAAGAACATCGCTTTGGGAAGACAGGACCTTTCCACACGCTCAAGGCGACAACCCCCTGGGTCTTTAGTTTTAGTTTAGTTTATTTGTAATTTGTATCCCACCCTTCCCACCAGGTGGCTCAGGGCGGCTTACAGCATATAAAATCTAACAAGAATATAAAAATTTAAACATTCCACACAGTTAAAATTAAACATTTCACATAATTTACATAGTTAAAACATTAAAAAACATACAGCGATCCTATAAAAACTACACTCAGTATCAAGATTTCAAGTGCCGGTTAGTTGTAAGCCAGCCAGAAGAGGACTGTCTTACAGGCCCTGCGGAATTGAGCGAGATCCCGCAGGGCCCTTACCTCTTCTGGCAGCTGGTTCCACCAGGAAGGGACCATTACAGAGAAGGCCCTATCCCTAGTCGATTTCAAACGGGCTTCCTTTGGCCCGGGGACAACAAGGAGATTTTGAGTTCCCGATCTCAGTACTCTCTGGGGAACATGTGGGGAGAGACGGTCCCTCAGGTCCTAGGCCATATAGGGCTTTAAAGGTAATGACCAGCACCTTGTACCGAACTCGATAAAGTATTGGCAGCCAGTGCAGAACCCGAAGTCCCGGCTGAATGTGCTCCCATCTTGGGAGCCCCAATAACAACCGGGTGGCGGTGTTCTGCACCAACTGCAATTTCTGGGTTCGGCACAGGGGCATCCCCATGTAGAGGGCATTGCAGTAGTCCAACCTCGAGGTGACCGTTGCATGGATTACCGTTGCTAGATCGTCATGCTCCAGGAAGGGAGCCAGCTGCCTTGCCCGCCTAAGATGGAAAAATGCGGACTTGGCAGTGGCTGCTATCTGGACCTCCATCGTTAAGGAAGGCTCCAGTAGTACCCCCAAGCTCTTGAACCCAATACAAACTTGTTGGGCTGCCAATTCTGTTGTGGCTACCTATTGTGTTCTGAGTCCACTTCAAGGTGCTGGTACTGACCTTTAAAGTCCTATTTGGTCGAGGGCCTGCCTATCTACAGGACCGCCTTTCTCCATATGTTCCCCAGAGAGCACTGCGTTCAGGGACACAAAACTTACTATCTATCCCCGACCAAGGGAGACCAGACTGTGTTCTACATGGGCTAGGCCAGGGCTTTCTCAGTGGCAGCACCAGAAATGTGGGACGCCCTCCTGGAGGCCATAAGTCCCCTGCTGGACCTCTCCTAATTCCACAGGGCCTGTATTTGGACAGGCCTTTTAACACTTAAATGGGAGACGACCGACACCCTACATTGCTGAGCAATATCACTCATGAGGAATAACAATCTCTATAGGATCACTGTCAGAAGAAAGAAAGTTATGATCCCGCCTATACTGAAGTTTTGAGCAGCACCATGAAATGTATTTTAATTGCTATTTTATTGTTTTAAATTATAATCACAAATTGTTTTTGAACTGACTGCTGGCTGCCCTGAGTCCGCTTGCGGAGAAGGCAGGATGGAAAACTAAAGTAATAAATGAATAAACCCTGGCCCCTGATCCTCAGGGCCAGCTTACCTGAGCTGGGAAGTTGAGCACAACGAGATTGTAGCCATATTGGAAAGAAGAGCCAAAGGCTGAGACCAGCGTGACCTGCGTGAGCACCTTCGTCAGCTCCTACCGGAAGAAGCGGCAGACGGAGGCCTGAGCACGTGGGGTGAAACCTCCGTAAAAATTTACAAGATGGTCCAAGCCACGGTCAGCCTCTTCCCCAAATTTGCAGCTGCCTTGCTGTTCTTTAGAAGCTGGTGTACCTCACTGGCTGAGACAACAAGCTGCTATCTGGGAGGCTAGCGGTTCGAATCTCGCCTCTGGCTTACAGTATGGCTAGCCTATCTTGTAGGGGCCCCGACCTGGATAACCGGGGCTAGTCCGAACTCATCAGTTTTCAGGCGCTAAGCAGGATTATTGGCTCTGGTTGGTTCTTGTAAAGGAGACTGCCAAGGAAGTCCGATCTCACCAGATCTTGGAAGCTAAGCAGGCGATGGCAAACCACCTCTGTTCATCCCTTGCCTGGAAAAAAACACTAAGGGGTTGCTGTAATTCAACTGTGAATCGACGTTTTCCACCACCACTTTACAAGGCTTTCCCAAGGACTACTGTGATAATATAACAGAATGGCTTAGAATGCTCTAGCGACACCAACACAGTCTTCTCCTTCACCGCATGTTTTGCGGCTCCCTTCCTTTCCACATCCCTGCTCTACAAAACAGTAATCCTCCCGTCTCCTGTTGGATGAAGGAGGGCAAGGCTTCCTGTGCTGTGTTTTAACAGCTGCTGCCAGATGTTCCCATATTGGGAGATGGCCCAGATAATGCAGTTCTACGAGGCCCGCGAGGCAGAGATGTCCCTCCAGCCTTTTGGTTGAGGACAGCGATGGGCTTTATTATCACTGGCACCCTCCTCCTCTCTTTTTCTCTCTTTGTTGCATCCTTCTTTACCTTGCCCATGAGGCAGCAACACAGTCTGGAACTGGCTCAAGATAAATTCACACGCCATTTTGGGGATCGCTTTTCAGAATGTAATGAGTGATTTATTATAATTTTGACAAAGTCTGTGATGTATTTTGTCCTACTGTTGTTCACCGCCCAGTGCCCTGTGTACTCAGAGACTGGGCGATCCATAAATTTAAATTATATAAATAAATAATGTTGGCAACAAGCCTTCACTCCCATCAGCCTTGTCCACTGGGGAGCGGCCATGGCTCAGTGGCAGAGCACCTGCTTGGCATGCAGAAGGCCCCAGGTTCAATCCCCGGCATCTCCTGTTAAAAAGGACCAGGCAGGAGGTGATGGGAAAGACCTCAGCCTGAGACCCGGGAGAACCACGAAGTGGGGCTATAGCTCAGTGGCTGAGCATCTGCTTGGCATGCAGAAGGCCCCAGGTTCAATCCTCGGCATCTCCTGTTAAAAAGGACCAGGCAGGAGGTGATGGGAAAGACCTCAGCCTGAGACCCGGGAGAGCCACGAAGTGGGGCTATAGCTCAGTGGTAGAGCATTTGCTTGGCATGCAGAAGGTCCCAGGTTCAATCCCCGGCATCTCCTGTTAAAAAGGACCAGGCAGGAGGTGATGGGAAAGACCTCAGCCTGAGACCCGGGAGAGCCACGAAGTGGGGCTATAGCTCAGTGGCTGAGCATCTGCTTGGCATGCAGAAGGCCCCAGGTTCAGTCCTCGGCATCTCCAGTTATAAAGGACCAAGCAGCAAGCAATGGGAAAGACCTCAGCCTGTGACCCTGAACAGCGGCTGCCAGTCTGAACGACAATAGCAACTTTGATGGACCAGTGGCCTGATCCAGTACAAGGTAGCTTCGTGTGTTCACGTCAACTTAGATCAGGGGTGGCCAAACTTGCTTAATGTAAGAGCCACAGTGAATAAATGTCAGACGTTGGAGAGCCACAGGGCATGAATGACAGATGTTCGAGGGAGGGAGGGAGGGAGGAAAATGGGGAAAGGTGGAAAGAAAGCAACTTTAAGTGTATTCTCCAAGCCATCAGATGGCTTCGCAAAGTGACTTAAAGAGACAAATGCCTTCTCTGAGCGGGGCGGTGGGGGCTTCGAGAGTCACACAATATGTGTGAAAGAGCATATTCGAGAGCCGCACAATATGTGTGAAAGGTCCCAAGCCACAGTTTGGCTACTCCTGACTTAGATGTTCAACAATTCAGAATCATGGCAGAATATGGCCACACCTTCCAAACTCACCGGTTTCTTGGGTACGCTGTCTGCCATTTGCTCGTTTTCAGGGATGGCTCAACGGTTAGAAACGAGGCCAACCTGTGAGACAGCAAGAATGGGATCTTGCCAGAAGGTAGTCGACTTTGCTTTCCTAAAAACAGGAGGACTGTGTCACTGGATTAGAATAAGGTCCGTTTGTTCCAGACACTGTCAATCAGATGCCCCTGGGAACATTCACAGGCAGAAGGTAAAGACAGCACGAAAACAGAACTTGCCTGCAGCATCTGGTATTTGGAAGCACACTGTCTCTGAACATGGAAGTTCCATTGAGCTAGCATACATAACAGCTGCCAACAGATGAACAGGCTCCATATATTGGTCTAATTCCTTTAAAAAACCCATTTTACAATAGCTGTGGGTAACATTCAAGGGAGGGAACCTCTTTCAATTTCAGATTTGCCTTTTTGAACTTTTTAAAAACAGGAGGCTAGAGAAAGAAGTGGGGCTGTTAAGAGAAAAGAGAAACGGGCTCAGAGGCGGGGGTGGCTAGTTAGTCTCTCTGTTGGCCCCTACCCTGCCTTCGTTTTTAGATGACTTCTAGCATGAGCAGGAAGGAAAACAGGGAGGGAGAGGTGGAACGAAAGCCCCTACCCTAACCTTCGTTTTAGAAGATGACTTCTAGCATGAGCAGCCAAAATGCACCCAAACTGTATTGATGAGGACAACAATCCAAACCAAGTTCTTTTTCTCCTTGAAGCAAAAATCCTTTGGAAGGTTCTTGGCATTGTGACATTCAATCGGGCGGAGACAGTCAGAAGATTCCGGGGGAAACTGTTGGCAGTTAGGAGCTGAGCCGCCATCAATCTAGATCTTCGCAATAATTAAGGTTTGCTTTGAATTCCTCACCCACGTTGTTTAGTTTTTTGGGGGGCTTTTTGCTTCTTGTCACAGCTAATGGTGATTCTGCGAGGTTTTCAAGGCAAGAGATGTTCAGAGTTGGTTTGCCACTTCTTCCCTCTGTGTCACACCCAATGTTCGCTCTAAGCTGAGTTGATGTGAGCTAGCTCAGTTGTTTAGCCTCCGGCTCACACATTTTTGTCTTAGCTCACAAAAAAAAATGACCCCGGAGCAAACTAATTTATGCAGCAGCTCACAACTTTAACGCCAGTAGCTCACAAAGTGGAATTTCTGCTCACAAGACGGCACAGCTTGGAGGGAACATTGGTCAAAACCCTGGTACTCACTGATGGTCTCCCATCAAAATATTAGCCAGGGTTGACCCTACTTAGTGCCCAAGATCGGACAAGACCAAGCTAGTCTGGGCTATCAAGGTCAGGGCTCGCCCTGCTGCTGCCCTTTGAAAATTCCCTGGGTCAACTTCATCTCTCCATTCTGTGAACCGAAATCTGGGGTTCCTTATTTTTGTGCGGTTTTTCTTTATTCTTGCATTTTCTGCATAAAATGCATGCATCTTTTCCACTTATGGGGACAATAAATCAGCATTAAGTGTAGGTTTTACGTAGAAAATGATGTGGTTGTATGCATGAAATAGTATACAAAAACTGAATACAACACAGTGCCAATGAGAAAATATAAAGAAATGAAATGGGGGATATTCTGCCATCTCCAATGCTAACTGGAATGAAGATTAATTTTGGATTTAAAACAGCATCGAGTAAGCATGGTCAACGAGAGAAGGATGAACTACAAATCCCAATCTGAATTTCTACATTTTGAAATTTTGACATGACCTTCTGCGAGCCGCATTTGGCTTCAGTCCTTAATACGGTACTGGTAATCAGGATAATAAAACTTATCTACTTTCCAGGGCTGCTCTAAAACTTTATCAATATAATATGTATCCTACAGAGCTCTAAATATTGTATCATCATCATCATCACATTTTATTTGTATCCCGCCCTCCCCGCCAAAGCGGCTCAGGACGGCTAACAACAAAACTTAATGCATACATTGTACAATATATAACAATTTAACTACAATTTAACTACAAGCTCTCCGCAACTGGCACAGAGACTCGAGAAGGCAGCGTGAGGTGGTGTGGTGGTCGGGCATGAGGCGTGGTGAGTAGGTCAGGGCAGCTGCAGAACCTCTTTGGCCTCGGCTGATTCCACGTGGTGGAATCCTCCTGGATTTAATTTGCAACCAGGATAACAAAACAGGAGTGCCACTGAGCATGCCTAGGATGTAATTCTCTCACCAGTGAATGACCTCAGTTTGACCTCAGTTCAAATTCCCATCAAGGACTCAAGCATGGTTGTCAGTGGGCGGTTTCAAAAGATACTTGAGTCAGTGGGCAGCATAAAACTGTGATTCAGGTGAGTAGCCATGACACAATAGAACAGGGGTGTCAAACTCATTTGTTATGAGGGCCAGATCTGACATAAATGAGACCTTGCTGGGCTGGACCAGGCCGTGTGTGTCATAAAATGTAATTCCAGTTACCAGAGATATAAACTTTATAAAGGACACAGACGAACACAAAGATTTTTTAAAAGCTTAAAATAAAACATGCTTAAAACATTAGCACTAGGTCTTTCTTTGTATTTCTCCCATGGCATCCGGGGAACTGGGCAAAGGAAGCGCTGGCTCTTTCCTTCCTTCCCCAGGGGACCAGGAGGGGGAGGAGCTTCAGCTAACAGAAGGAAGAGAGGCTTGGCTCAGTAGCTCTGCTGTGTGATTGAGAGAGCCTGGCAAAGCAAGCTATTCTTCCCCCTCAAAGGAGGAGCCTCAGCCAATGGAGACAATAGAGGTTTTGCTCTGTAGTTCCTGTGTGATTGAGCAAGCTTGGCAAAGCAAACTGATGCAGAAGGAAGCAAGAAAGAGCGAGAAGGAAGTAGATGACAGCCAGTTGCTTGGGGGCCTGATTTGGCCCTGGGCCACATGTTGGACACCCCTGCAACAGACCAAAGTTTGAGTCCAGTGGCACCTTTAAGACCAACAAAAAGCTTTAAGACCACAAAAGCTTATACCCAGAATTAAACTGTGTTAGTCTTAAAGATGCCACTGGACGCGGGCTTTATAAAAACGCAAGTCAGTCCTCACTGCCAAGGGAGTGCATTTGTAATACTGGCACAGCATGGCTGCCGCAGGAGGTGGAATCAGCGACAAAATGGCTGCCTCAGCTTATTTTCAGTCACACAGTGAAGATCCTTGAGTTGGGGTGGCAGCTGCTGCCAAAGGAACATTTTCCAAGACCTGCACAGCCAATCAAAATTTTAATGGCCAATCAGAAGCCTTGCTGGGCAAAAGCACCATCCTGCCCTGCCCACTTTCTAAAAACAGTTGAGAGGTACCAGGGAAAGTGTCGACAGGCAGCACTGGGGACTCCCAGCATCTAGGAGACCTGGGCTACACACACTCTCCCTGCTGACTCTGTCTCACAAGCATTGTTGTTGCAACAAAAACAGGAGGGTGGGAGGGGTAAATAAACATGTAGGGTCATACATAACAAACATTCTTTATGGAGCCACAACATTAAAATCACAGGACAACATTAAAAGCTGTTTAACAAAACCCAAAGGCATAAAATATGGACACCTTTGCAAAATTTAAATGTGTTACTATAATGTGTTTGAATGTGATGACGTTTTAAATCCAAATACTTCTCCCTATATTTATACCAGCCATCACAGATCCTGCAGGAAGGAGGGATGGAAAGATATTGTAATAACTTAAACAATTCTTCTGCGAACTGCCCTTCTCACCAGTTCAAAATATTTAAGGGCATCAGAAGAGCCCTGCTTTTAGACCAACCAGTGATCCATTCACTTTAAGACCAACCATTGATCCATTCACTTTAAGACCAACCATTGATCCATTCACGCCACCATCCTGATAGTGGCCAACCAGTTCCTCTGGATGGCCAACAGCATGGCAGAGAGGCCAAGATCTACATAAGAAAAGCCCTGCTGGGTCAGACCAGTTGTCCATCTAGTCCAGCATCCCATCTCACACAATGGCCACCCAGTTCCTCTGGAGGTCCAGCAACAGGGCTGGTTTTCAGGGAATATAAAGAAATAGAGGCAAGCGTCTTCGATCACCAAAATGATAATTTTATTATTTATTTTTTTACAAAAACTAAGAAAAAACAAAAAGACAAACTTGTAAGGATGAGTCAAAATTAGCCTCATTCCCCTGATTTCAAATATATATATATATATATATATATATAAAAAACACACGTGCATACAAATAGTTTATAATATCAGAAACGTGTTGG
Organism: Heteronotia binoei; assembly: GCF_032191835.1. Lineage (NCBI taxonomy): Eukaryota > Metazoa > Chordata > Lepidosauria > Squamata > Gekkonidae > Heteronotia > Heteronotia binoei. The sequence goes on along the minus strand of NC_083240.1, from coordinate 6,562,510 downwards.
AGAGTTCTAATGTTTTCACAGCATTCTTTCCTCATTTCTGCAGATCTCAGAACGGACACCTGGACGGCCTTTCCAATAGATCACCTTTCCCACATGAATATCTGAAGTGGTACACGCCCCCAATGTGAGGGCTATACCGCTTGAGGAATTCATATTGCATTCCGCCCTGCAGCTACAGCACTGTTTGCCCTTTCAAAAACCTTTGTTAGAGAATCTTCTGAATAAACCAGTGGCGTTAGACAAAAAAGTTCCTGCATGTTTTTTTAAAAATATCAAAATAAGGCCATTTTGAGACTGCCGAATCCCTTATACATCTTCAACAAATTCACACTTCTGCCTTCCCATATGATCCTAAGATGCCCTTCCCCAAAATGCCCTTCCCACATCCCAAGTTTCTTTTGTAAAAAAACCCAACTAACAAGCAACCAAAACCCTTTTACTTAAAACTGGAAGCTGGAACCGGTATGATAACCCTCTTCCTAGAAGCCTGAGAAATAAAAAGCGCACAGTCCAACTGGATTCCCAGAGAGAAGTCTCCTCACAATACCATTTGCTAGCATTTGTGGAGGACCTCAAGGCGTTGCAGGTTTTTCTCCAGAGGTAGCTAGCTCCCTCTGTGGGCACGCCACGGCATTTCTGGCACCTGCCTGAAACAAAAGACAAAAGATAAACAACAGAGCCCGTGAAAAGATTGCTTTTCTCACATCAAAATGCTGAAAACACAAGATCTTCAGCTATAGAAAACTTATCTTCAGGCAGAGGTGTTCCAAGCAAAACCTACAGTTTTATAACAGAGTCTCAACATTCTTCGAGCATTTGCAGATTACACAGAAAGCTGGTGATTAGTTCATCTAGAAGTGTGGTATTTGACACCTTTCCTTCAAAATAAAAAAGGGGGGGGGGCAAGAAAGCAGAATAACAGAAGTGGCCAGGCTGAAGAGACTGTGGTTACGATCAGCAACTGGGATCTGAACCCAGCTCCATGACCAATTCTCTACCCCCTAAACCAGGGGTGTAGAACTCATGAAGGCCATATCTAACATGAGACCTTGTTGGGCCGGGCTGGGCTATATTGGGCCGGGCCATGTGTGTTCCTATTTAAGATTAGGTAGCAGAGATATAAACTTCTTAAAGGACACAGACAAACATGACTAAAGATTTTTTTTTTTTAAAAACCCATAAAATAAAACATGCTTAAAACATTAGCACTTGGTCTTAAAGGTGCTTTCTTTGTATCTCTCTCGCGTGATCCAGGGAAATGGGCAAGGAAGCTCTAGTTCTTCCCCTCCCTTCTGGAATCACTTGGCCTCAAGCAATGGAGAAAATGGAGGTTTTGCTCTGTAGCTCCTTTGCGACTGAGCAAGCCTTGTAAAGCAAGCTTTGGGGAGGGACGGTGGCTCAGTAGTAGAGCATCTGCTTCGTAAGCAGAAGGTCCCAGGTTCAATTATCCCGGGCATCTCCAACTGAAGAGGGTCCAGGCAAATAGGTGCGAAAAACCTCAGCTTGAGACCCTGGAGAGCCGCTGCCAGTCTGAGTAGACAATACTGACTTTGATGGACTGAGGGTCTGATTCAGTATAAGGCAGCTTCATGTGTTCATATGTCCCTAAAGCTGAGATGCAGAAGGAAGCGAGAGGAAGCAGACAAGAGCCAGTTGCTTGGGGGCCTGATTCAGCTCCCAGGCCACATGTTTGATACCCCTGCCCTAAACCATGCAAGCTGTGAGGGGTTTGGACCTGAACCCAAGATCTCCCATGTACAGAATTTCAATTTACGGCTGCAGTCATGGCGCATATGTTTTACCAAATAAGAGGAATCCACAAATTTCACACTAACATTAATTCAAGTCATGAGTGGCCTTTCAAGAGTGTGAGAGAGAAAAATATCAGCATTTCCAATGAAAAATATCATCTGGGCTGGGTCACCCACAGACCGATCTTATTCGCCATAGGTGAGTTAGCTACTGACAAGCTGGTGTATTTGTTGCCTTTTATGGAGTTCCATTGAGCTTCAGCGTCAGAAGGAAGCAGAATCTCTCCCTCCAAAGGCTTAGAACTTCAAAGAAAAAGGAACTGAAAGCAAACTGAACTTTATGTACAAAAGAAAGAAAAAAAATAGTTTTGCAGGAAGCACAAAATCATTTCTGCTCTCCTGGGGCAAGCTGCAAAGAATTGAATGTTTATTCCACTTCTCCTTTTCTTCTCTTAACGCTGTCTGTATACTTTCCCTGAAAGGGAGAACTCAGAATGAATCACTGGAACCAGGAAGAACTGAAATGCTGTCAAGCTGGAGTTCTGCCATTATCTGATTCACACAAGCAAACGCTGTGATCTGCCGCCTAACACATTTAGTAAAACTTTTATCAAGAAATCTTACGAATCTTTTGTCACATGATAAAGAAGCACAACCTTATAATATTACAAAGAAAAATCCATCGAATGAGCAGCTGGATATAAGCTCATTTTGTCAAAGTCTTCCTCAGGAGTAGTCTTATTTCCTTCAAAGTTATCAGCCTCTTGTTACAATTCAGTGTGTGTACTGAGTTAGCAAGCCAGTCCTCTAAACAGATGCAAAAGCCTTCTGGATTTGGCTGGCAAAATGCTCTCTGCAACCTCTTCCGTTAAAATTAGCATCCTGCAATAAGGACTGCATAAAATGGCAAACATATCATACAGAAATGGCATTAAAAAACCACCAAACAAAAATGGATAGGAAGAGCTACCACATCCTGAGGAGAACCTAAAATTGAAGGAAAAGACTTTTACCCCGTGGCACAGTACTGCAGTCGGAGCCCTCTGCTCACGACCTGAGTTCGTTCCCAGCGGAAGCTGGTTTCAGGTAGCCGGCTCAGGTTGACTCAGCCTTCTATCCTTCTGAGGTCGGTAAAAGGAGTACCCAGCTTGCTGGGGGGAAAGCGTAGATGACTGGGGAAGGCAATGGCAAATCACCCCGTAAAAAGTCTGCTGTGAAAACGTTGTGAAAGCAACGTCACCCCAGAGTCGGAAACGACTGGTGCTTGCACGGGGGACTACCTTCACCTTTATCTTGATTTCACACACTGATTACAAAATAACCTTTGTCTGAGGTTGATAGCCAGGGTGGTGTAGTGGTTAAGACTGTTCAGCTTGAATCTGGGAGACCCGTGTTCGAATCCCCACTCGTGCCATGGAAGCTCGCTGTGTGACCTTGGGCCAGTCACATCCGCTAAGCCTAGCCTACCTCACAGGGCTGTCGGGAGGATGAAATGGGGGAGAGGAGAAATGATGGAAGCCACTTTGGGTCCCCGCTGGGAAGAAAGGCAGGGTATCAATGAAATAAAATAAATAACGAATAAATAAATATGTCAGTCTGTCTGCAACAAACGATCCACAGCTGCCCCTCAAAATCGTTTCTTAGCGGCTTCCAAGCTCCTTGCCGCATCCAGATCTGCAACCTGACATGTGGACATGGACATTAAACAAATAATTAAGTTCCTCACAGTTGGGAGTCTCGCCTGGGTAAGGCCACGTCCTTCTTTAAGATGAGGATGCTCTGGACCTCAGGTGCTGGAGAGTTCCGCTCTGTCCCACTCGCTGTCTTCCGATTCCCAGTCTTTGGGGAAGGCCACGTGATTCTGGCGCCAGCTCTGTGGCCTCGGAAGAGAAGGGTCCAGGCTGTCATATCGCCAGCAGCACAGGCAGGAAAAGAGCTTGTTCCGGACGACTCGTGTGCAAAACACAAACATAATGCAGTTGGCACCTCCTTGGAAGGTGTTCCCGATGCCCTGAAAGAGAGGCAGACAGTTCTTGGGAGGCCTGCCATTGCCCACAGGAGCAATGAGAGGCCGAAGCAGGTCCAAGTGGGAAGGAACGCTGCCATCAGAGCCTGTCCACCACACAGTTCGTTTGTGCACTAATTATCAGCTAAGAAGAAGATGATGACGACTGCAGATTTCTACCCCACCCTTCTCTCTGGATCAGAGTCTCAGAGCAGCTCACAATCTCCTTTATCTCTCTCCCCGACAACAGACATGCTGTGAGGTGGGTGGGACTGAGAGGGCTCTCCCAGCAGCTGCCCTTTCAAGGACAACCTCTGCCAGAGCTGTGGCTGACCCAAGGCCATGCTAGCAGGTGCAAGTGGAGGAGTGGGGAATCAAACCCGGTTCTCCCAGATAAGAGTCCGCACACTTCACCACCACACCAAACCAGCACTGTCAAGGATGTTAACTGACAACTCCAAAGCAAGAGTCCACAACGTGGTGCCCACGGACACCTTTCCTAGCGTTCACCTAGGGTCTTTAGAAAGTAGGTGGGTCCAAGTCAGGCTTTTGCCAGGCAAGGTTTCTGATTTTTGCCCAGCAAGGCGCTGATTTTTTAAAACGCAGCATGTGACTGAAGGCAAGCAATTTTATGGCTGTCTCTGCCTCCTGTGGCAGCTATTTTGTGGCTGGCTTCACCCACCATGCTATGTCAGACTTCCAAAGGTGCCTGCATGCTCAAAAAGTTTGGAGACCCCTGATCCAGAGGCATTTACATCTATATTATATCTTAGCTCTGGCAGAGGTTGTCCTTGAAAGGGCAGCTGCTGGGAGAGCCCTCTTCAGCCCCACCCACCTCACAGGGTGTCTGTTGTGGGGGAGGAAGGTCAAGGAGATCGTGAGCCGCTCTGAGACTCTTCGGAGTGGAGGGCTGGATATAAATCCAATATCTTCATCTACCTCACAGGATGTCTGTTGTGGGGGAGGAAGGGAAAGGAGATTGTGAGCCCCTCTGAGACTCTTCAGAGTGGAGGGCGGGATATAAATCCAATATCTTCATCTACCTCACAGGGTGTCTGTTGTGGGGGAGGAAGGTCAAGGAGCTTGTGAGCACCTCTGAGACTCTTCAGAGTAGAGGGCAGGATATAAATCCAATATCTTCATCTACCTCACAGGGTGTCTGTTGTGGGGGGTGGGGAGGAAAGTAAAGGAGATTGTGAGCCGCTCTGAGACTCTTTGGAGTGGAAGGCGGGATATAAATCCAATATCTTCATCTACCTCACAGGGTGTCTGTTGTGGGGGAGGAAGGTCAAGGAGATTATGAGCCCCTCTGAGACTCTTCAGAGTGAAGGTCAGGATATAAATCCAATATCTTCATCTACCTCACAGGGTGTTTGTTGTGGGGAGGGGGGGGGGAGGAAAGTAAAGGAGATTGTGAGCCGCTCTGAGACTCTTTGGAGTGGAAGGCGGGATATAAATCCAATATCTTCATCTACCTCACAGGGTGTCTGTTGTGGGGGGGTGGTGAAAGGTAAAGGAGATTGTGAGCCGCTCGGAGACTCTTCGGAGTGGAGGGCGGGATATAAATCCAATATCTTCATCTACCTCACAGGGTGTCTGTTGTGGGGGAGGAAGGTAAAGGAGATTGTGAGCCGCTCTGAGACTCTTCGGAGTGGAGGGCGGGATATAAATCCAATATCATCTTCTTATATTCAGACCAGGGTGGGAAGAGAGGCACCGGTCACAGGATGAATGTGTGAGTGAATGCTGTTATGTGCACCCAAGTTGGGTTGGGGGAGAGGATGAAGGCCAGATTAACTCAGCATCTTCATCAGAATCCTTTCAGAGGCTAAGAGAACAACGTATTCAAGACCCAGGTCCTTCCCTCCACCTATTTCCTCACAATGAACAATCCTGGCTTTATGATTTTGGCACTCACATGAAGGACCACCAGCAGTGGGTTTTGAACCAGAGGGGAACCAGAGAGAGTCAGCACAAATCGGATGGTGCTCCAGATGCGGAGGAAGATGAAGATCACTGGAATCAGGATTAGTTTCTTGTCTGCTATCGAGGTTCTTGGATGGAAAGCTGGAGTACTCGACAAGATGGGGCGGTATTCAGAGAGTGCTGCATGCTGCGAAAGGGAGGAGGAGAGAAATACCATTAGAAAACTATATTATATTGGAAGGATGGGGAAGGAAGGGTCAGAGATGGAGTGGCTCTGTATGGTGGGGCAAAAAAAACAGTTTTTAAAAAAATTGGACCCAAGAGTCTCCTCAGTAGAAACTGAAGGGGTGTTTTTTTCAAGCCCAGCAGAACCAGTGCATGTACAGAAAGCTCAGCAAAACCAATGCCACTGTGGCAATGCCAGTTCAACAGATCCAAGCAAGGGAGGGTGCAAGCACAGCACGGACAGGCCATGTACAGAGCACTCAGCAGAACCAGTGCATGTACAGAGTGTCCAGCATCACTGTGGCAATGTCAACTGAACAAATACAAGCAAGGGGCTGTACAGATTCAAGAGGGGTTTAGATAAAAATATGGAGCAAAGGTCCATCAGTGGCTATTAGCCACAGTGTGTGTGTGTGTGTGTGTGTGTGCGTATATATATATATATAATTTTTTTTGCCACTGTGTGACACAGAGTGTTGGACTGGATGGGCCATTGGCCTGATCTAACATGGCTTCTCTTACGTTCTTAAGAGGAGCAAGCCCAACACATCCAAATATGTGCAGTGTGCCCAAAGAAGGTACCTCCTTTCTCCATTGTTTACAATGGACGAAAAAAAGAAAGTATTTAAGAGAAGGCATTGGGTTTTGCTGGGTACTACTACACTGCACTAGTGCCTCTTTATTTACCTGTATTTATTCCACATACATTTTTATTTACCACCTGTAGTTAAAGTGAAAATCTAACCAAGACAGGTTATCTCTAAGACAGGATAACTCTCTACATTTTCACTTTAGCTTTCTCAAGAACTAATCCTGACCAGAGTTTCAAAACTGGCTCAGAGAAATCTGTGGTAGGCAACGTCTTTAAACCAACTCCAAAAAGCAAGGAGGAAGAAATGTCTGGCATGAAATGTTGTGTGTGTGTGTGGAGTGGGGTGGGGGAAGAGATCTGGTTTCTGGCCTGCCCCACACCAACAGTTGCTCCCACATAGAAATTCTACTTCATTTATAGACTAATAACAACAGCAGCCAGTAGGCCCCAAATATCTGCTTCTGTAGAAGTAAGGCGGAGACGAATACAGAATCGTCCACAAAATTGGGGAGGGACAGTGGCTCAGTGGTAGAGCATCTGATTGGGAAGCAGAAGGTCCCAGGTTCAATCCCTGGCATCTCCAAAAAAGGGTCCAGGCAAAGAGGTGTGAAAAACCTCAGCTTGAGACCCTGGAGAGCCGCTGCCAGTCTGAAAAGACAATACTGACTTTGATGGACCAAGGGTCTGATTCAGTATAAGGCAGCTTCATATGTTCATGTTCATCCACATACACTTTGCAAACAGAAAAAACCCCCACAAACTGACAGAAAAAAACCCCACAAACTGGAAAGTCACCACAAATGTACATCTCTTTCATTTTATTCTGATCACAAAAATGAAGATTTGTTCACTGATTTACAAAAGAGCTTCTCTGCTGAAGAGCCTGGAGGAAATGCGGGTTCGCCACTAGGCCACCAAGAATCCCATCCCTATCCGGTAAAGAAAGATGCGCTGAATACCAACCGCTCGATGGATGTGTTTCCTTATAAGGATGTAGAAGATGGGCAAAATCAAGTATGCCAGGAATTCCCATAGTTTCCCTGCCAGTAGCATCCAAAGGACCCGATCGTCCGCTTGGATGTCAATCCAGCACCAGCCAACGGAGACGTCGGAGGCGTCGTATCCAATCTTCTTCAGGGCAACAGCCGCCGCCGTGATGCTCAGAGGAACTCCCCAGCTGAGGGCAGAGAAAGAGATGAGGAAGGGCTGGTTAAGGAGAAGGGATTCCCACCCACCCCACCAGAAGCTCTCCCTTCACAACACCATCTCTGCATCTAGGAAGAAGGTCAAGAGGAACAATGTTTACTAACGGAGGCCACTGGGTGCATACACACTACACTAAATAATGTGTTTTGCAACTGGATTTTTAGAGAGCCAGTTTGGTGCAGTGGTTAAGTGAGCGGACTCTTATCTGGGAGAACCGGGTTAGATGCCCCACTCCTCCACTGGCAGCTGCTGGAATGGCCTTGGGTCAGCCATAGTTCTTGCAGAGTTGTCCTTGAAAGGGCAGCTTCTAGGAGAGCTCTCTCAGCCCCACCCACCTCACAGGGTGTCTGTTGTGGGGGAGGAAGGTAAAGGAGATTCAGAGTGGAGGGCAGGATATAAATCCATTATCTTCTTCTTCTATGTAACAACAGCAAAATACATTATTTAGTGTAGTGTGAATGCACTCACTGTCTCAGAAGTAAAGCATATGGGTTTCATATACAGAACTCCATCTACAGTTGGGAGATTCTTGGGGAAAGGTCTCTCTGCCATAAACCCTGGAGAGCCACTGCCTGTCTGGCATTAAGGGCCTGATTCAGTCTAAGGCAGCATCATGTGTCCATTTCAAATATACGACGTTTCCTTGCCTGGTCACTCACAAGTCATCTTTACTCACCCCCAGGGATCAGATTTTTTTTACAAGTCTGGTTCAGAGATTTACAGGTTATCACCAGCCCCTAAAACTGTGTGCAGTACAAGTGGGGAAAGCCAATTTGGTGTAGTGGTTAAGTGTGCGGACTCTTATCTGGGAGAACTGGGTTTGATTCCCCACTCCTCCACTTGCAGCTGCTGGAATGGCCTTGGGGCAGCCATAGTGGTTAAGTGTGCGGACTCTTATCTGGGAGAACCGGGTTTGATTCCCCACTCCTCCACTTGCACCTGCTGGAATGGCCTTGGAGCAGCCATAGTGGTTAAGTGAGTGGACTCTTATCTGGGAGAACCGGGTTTGATTCCCCACGCCTCACCTTGCAGCTGCTGGAATGGCCTTGGAGCAGCCATAGTGGTTAAGTGAGTGGACTCTTATCTGGGAGAACCGGGTTTGATTCCCCACGCCTCACCTTGCAGCTGCTGGAATGGCCTTGGGTCAGCCGTAGTGGTGAAGTGAGCGGACTCTTATCTGGGAGAACCGGGTTTGATTCCCCACTCCTCCACTTGCAGCTGCTGGAATGGCCTTGGGGCAGCCATAGTGGCTAAGTGAGAAGACTCTTATCTGGGAGAACCAGGCTTGATTCCCCACTCCTCCACTTGCACCTGCTGGAATGGCCTTGGAGCAGCCATAGTGGTTAAGTGTGCGGACTCTTATCTGGGAGAACCGGGTTTGATTCCCCACTCCTCCACTTGCTGCCACTAGAATGGCCTTCTCATGGCTCTTGCAGAGTTGTCCTTGAAAGGGCAACTTCTGTGAGAGCTCTCTCAGCCCCACTCACCTCACAGGGTATCTGTTGCGGGGGAGGAAGGTAAAGGAGATTTTGAGCCACTGAGGTTCTGAGATTTAGAGTGGAGGGCAAGATATAAATCCAGTATCATCATCGTAACAGCAACGAGCCTGCCAGCACAACTCACCTGGATCTTTAATGGGCAGCTTCTACAGCTCCCAAAGTCACCCTGTAAAGGATTTGGGAAAGTCTTCACAACTTGTGGCTACCTGGCTTGCTGGCCTTTCGTGGGGCCTGTAAAACAGAGCTGTTCTGCCAGGTTTTTGGATGAGGCAGCGGGCATCTATCTATTCGATCGGTTTGCCTCCTCCTACTGCACTGTCTTGAGGTGCTATTTTTGTGCTAATCTGTAATGCCAATCTGCCATTCTGTAGTACCGTTTTGCTAGATTATTCTGTTATATCATCCTGCTGAACCATCCTGTTGCGCTTTACTAAATGTTGAAATTGGTTTTATTATGAAGTTATTGTAACTTTATTGTGATTTCATTACTCTTTTGAGGTACTCCGCTCTGAGCCCCCAAATGGGGGAATGGGCGGAATATAAACAAACAAATAACAATAATAACCTCCTGTCTCCACCTGAGTATTTTCAGAGTCAGAGGAGAGGTTATCAGAGGACAACCCCGTGCAGACAGTTGTGTAACGTTGACATGACAGCCACAACAAGACACGAACACCGATACCGGCTTCTTATCACTCAGCGGACTGGAGACTCCAGAGCCTGAGGTAAAAGGATTTGGCCCCAAAGCACGAAAAACAGGCTTGGCTGAGGTATCCGTTGACATTGCCTAATGGTACAGGCTGAGACCAGTTTCACCCTGGTTTGAATTGTCTGTGCGCTTCCTTCAAAGAACTGTAATGCTTCAGAGATTGCCAAGAACCGTTTTGTTAGTCATCACCTCAGTCACCTAAAATTCCCAGCATTCCCCAGTTGAAATCACTGACACCTAAAAGGGTGGGGAATGATGGACAGCTGTAGGAGAGGCAGGCAAATCAACCCAAAGGTGGGCTGAACAGCTGCAAGACCTGCAGGACCAACGCGGTGCCCACAGACACAGTTTGGTGTAGTGGTGAAGTGTGCGGACTCTTATCTGGGAGAACCGGGTTTGATTCCCCACTCCTCCGCTTGCACCTGCTGGAATGGCCTTGGGTCAGCCATAGCTATCACAGGAGTTGTCCTTGAAAGGGTGGCTTCGGTCAGAGCTCTCAGCCCCACCCACTTCACAGGGTGCCTATTGTGGGGGGAGAAGATATAGGAGATTGTAAGCCGCTCTGAGTCTCTGATTCAGAGTGAAGGGCGGGGTATAAATCTGCAGTCTTCTTTTTCTTCTTCCTAGCACCCACCTAGGTTTTACAGAAGAAGAGTTGGATTCGTACCCCGCCCTTCACTTGGGAGTCTCAAAGCGGCTTACAAATCTCCTTTCCCTTCCCCTTCCCACAACAGACACCTTGTGAGGTAGGTGGGGCTGAGAGAGCTCTGAGAGGACTGTGACTGACCCAAGGTCACCTAGCAGCTGCATACAGAGGCGGAGCGGGGAATCTCCAGGTCAGAGTCCGCAGTCCTAACCACTACACCGAACTTTTGCCCAGCTGGGCTTCTAATTGACCATGCAGATTAGAAGGCATCCTGTCAAAACACAGCTTTGGTTTGAAGTGTTGGAAGGGGTACTATTAGTTATGTACAACCTCACTCCCTGACATCGTGTGGCTGGCTCCACCTCCTGTGGCCACCATTTTGTGACTGTGCCCACTGCCGTGTGTCAGAATTCCGATGGTTCCCGCAGGCTGAAAATCCCTGTAATAGATCTTGATTTATTTGATTTTTATCCCACTCCTTTCCCTGCCCAACAGGGCCCAGGGTGGCTTCCAACAACCAAACAGGCAGCAAAACCAGAATCACAGTTTAAAACCAAACCAAACCACAGTTTTAAACCATTAACAGCCCCCTATAGGGTTGCCAATCCCATGGTTTGGAGGCCTTCCCCCCACTTTAGGGTCATCAGAAAGTGGGGTGGGTGGGAGGGAAATGTCTGCTGGGCACTTCATTATTCCCTATGGAGATTGGTTTCCATAGGGGATAATGAATTTTATTTATTTATTTTTATGATTTGTATCCCGCCCTTCCCACCAAGGTGGCTCAGGGCAGCTTACAACTGATAAATCAAACATAAAATCTTAAGTTAGGTATTTAAGACATTTAAACATTTAAAGCATTTAAAACATATAAACATTTAAGCATTGCGGCAGTATAAATAACAAGAATCTGATAAAACTACACTTAGTTTCCTATGCCAGTTAGGTGTAAGCCAGCCGGAAGAGGGTTGTCTTACAGGCCCTGCGGAACTGAGTAAGGTCCCGCAGGGCCCTCACCTCCTCCGGCAGCTGGTTCCACCATGAAGGGGCCATAACAGAGAAGGCCCTGTCCCTAGAAGATTTTAGGCGGGCTTCTTTTGGCCCAGGGATAACGAGAAGATTTTGTGTTCCCGATCTCAGTACTCTCTGGGGAACATGTGGGGAGAGATGGTCCTTCAGGTAGGCAGGTCCTAGGCCATATAGGGCTTTAAAGGTAATGACCAGCACCTTGTACCGGACTCGGTATGTTATTGGCAGCCAGTGCAGAACCCGAAGACCCGGCCGAATTGATCCGTGAGTATCGGGGGGGGAGGGGGTTGTCTTTTAAAATGCAACAAATGTTCAGCATAGCATCCAGTGCCTCTCCCCAAAATACCATCCAGGTTTCAAAAAGATTGGACCAGGGGGTCCAAATCTGGAGCCCCAAAAGAAGGTGCCCCTATCCTTCATTACTCCCAATGGAAGGGAGGCATTTAAAAGGTGTGCGGTCCCTTTAAGCATGATGGGCAGAACTCCCTTTGGCGTTCAGTTCTCTTGTCGCAACCTTGCTCCTAGCTCCACCCCCAAAGTCCCCAGATATTTCCTGTATTGGCAACCCAACCCCCTACCATGCTGTCCTCTGGGCAACCTCTCCCTTGGAACAGCTAAACATTGTGAAATTATCCTACTTTGCCATGGAGCTATGAATAGCACCCGGTCACAAGAAAAAAAGGGTGACTGCTTTCTAACACCACACAGCAGGTGACCAGTCAGATCATCTTTCGCTTCTCGTCTGTCTGCCAGCCTCAAGAGTTTCATGCCCGCGTCTCCATTCCAGGAGGCAGTCCCTGTCAACAGCAGAGCGATCTCCTTTAGGTACTCAAACGCTGTTGGGACTTGAAGTAGCAGCTGAAGCATACAGAAGAAACCGATAGGCTGGAGCAAGGCAGCTGCAGCCCAGGCTTTTTTCCCCCCCTATTTCTGAGCTAGATGTCTTCCTCCAACAACAACTGACAGTGCTCTATATATTAGAATCGTAGACTTGGAAGGGACCTCCAGGGTCATCTAGTCCAACCCCCTGCACAATGCAGGAAACTCACAAACACCTCCCCCTAAATTTACAGGCTCTGCATTACTGTCAGATGGCCATCTAGCCTCTGTTTAAAAACATAAGAACATAAGAGAAGCCATGTTGGATCAGGCCAATGGCCCATCCATTCCACATGTTAATCACCCTTTGGGTGAAGAAGTACTTCCTTTTATCCGTTTTAACCCGACTGTTCAGCAATTTCATTGAATGCTCACAAGTTCTTGTATTGTGAGAAAGGGAGAAAAGGACTTCTTTCTCTACTTTCTCCATCCCATGCATTATCTTGTAAACCTCTATCATGTCACCCTGCAGTCGACGTTTCTCCAAGCTAAAGAGCCCCAAATCTCCAAGGAAGGAGAGCCCACCACCTCCCGAGGAAGCCTGTTCCACTGAGAAACTGCTCTAACGGTCAGGAAGTTCTTCCTAATGTTGAGCTGGAAATTCTTTTGATTTAATTTTAACTCATTGGTTCTGGGGCCACAGAAAACAATTCCACACCATCCTCTATATGACAACCCTTCAAGTACTTGAAGGTGGTGATCATATCTTCTCTCAGCCTCCTCCTCTCCAGGCTAAACATGCCCAGCTCCTTCAACCTTTCCTCATAGCACTTGGTCCCCAGAACCCTCACCATCTTCGTCGCCCTCCTCTGGACCCGTTCCAGCTTGTCTATATCCTTAAAATGTGGTGCCCAAAACTGAACACAATACTCCAGGTGAGGTCTTACCAGAGTAGAGTAAAGCGATACCATCACTTCTGTGACTGTATCATGCAAATTCAGCCCTTGTTACTGGATCCTCATTCTGAGAAGCCCAGCTTAAGTTTCTAGATTTCAAAACTACAAACACAAAGGTGAACATGCGTGCGGGCAATTATCAGAGGCTCCCCTCCCCAAAGGGGTCCAGCTAAGACACATCTAGCAGTTGGGGTCGAGCAGTGCTTTTGTGCCTAACATAATCTTTGACCCCCTGCCTATGCCCAGAATCTCAGTACGTCATGCAAAGTCAACAGGGATTCAAAATGACTTGAGCCAAGTAGCTCAATTGCTCAACCACACCCAATGCAGAGGTAACGGCTGAATTACTTCTCTAATAATAATAATAATAATAATAATAATAATAATAATAATAATAATAATAATAATCTTTTATACCCCGCCCTCCCCGCCTAGGCAGGCTCAGGGCGGCTAACAAGACATGGTAAACCATGATACAAATAAACCGAATACAATAATTAATAATTTAAATAGTAAAACCAATAAAACAATATAACACTATAGTACAATCAGAATATGTGCAAGATGGCTCGATGTTATTGATATTATCAGGAGTTCCGTCTTAAACAGCTTATTGGAAGAGGGCAGTTTTGCAGGCCCTACGGAACTGGTTAAGATCCCATAGGGCCCGCACCTCTTCCGGCAGTTGATTCCACCATTGGGGAGCCTTTGTAGAGAACGCCTGTTCTCTGGTAGTTTTTAATTTGGTTTCTTTCTCTAGCAGAAGCCAATTCAAGAACAGCAAGACCAAAGCAGTGAATCACGCACAGACACAGCAGACGAGACAACAGCAGGGAATCATGCAGAGAAACAGCAGGCAGCCTCCTTTGCAGGTAAGTATTTGAAAATTAACAGAAGCCAATAGTTATTAATTTCCTATGACAGGCCAGCAGCTCTCTCCTGTTCCAATGCACAGTTTGCAAATTACTAATACTGACTGTAGAAAGGAAGGGCACTCTGTTCCCTCTTTCTTCATGCATTCCAGGAACTCAGCCAAAACCCAGTGCTCAAGGCCACAGGTTCCAAGATCAAGCACAGAGCTTGATCCTGTCAATGCACCTGCCCTGTGTTTGCACAACTAACCGAAGAAGAAACTGCCCGATGTTTGCATTTCCACTCAGCATGGTGAGCCAAGAGCCTTCCTGACACTCCCATAACACAATCCAACACTGCAAAATGCTGCTCACACACACACACACACACACACACAGCTACTATTAGAAGTTCTCTGGATCTTTTTCTTTTTTTGGAAACACACCTTCTGCACTGGAGAATATACGGCACCCCAAATCCCTTCTCCACACAAAGAGCCCTAATCTGCTTAATAATGAGATTAGCCCACAGTGTTTTGTACAGAACGGCACTTCAAATCCATGCTGACCAAAACCTCCTGGAGATGTTCCAACTGCCCCTAATTTAACAGGAACAGTCCTTTCTTACTGGTTAGGGGGAAATCGCTGTTGCTGCTTCATCACTGGGAAAAAACCCCCTGAAAAGAATGTGCCTCTGGCGGGGTCTCCAACGTGGTGGTGCCCACCAAGACTTTTTCTGGTACCTGCCAAGAGTTTTTAGGCAGGGCCAGGTGGGGATTTTCCACAGGAAGACTTCTGATCACTGGAGATTTGGATGGCTATACAGATTTTTCAAAATATTGTTTTGGGAGCAGCTGCTACCATGACAAGGATTTAATGCTATGTTGCTTAAGTTAAGCTGTGGCTGCCATTTTGTGGCTAGCTGCACCTCCTCCAGCAGTAGAGCTGTCAGGTCAACTTATCCGGCTAGCATCGGTTTCCCAACTGCAAGCGATGTTGGGAATTTTGGGGCCTACTTCCGGCTTCTGGCCTATGGGGTTACACTCTGGTTTTGGGGCAAAACTCTATGGTAAATTTGGCTTCAAACCATAGAAGTTTTGTTCCCAAACCAGAGCATGGTCCCCAACCAGAAGTGGGCCCAAAACTGGAGGTAGGCTTGAAAAGGTCATCTGGGGGCGAGATTTCCCACCAGCCAGCTGGCCAGTGGCAGACAAGAGCCTGCAAAAGCAGAGATTCCCTCACACCCACTAGGAAGCATGATGCAACCGTTTTGTGGCTGCACTCACCGTGTGGTGTAAGAATTCTAAAGGTACCCACAAAGGTTGGGAATCCCTGGCATATGTATTGCCGTTCTTTTGCTCACAGCTGCTTATCTAGACGCTCTAAACCTGTGCGCTCATTCTCAACTGATGTATGCATCTTGGTCCTACCGCATGTGCCCATAAACAGACATGCGGGAACACCGAAACCCCATGCAGTCCATAGATCACCATTCCATATGCTGCAGCAGGTAAGGCTTACCTAATAATAATAATAATAATAAATTTATTTTTGTATCCCGCCCTCCCCCACCGAAGGCAGGCTCAGGGCGGCTAACAAGACACGGTATATACCATGATAGTAAAATACAATATTACAACAAGCAATTAAGCAATTAAAACAAATAAAATTACATTCATAAGTTAAGTTAAAATTAAATAGACAGTTAAACCATTGTGAAGTATACATTTCAGTGCTACAGTTCAACTATATCTAGGAAGGCTAGATGTCATTTCCCGGGTTTCATCTTAATGCAAGCTGAAAGAGGGCAGTTTTACAGGCCCTGCGAAACTGATTTAGGTCTCGCAGAGCTCGCACCTCTTCTGGTAGTTGATTCCCACCATTGGGGAGCCATTGTTGAGAAGGCTTACCTAAAATGCTAAGAAGAGTAATATTTTCTCTCTCCTTTTTTGGGAATCGATCGAGGCAGGCAGCCACGTTGGTCTGAAGCGGTAGAACAAAGTTCGAGTCCAGTGGCACCGAAAAGACCGACAAAAGCTTATTCAAAGCCTGAGCTTTGTTTGCAAGCCTCAGAGACCATCTGCACAAAAGCTTATACCTTGAATAAACTTTTTTTTTGGTCTTAAAGGTGCTGCTAGGATCTGTTCTACTTTTTTGGAAATGTAAAACTTCCTTCACATAGTTTACAAAGGGGAAAAAAAAGTTAACATATTCAAGAGCAATTTTTCTAGCGTTATCTTCAATTAAAACAGTTCTGCTTGACACGCAGAAGATCCCGGGTTCAATTCCCAGTTGAAAGGGTCAGACAGCAGGTGATGTGAAAGACCTCTCTGCCGGAGACCCTGGAGAGCCATTGCCACCAGATAATACTGACTTTGATGGCCCCATGGCCTGATTCAGTATAAGGCACTTTACGTGTTCATGTTGCCTGCAAGCCTGGAAGTTCTGCATTCACTTCCCCGATCTCGAGCCACTTCCTGGGCTGGTTCCCATGGGAGCCAAGAATACAAGCTACGGAGAGACTTGCGCAGGGTGTGGATAGATGGGCAGGCTCAAGTCCTTGCTGGGACAAGTTGGTTGCAGGTTTTCATCCTAGGCTGTGGAACAGGAGGAAGGCTGAACACCTTAAGTTGCTTGCTTTGAGTTGGGACTTTGACCCACCCTGCTGAGTGGTACTGAATGGACAAAGAGTGGCTCTCCAAGATGACTAGCGTAGACAACTTCAAGAGGGGATTGGATAAGCATATGGAGCGGAGATCCATCAGTGGCTATTAGCCACAGCTTATCGTTGGAACTCTCTGTCTGGGGCAGTGATGCTCTATTCTTGGTGCTTGGGGGGGGGGCACTGTGGGAGGGCTTTTAGTATCCTGGCCCCACTGGTGGACCTCCTAATGGCACCTGTGGGGGTTTTGGGCCACTGTTTGATACAGAGTGTTGGACTGGATGGGCCATTGGCCTGATCCAACATGGCTTCTCTTATAGCCCCGCTACTTTAGAACCCGTTTTTGTGCAGCAGATCAGTTATCTATAGACAGCCAGTCTTGGACAGCAACATCCCTGGCTCACTGGCTTTGGAAAAAGAGTAGCAGCAAAATTCCAAACCCAACATCAGCCTGACACTTTATTGCTTTCAGGACCAATCAAAATCCCACAAAATACGGAGTGCAAGCGTTCAGGTAGCCCAGAACTCTTCAGTGGGCTGGATGTCGCAAAGAGGTGGTGTGGGGGTGAGGAATAAAGATCTTTCAGGGCACTGGTGTAGCATTCCCATCTTCTAGGATGCTCCGCTGCTCACCTAAAAGTCACCATTTTTCAAACAAAGGAGCCTGAAAAGGAGACTCCGTTGCAAAACTGCTGCATTTATCGAAAAATCGGACTGCATTTCACAAGGTTGAACAACGACACGGCATTTCTCATCAGATGGAAAGACAGCAGGATTGCTAGTTATTACTCAAATGAATGGTTCCTGCGTTGATCTTGAACACATCTGAATGCATTACAAGTACATCTGTACTTCTCGAGTTTCACGGCCTTGCGGCCTTGCTGTTTACACACACCGCAGCGGTAACTTGGGTGTAAATATATCTGCCGGATGAGATCATTAGCTTCGTGCAACTGGCTCTAGTTCGTAAACAGACTCTAGTTCACAACAAGCGCTGTCATAGTTAGTCTTTGAGGTGCCACGTGACTCCTGCTTGCTTTCTGGAGCAACAGATTTGCCCTTTATGTTCGGGGAAGGCAAGAATCTCTGGAGAAGACAATAAGGCTAGAAGAAGGAAGACCCAACAGGTGACGGATCAACTCCACCAAGGAAGTCACGAGGGCCCTCAGTTTGCAAGGCCTGAGTGGGGCTATTCACAACAGGACATTTGGGAGGCCGTTAATTCATGAGTCCAGGCGGGCAGCCGTGTTGGTCTGAAAACAGAACAAAGCTGGGAGTCCAGCGGTGCTTTTAAGGCCAACAAAGTTTGGTCTTAAAGGTGCTACTGGACTCCCAACGTTGTTCTATTCATTCATACGGTTGCTAGAAGGCAGCAGTGACTTGACAGCATTTAGCACACGGGCACTTTGTAACTTGGAGATATCAAGGACAGAAAGTGGGACCTTCCACACGCGCAACGAGAATTCTTACCACTGAGCTAAATGTCCCCCCCAACCCACAAATCACGTCTGCATTTGGCCATTCACCTCTGCTCTGTTATGACCACCGGCCTTCCAAAGTCTCATACAAAAGTGTGAAGTCCTTTTAACAAGAGACCTCAGGGATCTGCCTTAAAAAGAAGACTTCGAGCCTAGCTCACTCCACTGAACCATCTAAGTCAGGGGTGTCAAGCATGCAGCCCAAATCAGGCCCCCGGACGGCTCCTATCAGGCTCCCAAGCAACTGGCTGTCCTCTGCTTCCTTCTCCCTCTCTTTTGCTTCCTTTTGCATCACAGCTTGCTTTGACAAGCTTGCTCAATTATACAGGAGCTACAGAGCAAAGCCTCTATTTTTTTTTCCATTGGCTGAGGCTCCTCCCTTGGGGAGGAAGGTGGGAGGAATAGCATGCTTTGCCAGGCTCTCTCAATTGTACAGCAGAGCTACTGACCCAAGCCTCTCTTCCTTCTATTGGCTGAGGCTCCTCTCCCTCCTTCCTCCCCTGGGGAAGGAAGGAAAAAAACCAGAGCTTCCATTGCCCAGTTCCCTGGATCGCAAGGGAGAGATACAAAGAAAGCACCTTTAAGACCAACAAGTGCTAATGTTCTAAGCACGTTTTATTTTAAGCTTTTAAAAAATCTTTTGTGCTTTGTCTGTATTGTTTATAAAGTTTATAATTCTGCTACCTGGCATTACATTTTATGACACACACAGTCCAGCCCAGCAAGGACTCATTTATGTCAGATCCAGGCCTCATAACCAATGAGTCTGATCTAAGTTACGCTTGGCCTACCTGTATTTATCACATGCAAGGGCTGGTTCCCGGATTCTGTCTCTTGGTCATACTCTAGTGCAGGGGTGGCCGAACTTGCTTCACATAAGAGCCACACAGAATAAACATCAGATGCTTTGAGAGCCTCAAGACATGAACGTCGTATGTTTCAGAGCCGCAAGGAAGGAAGGAAAATAGATTGGGGAGAGAAAGGTGGAAAGGAAGCAACTTTAACGACATTCGCCAAGCTGCTGGCTGACTTGGCATGGAGAAGCGATTTAAAGAGACAAATACCTTCTCCAAGCTCGCCAGTGGGGTGGTGGGGGCTTTGAGAGCCAGACAATATGTGTGGAAGAGCCCCCCCTGCTCTAGTGCAGCCAAGGAAGAGGGCCCGAGGGGAAACGGTGCAGAACCCTGTAAGTGCACAGGCACTCTTTTCAGTGTCCAGCTTGTCTGGAGGCCCATCCCTGGGAAGAGGGAGTAAACTGGGGACTGGGATCCACCAGCGAGCCTGCAGCAGACGTGGACTATTGCACCCTTCTTAAATCTTCGTTCGCGAAGCCAAGCCGAGAGAGAGAGAGAGAGAGGGGGATCCACACTGCTATCCCCAGCTCCTCACAGGAATAATAATAAAGACAGGAGACCCTCCTTATGCTCCTGCCTCTGTAATTTTTGGCAACACCCAACAATTCCACTCCCCCACACGGGCTGGGCTATGCGGGAGCTTCCAGCGGAATCAAGGTACAAAACAAGGCTGAGCATCAGTGCCAGCGAATGCGCTCTTTGCAAAACTCTTAAGTTCTTGAGCAAGAAAGGAGCTGTGTGTGTAAATGACTGGCACACCCCATTAAAGAACAGCATAGACCTGCATAAAATTCAAGAATCTAAGAAGCATATCAGGACTGACCAAAGAGACCTCAAACCCAGAATTCTGCTTCCAACCAGCTCTGGATGCTAATCAGTAGGATACGAGGCGAACAGCCTTCCCTCTGAACATGTCGGACTCTGCACCATCCAGCTATCAGAGGTATTTCGCCATTACTCATGGAGGTTCTTATCTGGTCCACTGCAATGAAACTCCATTGGCAGAGATCAGATATAACACCCTCCCACCCTTAGCGGAAAGCAATAACACATTTCCTTCCTTCCTTCCTACAGATGCCTCCTTGAATTCCACTAATCCTCTTTTGAAAATCTTCTTAACTTCCTAGGCATTACCCTCACGCTGTGCTAATGAAATCCACACATTAATTACTCAAATGCTTCAGCTTTGCAAATAAATTGCGAGTTCATTCTCTTTCCGGCCCCTTGCTAACCAACCCACCTGCCTACATATAGCTGTCACTCAGATACTGGTTCATGTACTGGAAGGATCAACTTCTCCAAAGCTTCTGAACGCCCTGAGCTGGATAGCCCATGCTAGCCTGATCTTGTTGGATCTCGGAAGCTAAGCAGGGTTGGCCCTCGCTAGTTGTTTGGAAGGGAGTCTTCCAAGGAATGACAGGGTCGACGCAGAGGCAGGCAACGGCAAACCACCTCTGAATGTCTCTTGTGTCGGAAACTCTAAGGCAGGGGTGTCAAATATGCGGCCTGGGGGCCAAATCAGGCCCCCAGAGGGCTCTTCTCAGGCCCCTGAGCAACTGGCTGTCATCTGCTTCTTTCTCCCTCCCTCTTGCTTCCTTCTGCATCACAGCTTGCTTTGCCAGCCTTGCTCAATCACACAGGAGCTACAGAGCAAAGCTTCTGTGTTCTCCATTGGCTGAGGCTCCTCCCTTGGGGAGGAAGGGGGGGAGAAGAAGAAGATGTTGGATTTATATCCCGCCCTCCACTCCGAAGAGTCTCAGAGCGGCTCACAATCTCCTTTACCTTCCTCCCCCACAACAGACACCCTGTGAGGTGGGTGGGGCTGGAGAGGGCTCTCACAGCAGCTGCCCTTTCAAGGACAACCTCTGCCAGAGCTATGGCTGATCCAAGGCCATGCTAGCAGGTGCAAGTGGAGGAGTGAGGAATCAAACCTGGTTCCCCCAGATAAGAGTCCGCATACTTAACCACTATGGCAGCAGGTGCAAGTGGAGGAGTGGGGAATCAAACCCGGTTCTCCCAGATAAGAGTCCGCACACTTAACCACTACACCAAACTGGCTCTCCGAGAGCAGAGCTTGTTTTTCCAGGCTGTCTCAATCACACAGCAGAGCTGCTGAGCCAAGCCTCTCTTCTTTCTATTGGTTGAGGCTCCTCCCTCACAGTCCCCTGTGGAAAGAAGGAAAGAGCCAGAGCTTCCTTTGCCCAGTTCCCAGGATCCATGGGAGAAATACAAAGAAAGCACCTTTAAAATCCACAAGTGCTAACGTTTTAAGCATGTTTTAATTTTTTTTAAAGAAATTAACTGTGTTTGTCTTCGTCCTTATAAAGTTTATATCTTTGCTACCTAATCTTAAATAGGTACACACATGGGCTGGCCCAATATGGCTCAGCCCAACCCAACAAGTTCTCATTTATGTCAGATCCAGCCCTCGTGGGTTTGACACCCCTGCCATCTGTGACTTGACGGCACTTTCCAACAGGTCCCTTGCAAACCGTTCTTCATCGCCACAGGCAACGAAGAAAACAGCTTTTTGCAACTTTCTATTCTGTTTCCCATTCCGACGATGCAAGTCAGAACCGTTTCCTTCCAGCTGATAAACCCCGTCATTTCCAGATCCCGTGATCCCCCAACTGTGAAATGGGAAGAGGGGCAATCTAAATGAATGATGGCGACGTTCTCAAAAGCACAAGCAAAAATCATTCCAGCAGAGAGCATGAGAAAATGAGAAACTGCATTGCAGAAATCTCCTCCATCGTTTGGCTTAACTGAATTGGAAGGTTTTTAACCTAATTTTGTTATCCACACTTGGCAGTCCAAAGCGCCAAAGGACTCCTCCGTCGGGAGGCTTGCACAAGACGGCACCATCTCGCCTGGCACAATGAAAGCTCTTCTTTCCCTTGAGCTACAAAATCAGCTCTCTTGCACGAAAAGCCCCTGGCACACAACCACATCCCAAATCTTGTCAATGGGTTACTGAACCACCCTCACATCCTGCCCTGCCCCAAGGAGTTTCCAGTCTAATCTCAGATAGCTGAAGAGTCAACAAGAGAAGGAGAAGAGAGGCGTGTGCGCATGCAATTAGTGCCACTAGATTGAAATAAGGTCTTGGTCCATTGATCGTACGAGTTCAGTCAACATAATATTCGCAAGACCTCTAATGAGGGAGAGAGGCACACCCTCACTTGATTTTTCGATTCTGCCTGCACACTGCAGAAGAGGCAGGGTCTTAGAGGCAGCATTCCTTCCTGAGAGAAGATGGAATGCTTTTCCAAAATGACACAACTCTTACAACTATTTGTATTGTTTAAAGAACTAAAAAAGGTAAAGGTAGTCCCCTGT
Organism: Heteronotia binoei; assembly: GCF_032191835.1. Taxonomy (NCBI): domain Eukaryota; kingdom Metazoa; phylum Chordata; class Lepidosauria; order Squamata; family Gekkonidae; genus Heteronotia; species Heteronotia binoei. Next base: position 6,539,966 of record NC_083240.1, on the reverse strand, counting down.
GCAAGCACCAGTCGTTTCCGACTCTGGGGTGACTGACGTTGCTTTCACAACGTTTTTATGGGGTGGTTTGCCATTACTTTCCGCAGTCATCGACACTTTCCTCCCAGCCAGCTGGGTACTCATTTGACCGACCTCGGAAGGATGGGAGGCTGAGTCAACCTCGAGCCGGCTACCTGAACCCAGCTTCTGCCGGGGATCGAACTCAGGTCGTGAGCAGAGCTTAGGACTGCAGCTTTACCACTCTGTGCCACGGGGCTCTTTTTAAAGAACTAATTCCTTTTTAAAAACTCTATTGCCCAGTTACCGACACCTTCTGAATCAGTCAAAGGTTTTAAAACTGGCAAGTCCAATCAATTATAACCATTGCAAATGCTCTGGCATTGAAGCTTCGTTTTGCTTGGCAGGGTTTGTTGAAGAGGAGAGTAAATGTTAAGCAGGGATTCAAAGGGAGAACGGGGGAGTATCAACTAATGCTTTCTCAGCCTTGGGGTGCTTGACCAGTAAACAGGCAATGGTTGTGCAAGATGTGGTGAAAAGCCAAGAGGAGTGTATTCTGTGGGCTGGTGACGCTGGGAAGAGCCACCCAGATGCAGTGGAGTTATGGCCCAAAGGGCTTTCAAGGCAAGACATCTCTGCCTCTACATGGCAATTCTGGACTTCCTTGGTGGTCTCCCATTCAAGTATTAAGCTTCTGAGATCCACCAACACTGAAGAAGATATTAGATTTATACCCCACCCTTCACTCTGTCTTACAAGTTCCTTTACCTTCCTCCCCACAACATACATCCTGTGAGGTAGGTGGAGCTGAGAGGGCTCTCCCAGAAGCTGCCCTTTCAAGGACAGCTCTGCCAGAGCTATGGCTGACCCAAGGCCATTCCAGCAGCTGCAAGTTGAGTGGGGAATCAAACCCGGTTCTCCCAGATAAGACTCCACACACTTCACCACTACACCAAACTGCCTCTCAGTACGGACACAGGCTGGGCCAACCAGGTCTCAGGGAAACAATGACATGTCATCAAGTCACACCTGACTGATGCCCACCCATGGTGGGGTTTTCAAGGCCATTGCCTGCCTTCTTGCAGGTCTCCCATCCAGGTAACAGATCATGACCAACCTGGCTTAGCTTCTGAGATCTGCTGAGACTGGACTAGCCTGGGCCATCCAAGTCAGGGCAGATGAACAGAGGTGGTTTGCCACTGCCTACCTTTGCATAGCACCCCTGGACTTCCTCGCTGGTCTCCCACCCGGGTACGAACCGGGAGGATCAACCCGGCTTAGCTTCTGAGATACGATGAGATCAGGCAAGCCTGGGCCATCCAAGTCAAGGCAAGAGGCGGTTTGCCCCAGCCTGACTCTGCGTAGCAACCCCTGTTGGTCTCCCATCCAAGTACTAGCGCAGGGGTGTCAAACATGCAGCCCCGGGGCCAAATCAGGCCCCCGGAGGGCTCCTATCAGGCCCCCGAGCAACTGGCTCTTGTCTGCTTCCTTCTCCCTCTCTTGCTTTCTCCATGTCAGCTTGCTTTGCAAGGTTTGCTCAATCGCACAGGAGCTACAGAGCAAAAGCTCAATTTTCTCCATTGGTTGAGACTCCTCCTCCTCCTGGTCCCCTGGGGAGAGAGGGAAAGAGGCGGAGCTTCCTTTGCCCAGTTCCCTGGATCCCCTGGGAGAAATACAAAGAAAGCACCTGTAAGACCAGCAAGTGCTAATGTTTTAAGCAAGCTTTATTTTAAGGCGTGTTTTATTTTTTAACTTTAGTTGTGTTTGTGTCCTTTGAAAAGCTTATATTTCTGTTACCTACTCTTAAACAGGTACACACATGGCCCGACAAGGTCTCATTTATGTCAGATCTGGCCCTCATACCGAATGAGTTTGACACCCCTGCACTAGCCAGAAGTTCTGATCCAGAACCAACCCCGCTTAGCTTCTGAGATCTGCCAGGATCGGGCTACCCAAGTCAAGGCTGAGGAACAGAGGCGGTCTGAGCATGCACAGAGTGCGTCTCTTCCTCCAGCACCCGGTTGCCTCTGCAGAGGAACCCTGCGCTTCCTTGGGAGCGTCACCCCCCTTCGGCTTCCGGCCAACCAGGTCAGGGCCCTCTAATGCAAAACAAGGCAGGCGCGCTAGATCTGGGGACGGGGTGGGGGGCGGGTGCCCTGGCGCTTGTCCCTTGCAAGGCAGAGGGGCCACCAACCTCACCGCGTGGAAGAGCCAGAGGAGGCCGGGCCCGGCGGGGCCGCCGCCGCGGACGATGACGAAGTAGAGGTAAAGGGCGATGGCGACGGTCCAGAAGAAGGAGCTGGTGTTGGCGAAGGTGGAGAGGGCGCCCTGCGCCACGCAGTCCCACGAGGGCCCGCCGAAGTCCTGCAGCACCCCGTAGAAGTAGGCGGCGGCCGAGAGGAGGTCGGCCAGCGAGAGGTAGAGGAGCAGGCGGCGGGGCCGGGTGCGCAGCTCGGGCCACAGGGCGTGGGTGGCCACCAGGAGAGCTGCGCCCAGCGCCGAGAGGGCGCACGACAGCAGCACCAGGACGCGCTCCCAGGGGAAGAGCAGCGTGGCCGGCGGCAGGGCGGCCGTGGGCATGGCCGAGGCGGCAGGAGGGGAGCCCCGGCCCCGCCGAGGACGAGATCCGGGCGACGGTCGCCGGCAAGGGCGCACGGCTGGCCCGGGTGGAGCGACCGAGCCCAAGCGACGCGCGGCCAACCGGGCGCAGGGCCGGCGAGGAGTCCTGCAGCTAGCCCGGGCCGCCGCTCATCATGTGAGGGGCCGCCCGCCAGAGCCCCGGCCGCGTCCCCGTCTCCGCCCACCGCCTCCTCCCGGCCCGCCTCTGGGCGGTGCCATAGGCTTTGCTGCCGCGGGCCTCCTGCGCTGCCGGCTGGCGACACGCCTTCCCCGGAATCTGAGCGTGCACAGAGTACGTCCAGTTCCTCGGCACCTTCGCTTCCAAGGGTTTGGAGCTCAGGGTGCTCCCGCTCTGGCCTCTGTGCAGCTCAGATTTCTGAGCATGCACAGAGTGCGTCCCTAGTTCCTCCGGCACCTTCGCTTCTCTGGCACCACGACTCTGGCTTCTGTGCGGCTAAGGACGTTTCTGAGCATGCACAGAGTGCGTCTCTTCCCCCAGCACCTTCGCTTCCGTGGCACCGCGACTCTGTGCGCCTAAGGACATTTCTGAGCATGCACAGAGTGTGTCTCTTCCCCCAGCACCTTCGCTTCCGTGGCACCACGACTGGCCTCTGTGCGCCTAAGGTCGTTTCTGAGCATGCACAGAGTGCGTCTCTTCCCCCAGCACCTTCGCTTCCGTGGCATCACGACTCTGGCCTCTGTGCGGCTAAGGACGTTTTTGAGCATGCACAGAGTGCGTCTCTTCCCCCAGCACCTTCGCTTCTGTGGCACCACGACTCTGGCCTCTGTGCGGCTAAGGACGTTTCTGAGCATGCACAGAGTGCGTCTCTTCCCCCAGCACCTTCGCTTCCGTGGCACCACGACTCTGGCTTCTGTGCGGCTAAGGACGTTTCTGAGCATGCACAGAGTGCGTCTCTTCCCCCAGCACCTTCGCTTCCTTGGCACCACGACTCTGGCCTCTGTGCGCTAAGGACGTTTCTGAGCATGCACAGAGTGCGTCTCTTCCCCCAGCACCTTCGCTTCCGTGGCACCACGACTCTGGCCTCTGTGCGCTAAGGACGTTTCTGAGCATGCACAGAGTGCGTCTCTTCCCCCAGCACCTTTGCTTCTGTGGCACCACGACTCTGGCCTCTGTGCGGCTAAGGACGTTTCTGAGCATGCACAGAGTGCGTCTCTTCCCCCAGCACCTTTGCTTCTGTGGCACCACGACTCTGGCCTCTGTGCGGCTAAGGACGTTTCTGAGCATGCACAGAGTGCGTCTCTTCCCCCAGCACCTTCGCTTCTGTGGCACCACGACTCTGGCTTCTGTGCGGCTAAGGACGTTTCTGAGCATGCACAGAGTGCGTCTCTTCCCCCAGCACCTTCGCTTCCGTGGCACCACGACTCTGGCTTCTGTGCGGCTAAGGACGTTTCTGAGCATGCACAGAGTGCGTCCCTTTCCCCAGCATATTCACTCCCGTGGATTCACGGGATTCAAGCCCAGTGTTCTCTGGCTTCTCTGCAGCACAGATTTCTGAGGATGTACAGAGTACCGTCGCCATGACTCCCTTGCAGTTCAGCTTCTTTGGGAAGTCCCCACAAACCACCACCACGCAACTGTAAAATTAGCTTCTGCGTGTTCTCACAGCGCTCCCTTCCATCTTTGATGTGTATTGAATGACAAGAGTAGTTTCTGAGCATACACAGAATGCATCTGGGTCCTCACTGCTATGCAGCTCAGCTTCTGGCCCATTCTTTTCATCATTGCTAACCAACCAGAAGATTAGGGTCTGAGCATTCAGAGTACATGAGAGCCCGTGTGTGGTGGGCAGTAGGTTCAGGGCAGACAAAAAGGAAAAAACCACGCAGAGAGTGATTCAAATGTGAAATTTGCTGCCAGAAGATGTAGTGATGGCGAAAGGAATAAAGAGCTTTAAAAGGGGATGAGTATAGATTCGTGGAGATAAGTCTGTCAATGGGGACAAGCCATTTTGACTGAGGGGAACCTCCACGTTCAGAGACACCAAGTCTCTGAATCGCAGAGAAGGGAGGCAACATCAGGGTCTCTATGCCCTGGTGACCATCTTCTAGAGGAACTGGTTGGCCATTATGTGAGAGAGGATGCTGGACTAGATGGACCACTGGTCTGATCTGGCAGGGCTCTTCTGTTGTTTTTATCAAGGCCTCAACTTCTATGTCCTGCTGTTGGCTGTCCAGAGGAAATGGTTGGCCACTGTGTGAGCCAGGATGCTGGACATGATGGACCACTGGTCTGATCCAGCAGGAGTCTTCTGATGTTCTTATAAAAAAAGATTAAAAAAAAAGATATTGGATTTATATCCCGCCCTCCACTCCGAAGAGTCTCAGAGCGGCTCACAATCTCCTTTCCCTTCCTCCCCCACAACAGACACCCTGTGAGGTAGATGAAGATATTGGATTTATATCCCGCCCTCCACTCCGAAGAGTCTCAGCGGCTCACAATCTCCTTTACCTTCCTCCCCCACAACAGACACCCTGTGAGGTAGATGAAGATAATGGATTTATATCCCGCCCTCCACTCCGAAGAGTCTCAGAGCAGCTCACAATCTCCTTTCCCTTCCTCCCCCACAACAGACACCCTGTGAGGTAGATGAAGATACTGGATTTATATCCCGCCCTCCACTCCGAAGAGTCTCAGAGCGGCTCACAATCTCCTTTGCCTTCCTCCCCCACAACAGACACCCTGTGAGGTGGGTGGGGCTGGAGAGAGCTCTCACAGCAGCTGCCCTTTCAAGGACAACCTCTGCCAGAGCTATGGCTGACCCAAGGCCATTCCAGCAGCTGCAAGTGGAGGAGTGGGGAATCAAACCCGGTTCTCCCAGATAAGAGTCCGCACACTTAACCACTACACCAAACTGCCTCTCCATAAGGGAAGGGCTCAGCCTCTATGCCAGTTGTTGGCCTCCCAGATTGGCCATGGTGTGAAACACAATGCTGGACTAGATGAACTACTTATCCGATCCAGCAGGGCTTTTCTGATGTTCTTACGAAGGCCTTGGCCTCTGTCCTTTTGTTGGCCCTCCAGAGGAACCGCTTGGCCACTGTGAGACAGGATGCTGGATTTGATGGACCATGTTCTTATGTACCAGCTACCCAGGTTCTGTTCCCGCCCCCCTGCTCTGCCACAGAAGCTCGCTGGGTGACCTTGGGCCAGTTACATACCCTTGGCCTTGCTTGCCTTCCTCACAGGGTTGTTGTGAGGGAAAATGGAGGAGAGGGAGTGATGTAAGCTGCTTTGGGTCCTCACTGGGGAGAAAGACAGGATGTGACTGAAATAAAATAAAATACGTTCTCTTCATCAGCACCGCACGACATCCTTGTTTCCCTTCCCCCTGGATCTTGAAGCGCTGCCTGCTCCTAAACAGGTTCCTGCTTTGTCTCGGCATCTCAAATTAAAAGGGTCAGGTAGGAGATGAGGTGAAAGACTTTCACCTGAGACCCTGGAGAGCCGCTGCCACTTTATCCTCAGTGGACCGATGATCTCATTTAGTATGAAGCAGTTTCATCATGTGAGGCATGAAAAAGGTGGGAACCATCTACAGGAGCTAGAACAATCTCTCTTCTGGGGTTGCCCTGGAGGGAAGGGCCTTTTCCCATGGAACACCTGCTCTTTCCCTTTGTCTGTGCCAGAGAGCAGTGCCTGATGTGAGCAGCACATGTCAGATCCAACTGCAAATGATGTAATCAGAGTGGGTGTGACCCTCCCAGCCCATTCATCTTGAGTCCACACCCACACTGATTGGATCTTTCAAGGCTGGCTCTTATTCTCATGTCACTCTGCAGAGGCATGCAGCTTGCACCCCGCTCTTGGGTTACTAATAAGCCTTGCTCGTCTCCGGCTGGATCCTCCCATCTCCCACCCCGTCTCCTCTCTGTTCCCAAAATTTCAATATGCACATCTCCCTCATTTAGGTGACCTTTTCTCGGTCTGACAACTCCAGATGAATAGGTGGAGCTGGTCTGTAGCAGCCAAAATTAAACGAGCCCAACAAACTCTTGAAGACTAACAGAACTTAATCCTTCATAAGCTTTTGTGAGCCAGGGACTATTTCATTGGATGCATGAAAGTTTTCATCACCCTGGTACCCACACCAACATCTTTCCTGGCACCCAAGTGTTTTAGAAACTGGGTGGAGATGGGTGATGGTTCTGCTCAGCAAAACTTCTGGTACCCACACCAACATCTTTCCTGGCACCCAAGTGTTTTAGAAACTGGGTGGGGATGGGTGATGGTTTTGCTCAGCAAAACTTCTGATTGGCCATTGACGATTAGCTGTGAAGATGTTTTAAAACTTTGTTTTGGCAGCAACTGCCACAGTACAAGAATCTTCACTGTGTGACGGATGGTAAGCCACTCAGCCATTTTGTGGCTGGCTTTGCCTCCCATAAGAACCTCATGGCGCAGAGTGGTAAAGCTGCAGTACTGCAGTCGGAGCCCTCTGCTCACGACCTGAGTTCGATCCCAGCGGAAGCTGGTTCAGGTAGCCGGCTCCAGGTTGACTCAGCCTCCCATCCTTCCGAGGTGGGGAAAATGAGTACCCAGCTTGCTGGGGGAAAGTGTAGATGACTGGGGAAGGTAGTGGCAAACCACCCTGTAAAAAGTCTGCCGTGAAAATGTGAAAGCAACATCACCCCAGAGTCGAAAATGACTGGTGCTTGCACAGGGGACTACCTTTACCTTTTTTTTGCCTCCCATGGCAGCCATTTTATGATTGACTCCACCTTCTGCAGTAGCCATTTTCTGGCTGGCTCTACCTCCTGTGGCATGCACTTTATAGCGGCCATTTTGTGGCTGCACCCTACATGCTGTGTCACCAGCATTGTCCGCAGGGTCAAAAAGGTTGGGGACCCCTGAATGAGGCAGATATATTTAATACTAAAAAGCTGCAAACAACAGAAAGCCCCTGCACTTGGCATGATTTGATCTGATTTCATGTGATTCCTATTTTGCCCATCAACAGTTGGGAGTGAATAGTGTACTTTTTCTCCTTCATCCCTGCCATTCAGTTGTCAATACAAATGCATTGGCTTAAAGCGAATATACTTGAGCAAAAAAGCTTGTGCTGAAATAAATGTTGTTGGTTTTTAAGGGGTCACTGGACTCCTGTTTTAAGCAGTTTCTGGCTCACCTAAACTTCTGCCACAATCGCACCCTCAAGGTGTTTTGTCTGAGAGCCAGCGTGGAGCAGCCAGAAGGTCAATCTAATTTCTGGGAGATCTAGGTTTGAATCCTCATTTTGCCATGGAAGCCTGCTGGGTGACCCTTAGCCACTCATGCACTCTCAGTCTAGCCTACCCCATAGGGTTGTTGTGAGGGTAAAACAGAGGAGGGAAGAATGAGGTAAGCCTCTTTGGATCCCCACTGGGGGGAAAGGCAGGATATGAAGGTCATAAATAAAATAAAGAATAAATAAATGTTCCAATTTGCCTACAACAAACTAATTACTACAGCCACATTGCTCTTGTCAACTAGTAGGATTGCCATCTCCAGGTTCAAAAATACCTGGAGATCTTGGGGGTGGAGCCTGGAGAGTGCAGTGTTTGAGGAGAGGAGTGACTCCACACGGTACAGCGTCTTACAGTTCCCCCGCTCAAAGCAGCAATTTTCTCCAGGGGAATTATAGTCCAGAAATTGGGTGTAAAAGTTGGAGAGAGATCTCCAGGCCACACAGGAGGTTGGCAACCCTAATTAATGAGAGATATGACCATCATCTCCCAAAGGCCCACCTCTCCTCCTGGGTTGTGAACCAACCCTTGTGACTATAGCCTAAGACAAGCCAATCAGAACCCATGAAACGCCACTGGATGGGTGGGACTGAGCAAGCCTCTGTTTTAAAAGGGGGAGGAAAGCCACTTATCTCCTCAGACTCTGGATAAGAGTGGCAAAGTAGCCAGGATTTTTATTTGGGTATTTTTACAACAGGGTGGGTAGGCTTAGGGAAGACAAGTTTATTTTTAGATGACAAATAAGCACCCTGGTAAAAGCCAGAAGCATCAAATCTATCTGGGAAGTTTTGAGAGCCAGGGACTGAGGTGAAAGGGGAAGTCAACCCCTTTGAGGAAACCTGTGTTTTGGTAGCCAAGTCTAATAAACCTCCTAACCTGAAGTAAATTTTTTGAGGAAAGGAAGCAGAAATCTCTCCTCAGTGTTTATTCACGTCGGTTTGACTCAGTTACATTCATTCTCAATGGGACAGTGGTTGTAACTGCAGGGTTGCAGACAGTGGAAAGTCACTTTATACTTGCAAGCAAAAACATTCTGCTCACAACACTTACTCTGTTGAATATCAAAACATTTGAGTTCAGTGGGACCTTGAAGACCAACAAAGTTTAATTCTGGCCTGGTATAAGCTTTTTTGTGCATGCACACTTCTTCAGTTACATTGAAATGGAAGTCGCCAGTCCATACAGATAGGTAGAGGGTGAATAGCAAATTAACTACAGTATAATAACTATTTAAAGAACTGCTCACCCTTCTGCTCTATGTATGGACTGGTAACTTCAATTTATCTGAGGAAGTGTGCATACGCATGAAAACTTATACCCAGAATTATACATTGTTGGTCTTCAAGGTACCGCTGGACTCAAATTTTGTTCTTTTGCTTCAAACCAACATGCTGATCCACCTGAATCTATCCGCTCAATACCCTTTTTTGTTGTTTTGGCCTTCACCTGTGTTTTATCTGATCAGCTGAATATATAGCAAAAAGGGGGAGCTGAATTTACCTCATAAATACATTTGTGGTGATTCAAACTTGTTAACTGCCCTGAGCCTTGTGAGCCCTAAGGGTGGTATATAAAATGAAATTATAAATAAAATATAAATAAAACAAATGAAGGTAAAGAGAGGCTAGTGTGAGGGAGGAGCCATTTTAATAATAATAATACATTTTATTTATATCCCGCCCTCCCCGCCAGAGCAGGCTCAGGGCGGCTCACAACACATTTTTAGAAAGGTTCCAGGCAACTTCAAGAGGTCCAGAGGTATTTCACCACAACATAATCTTAACTATAATAGAGCCTTGAGTTTAGAGTCCATTCACCTCAGGGCTTCATCAGACTCCTTTCATAACCACCAAGGGGTTGCCAACCTCCAGGTGAATTTTGGAGTTCTGAAGAATTATCTGAAGATCCTTTTGGCCTGTGATAAAGGCTTCAGCCGAAACGAGGAATATTGGGTGCCTTTTCCCGTAACCAAGGTGAAGTCCTCTAATTATTCTGTATAACAGTGGTGCAAGCTGTATACAGTTGGTATATATGTGTATGATATTTGTAACTGAATATTTTGTTCTGTATTGGATGGTTTGGGGTTCACAAATGGATCTATAAGCTTGCAAAACATCGATTTGTTGTTCAGAAAAATCTGTGTTCATGAGATGTGGTTGGTTTTTCATGCTTGTTCTAGCATATGGAATATATTAATGTAACATTTTAATAATGATGATTTTTTACTATAGCATTGTTTATTGAATACAGAATACAGAGCATCACTTGCCCCAGACAGAGTTCCAACAATACAACGTGGCCTTCTCCTATTTTGTTCTTTGGAGATGCTTTAAAAACATTGCCTTTTCAAGTTAAATGTTGGCCCAAGTGTCCCTTGAAAAGAAGCTTTCCAGTTTTAATTCAGGGGGAAAGTGTGCCTTTGCCACTAGTTTTGTAAAAACCATTTAGACCAGGCAGTCTCCTCCTTGGGCTCTAGATGTCACTGTTGTTCCAGCTCAAATGCTAACCAACCTTTAGAAGTAGGACCAGACAGCCCTTTCCTTAATAGATATGTATTCCCACCTCTCCATGATAAACTTTTGCCTGTCTAATGTCTTTTTCCTTCCCTAGCCTTCTCTGCCCAGTCCTATTACATCCAGCAGACATTTCTCTCTGGACAGTCAAAACATTTGGAATCAACACCATATGTCCCATGTTCCACGAAAATGACTTGCTGCTATAAAGGAAGACAAAGCTGGGCTTTTTAGTAAGCGATTGTGTTTATTTTGGAGATAAGCGGAGGGTATTAACTTCTTAGCTAAAAGGTTAAAAAGCAGTCTGTCTCTGAATGCTAGCAGTTGAGGGGCAAACAGGAGAGGCTGTCATGCTTTGCTGGTAAGGCAAGCGCAAAGTTGCACCACAATTGGAGCTTGCGAACAAGCACAAGGCACCGTATAGAACAGCTTCTTAAGCAACTATATTAAAAGGTATATCCTCCAACGATAATCCAAAGATTTTTTAAATAAACAATTTATTTGCTGCATAATTCTTGATCAGCAAGACAAAAAGTGCGGAAAAATAGTTTCAATGTACAAAATCGCTAAGGAACTGCTTGTGGAATGATTCCAACACAGCACCAGCAAAATCAGCAAAGCGACAGGCCAAACCAGTCTACTCTCCTGTTTCGCTCCAAGCTTTATCTAAGCCCAGCTTTTTCATTAGCTGTTGAGAAATGGAGAGTGAAGCATTGTATGAAATTTTTGAAATGGATTTTGAATGAAAAAGCTGGGCTTAGATAAAGCTTGGAGCAAAACAGGAGAGTAGAACGGTTTGGCCAGTCGCTTTGCTGCTTTTGCTGGTGCTGTGTTATGTTGAAATTATTCCACAAGCGGTTAACCTTGGCAATTTGTACATTGGAACTATTTTCCTGCACTTTTAGTCTTGTTGATCAAGAATTATGCAGCAAATAAATTGAGATATGGACCATGGCTCAGTGATAGAGCATCTGCTTGGGAAGCAGAAGGTCCCAGGTTCAATCCCCGGCATCTCCAAAAAAGGGTCCAGGCAAATAGGTGTGAAAAGCCTCAGCTTGAGACCCTGGAGAGCCGCTGCCAGTCTGAGAAGACAATACTGACTTTGATGGACAAAGGGTCTGATTCAGTATAAGGCAGCTTCATATGTTCAACCTTCATAGAAGCCATAAACTTCTGAGATGTTTATAAAAAAAATCTTTGGATTATCATTGGAGGATATACCTTTTAATATCATAGCTGTCTAAGAAGCCGTTCTACACAATGCTTTGCTAGTCGGCATCTGGTAGGCTAGCAACAGGCTAGCTATAGTTGGAAGCTACATGCACATTTGGTTGAATCTAACAGGGCACTTCTGTTCTTGAAAATCTTTGCCTGCTACAGAATATTCTGCTGCTTAAGACCCAGAAGCAGGCATGATCAGTTAGCAGCGTGCTTTAAGAGTCACCAGGAGTTCAAAGTGCCTCTTGAACTGACAATACTCTTCCACTTGCTCAGTAATTCCTCATGTAAAGCCTGAGATGTTGCAAGGCCAGAGGGACATTGTGCTGGTTTGTCAGCAGCCAAGATACATAGCATTTTGCTAAACGGGATCTCCAGGCTACAGGGGCAGTATATCTCAATGCCAAATGCTGGGATGGATAGTGGTGGTGGGGAACAATTCAGGGAAACTGGCACCTTGGTATGTATGCTTACAAATTTTCCAGATGCATGTACCTTGCCTCTCTTCAACCACCAGAATAATGGCATAGGGATGGCGAAGGAGGGTTTTAGGGTTGCTAACATCCACCAGGTGGTGGCTGGAGATCTCCTGGGTTTACAGCTGATCTCCAAGCATCAGAGATCAGTTCATCTGGCGGAAATGGCCACTTTGGAAGGTGGCTTTTTACCCCACTGAAATTCCTCCCCTCCCCAAATCTCACCCTCCTCAGGCTCCATCTCCAAAATCTGCAGGTGTTTCCCAACCTGGAACTGGCAATGAATGCAGTTTTTAGTTGAACCTAAGAACATAAGAGAAGCCATGTTGGATCAGGCCAACGGCCCATCAAGTCCAACACTCTGTGTCACACAGTGGCAAAAAATTTTATATACACACAGTTGGGCTGAGTCTAAACCCTAATTTTTAAAAGTTACTCTTGCATATTCCAATTTTTGGAGAATTGGCTTTCCAAACTGGCTTCTGCCTTCACACTTACAAGCTCAGATGATCTGATAGAAAAAAGGAGAGAAGATCAGCTGGATATTACGAAAACCAATATTGAATTGTCTTTTGGGATATCTTCCTTTGTCAAGAGATGCCCTTGTTTGTATTGAGTTGCTGCAACTTTTCTGCATTCCCTAGCTCTCCAGATAGCAGCAAAAGTTAGATGAGCCCTTCCCCTCCCTCTGCTATTTCTGGGCAGCAGGCGGTTGGAGCAAAGTCCATACAGCGGGTCAGTAAAAGGGCAGCTGTTAGCTGGGGCCAGGCTGCTCTTCCCATTGCCGTTCAACTGGGAGGTATAATCCCTCTTTTTGCATTAATCTTCTTGGGTCACAGTGTTCTCTCTAAGCTTGGTTAGTGTGAGCTAGCTCATGGATTTTTAGCCTCCAGCTCACACATTTTTGTCTTAGCTCAGGAAAAATGGCCCCCAAGCACAATAATTTATGCAGTAGCTTACAACTTTAATGCCAGTAGCTCACAAAGTAGAATTTTTGCTCACAAGACTTTGCAGCTTAGAGGGGACATTGGTCACAGGTCCTCCTTTGACGAGTTCTGCCTTCAGAGAAAGCAGGTGGGAATCAGAGATAGGGCCTTTAACATGGTGGCCCCTTCATCTCTGTAATGCCTTTCCCAGAAAGGGCCAAATGGCAACATCTCTCAGTGAAAACTCATTTTCCTGAACTTCAGATCAACTGTACCTTTCTTATAGTGTTCCCCCTACCCCACCCCAGACTGCATTCATTTTAAGGTTTTGGATAACACTACCTTGAATACCGCCATGGAAACAGGTGGATTAAAAAACCTACCCACTTAAAATAGGAACCGATCACTTGATACTGCTGTATCTTTAGGCACAAGCAGATTTGGAGGGCGTGTGGAAAGACGCCTTTAGCCACAAAGCTATGCAAAATACTTGAATCTCAGCAGGCTGGTATCACTCCCAAGACCGAGGAAGGGCAGGAGTGAAAGATGCAAGTTTGAGAAGACGTGGATTACAAAATCAGCTTTCAAAGATCATAAACCACCAAAACTTCTTTATTGCACCCCAAATAAACATTCAGCAATACAAAAGAAAACCAAAACAAATAATTAGAGCAATTAGAGCTATCCATTTCATCCAATTAGACCAATAGTGTGATTAAAGAGGAATTTTAATCCAAGATTCTGATCAAATTCTAATTGAGAGTAATTCATTATGGTAAACAAAGAGGGATGAAAGTCAGAGGGCAGAAAGGAGTCACAGAAAAAAAAAATCCCTGGGAAACTTGCCACTGATCCAGACCTCCTTCTCTAGGATACAATAAACTCTTAGGGGCCTGAACCACCAATTTCCCTCCATTTGCATTTACCTGATGCCTTCACCATTCTGTGCGTTACAGAAGAAGATATTGGATTTATATCCCACCCTATACGCTGAATCTCAGCATCTCAGAGCGGTCACAATCTCCTTTACCTCCCCCTGCCCCACAACAGACACCCTGTGAGGTAGGTGGGGCTGAGAGAGCTTTTACAGCAGCTGCCCTTTCAAGGACAACTCTGCAAGAGCAATGGCTGACCCAAGGCCATTCCAGCAGCTGCAAGTGGAGAAGTGGGGAATCAAACTGGGTTCTCTCAGGTAAGAGTCTGAGCACTTAACCATTACACCAAACTGGCTCTCAAAGAGAAGGCAAAGAGCATGCTCAGTCCTGATCAAGCTAGTTGGGGGGGAGGGGGGGCTTTATGCAAACATCTGACCCTTTATGTGGATGGCTCCCTTGTGCTGCCATGCCAATAGGCATGAGATCTGAACATTTTCTTTTAGAAAGAGGGATGACAAATGCAATACTGAGAGGCTTTTGCTGAAACAAAAATGGAACCACAGCTCCCAAAAGGGGTTGGTTCCAGTTCCTCACCTGGGTTTTGTCTACGAGCCAATCGAAAATGAAAACAAATTTCTAAATTAAAATGGCCATCATGTAACAAGTGCATGAACAGCCCTATCAATGCAGTTTATTTTATGCAGAAAAAGTCCTGGGTAAAAAGTCACAATTGCACTTTTTTTGCATAGTTGTGGATCTATAACTTCTCTCTTTTGAAATATTGTCACCTGCACCATCATAAACCTCTTCCACAAAGTCCAGCCCCCTGGACACTTCTCTGTTTAGAGAAAAGAAAGTACTTGGGACAGAAGGGAACTCCGCAGAAAACCCATTTTGAATTTGTTGCTGGAATATAATTTATTTGTATTTATTTAAAACATTTATATGCTGTCTTTTCACCCAAACAGGCACCCTAAGGCAGAAATAGGAGAACAAAATAGTTTTATGCAAAGGGAAATGGATTCTGGGAAACACTGATGTCGAGCATTCTGCTGTTGGTAGATGGTGCAGGCGATGGGCTTCAAAGCAGAACATTCACCTCACTGCAGACAGGTGCTAGGATGGAATAACAACCTCCAAATACCAACAGCATCAGTGATCAGTAACGACAGATATTTTCCTTGACCATTTATGCTGGTTTTCTAGCCCCTTGGCTTCAAAATGCAGGTAGCATTGTTTCAAAGTTAAAATAAGAACAATATCTTCGCAAGGAATAAAATTGGTGTGAATTTCTCAATATGCCGGGTGGGGGGGGGGCAAGTCTTCTCCAAATAAAATTTCCACCTCCTGTGGATATCAAGGATTTTGGTGTTGTGAAGCATACCGATGTCTGCCTCAACAAACACAAATCTGGGGATCGGTGGGGGTGGGGGTAACCTTTTTTTCTTCTTGTGGTTTATATTTACTGTGCTAGTGGAAAGTGCCATCAAGTCACAACTGACTTATAGTGACCCCACAGGGTTTTCAAGGCAAAGGACAGTCAGAGGCGTTTTGTCATAGCTTGCTTCTGCACTTTGGCCCTAGTATGAACATATGAAGCTGCCTTCTACTGAATCAGACCCTTGGTCCATCAAAGTCAATACTGTCTACTCAAGACTGGCAGCACCTCTCCAAGGTCTCAAGCTGGACCCTTTTTAGTTGGAGATGCCGGGGATTGAACCTGGGACTTTCTGCTTACCAAGCAGATGCTCTACCACTGAGCCACCGTCCCTCCCCAAAGCATCTCCCATCCAAGTACTAGCCAGGGCTGACCCTACTTAGCTTCTATCTGACAAGACCAGGCTAGCCTCAACTTATTCACCACCACAACTTAAGTGGTGTATGTTTTTTTTGTAATAGTTTCAAAAGTTCAGTACAAGATAAATTTCACAAAGGGGGGGAAACGTATACACAGCACTTCAGATGAACAAATTAGCAGAGATAAGGAGTATGGGACTTGATTCTAATTTAATTTTGGGAGCTACGCCTACTTTTGCTTGAAGCTCTTTCACCGTTAAAGTTGCTAAAGCATAGTTTTGAAACTCAAAGAGAATAGAAACAGGATAAATCAAGTCTCTCCCACGCTTCTACGCTCTTTCCAGGCATGGCCTGTTGTGTTCTACAGAAAAGCTCAAGTCGGAGCGCAAGCCACTGTTCTGCTGGAGCACCAAAAATCTACAGAACAAGGTATGGATTCAGCATTTCTGCAAGGATGCATATTCATTTAGCAAACAAATGGGGGGAAATCAAGTTTTTAGTTCTTAGTATGCAGAGTGGTAAAGCTGCAGTCCTAAGCTCTGATCATGATTTGATTTCGATCCCAGTGGAAGCTGGGTTCAGGTAGCCGGCTCAAGGTTGAATCAGCCTTCCATTCTTCCAAGATTGGTAAAATGAGTCCCCAGCTTGCTGGGGGGAAAGTGTAGATGACTGGGGAAAGCAGTGGCAAACCACCTGTAAAAAAGTCTGCCGTGAAAACGTCGTGATGCAAAGTCACCCCAGAGTCGGAAATGACTGATGCTTGCACAGGGGACTACCTTTACCTTTTTATTTTTTTAATGTGGACACTGCCTTACAAAATCTCAGAGATGGTCAAGGGAGGGGGGTGGGGAGAGGAGATTTCCAATGAATTGAGGAAGGCAACAACTATCCACATAGCTGTGCTGCTGCTTCAGAATAAATTATGCAAAACAGTACAAACATTGCAAATGTGCGTCATTTGAATAATGAATGCAGAATTCAGCTTGCATTGGGATACAGTTCCAAGAATGCAGAGCCTTACACATACAGGGCAATGCTGAGCAGAATTAATTCCCCCCTATGACTGGAGAGTGACAGAAGAACCAGGTACACCGCACAGCTGAAGTTTGGTCTGGCCAGCTTGAGGGGCCCAGAACTGCTCTGTGGCAGGCAGCAGCTCCTATATTCCCGTTGGTTCACTCCCCCCCCCCCCCCATCTGGCATGGATGGAAGCTGAAGACGATGTTTCTTCCCATTCCTTTAGCCCAGGGGTGGCCAAACTTGCTTTATGTAACAGCCAAATAGAATAAATGTTAGATGTTTGAGAGCTGCAAGACATGAATGTCAGATGTTTGAGAGAAGGGAGGGAAACAGATGAGGGAAGGTGGAAAGAAAGCAACTTTAAATGCATTCTCCAAGCTGCTGGCTTGGCTTGGAGAGGTGATTTAAAGAGACAAATGCCTTCTCCAAACCAGCCAACAGGGTGGGTGGGGCTTCAAGAGCAACACAATGGCCGTTTTCGCACTCACGTTTTACTGGCGCCACGACCATCCTGACGCCGGCGAATCTGCATGGCTTTCGCACCAGAAGCTCCGGCGCTCCCAGAAGCGCCGGCTACTTCCGTCGCTAAGCCAGCGCAAACGGAAATCGCAAAGATGCAGGAAAACGTTTGCGCTGGCTTAGCGACGGAAAGCGCCGGCGCTTCTGGGAGCGCCGGCGCTTCTGTTGCGAAATCCATGCAGATTCGCCGGCGTCAGGAGGGTCGTGGCGCCAGTAAAACGTGAGTGCGAAAACACCCAATATGTGTGAAAGAGCACATGTGGCTTCTGAGCTGCAGTTTGGCTACCTCTGTATTAGCCCTAAGCAGCTTGGAAACTAAATTTAATGGCAAAGTTGCTTTCTTTCCACCTCTCCCTTCCTCCTCCCCTCCATCTATTTGCCTTCCTTCCTTCCTGTCTTGCAACTCTCGAAACATCTGATGTTCATGTTTTGTGGCTGTTTATTCTATGTGGCTCTTACATTAAGCAAGTTTGGCCACCCCGATATACTGTACATTATCCATATCTCTCCTTCTCACACATGCTTTGGGAACAGATTTTCACCACCATAGTTTTATGAAGTGCATGCTGTATTTAATAATCAGGATGCTAACTAGGTAAAGAGTTTGCAGCCTATTAAGCTATTTAACCGACTGACATTAAACCAATTAAAAGGCATAGTTGCCCTATGTCAATACAAGCAATATCTTGAGCGTATTTAACGAAGATAAGAGAGTCTCTCACCATTAAACACTGCAGGTTAACTACCGATAGCAGCAAAACCCACATTACATGCACAGCCTGAGTTATACAGGGATGCGAAAGCTTACAAAGAGGCCAACACAGCCCTCTCTAGGAAGGTTCAAGAGTAAATTTTGGAAACATAATGTGGTTGGCGGGGGATGCCTGCCTGAACAGTGCCCTACCGCTTTTTGCTTCTAACGCTTATCCATGAACAAAATGCTCTGCACATGGTCAGGAGTAGTCTACCTAGCACAGCCCGGAAAGTGAACACAACTGTGGGGTGCAGCCCCTATGAAGCCAGCGCTTGGAACTGTGGTCACTAAATCAGTAGGAATTTTAAAAGGGAGGGGGGATATCCAGGGCTGTAGCCAGGATTTCACGTCTGGTGGGGCTCATGGCAGAGTTGGTTGTTTGCGCGGGGGGGGGGGGGGCAGGGGCCACCTGGTTTGGCGGCCCTAGGCTCCTGGCACTATAACCTGCCTTGAGTTTTACCAGCTAACCCCTCTTCTCCTGGGCAGTTACAGCAGCTCCGCTCCCCCTACCCGTCTTATGTATCCCTCTCACAGCACAGAGATTGGCACTTATGTATCCCTCTCGCAGCAAAGAGAGAATGCTACTACTTGTTCAGAGTGGCGATGAGCAAAGGGAACAGATTGGGGGCCCTCCGGTGGAGGGGCCATATAGTTGGAAGGGGTGCGTGTGAAAGGAGGGGCCTGCCCTCCCGTAGCTACGGGCCTGGGGAAATCCCTTATTCATGCAGCAAATGCTGGCTCTGTGACATGCCCAGACACCTCCACCACAGAGACAGTCAGAGAAGAGTTCTAGGCTTTGGCCAGACATCTGGCTGATTTCCTTCCCCACTTAACCCCTGTGTGGGAAAAGGGGAGGGAAAGCAGCCGAGGAGGCGTCTTGTGTGAGCCATTCGGAATCAAGGCAAAATCAGGCGAAGAAGTTGGGCTTGGCTCATAATAGCCAAGTTTGGAGATTCCGTTTTCACCCTATTCCAGCTCCCCAAACCCTGCTCCATCCCTACCTGTAAGAGCTTCCGAAGAGGTCAAAACTCAGTAACGGCAGCTTTTCCTGGTACACAACACGGTGCCCAAAATATCTGGTCTTGGCACATCCTCTGCAAACTCAAGTGTTTTTCCATAGCCTGATGATCAAGTCCTTCCAGGCCCCTCAAAGATGTCAATGCGGGATGAACAGAAACCGCTGGCTGTCTTTCGCGCCGGCTCCAGAGACAAGACTCCCAACAGGCCCGATAACGTGCAGCACTTCTGGGGCAGTATTCTTGCTGATTGCTTCCTTGATCGCTGGGCACAACAACCAGCTAAGACACTGCCAGAGAAACACTCACAGAAACGGCATCTGGAACGCCAGCCAAGGGGAGACGATCCTTCCCCCCCATCTTGATTCCTCTCTTGCCAATTAATGGATGCAAGAGTCCTGGGAATAAAGGGAACAACAACAGACACAGCGCAACAAAACTTGCTTAGACAAAAAAAAAAAAAAGACCCAGCTGATTCCAATCTGAGCTTGGTACCTTTGAGGGCAAATCTATACAAGAGATTTAAATTCATTTAATAGCTATTCCCTCCACCAATAAAACCCTAGGAAATATAGTTTGGGGTAATGTCTGCGATAGAGAGTTTTGTACTATCTTGGGCTACAATTCCCCCTGTTCTGTTGGAAAGAACCACGACAGTTAAACAAGCAGTAAACCAGTACAAGGCTAAAGCTGAAAGATGCCTTTGAGCTGTCTTAGAGCCAGGTATGTCTCTCCAAGGTTTCTCCATTTTGTCTGGGTGCCTGCAGGGCAGAGCCGTATTTCTGCAGAAGCAGGGAGCCAGGCATGGCTGAATACAGCACTACAGGCCCTCAAGAGAGCTCCAGGCTTGTTCTAACAGCTTCTAAGGCCAGACCCAGGTCTTAAATCCTGGACCAGCTCACAATCAGCCAGCTAGGCCCTGCCCACCTAGGATAAGGACAGCCCCTTAAAGGGCCCACCCACACACGAGGCATCCTGCCCTCCTGTTGCCCTTGTGACTTCTTGGCAGGTCTTTTGGTATCCCCAGATGAGAGATATTGGTATTGGTGATCTTAGGGGTGGCTTGGGGGTGGGGTGGGACAGGTCTTCAAGGGTAGAATAGGGTTTCCAGCTCTGAGTTTGGAAATTCCTTGAGATTTGGGGCCAAGCCTGGAGACGACTGGGAGTAGAGATCAGTAGAGTATAATGCCATAGAGCACGGATGTCAAACTCATTTGTTATGAGGGCCTGATCTGACATAAATAAGACCTACTCTAGAACATTCCTTGAAAAAAAGTAGAAAGGGTAAGAAACATAGGATTTTTCTACCAGTTTCTAAAAGCTTTCCCCCAACTCCTCAGATGTGACTTTAGAAGACACAAGAAACTGTGAAAGAAAGAAAGAAGCAATCTACCTGTTCCGTCAACCTCTCCAGGTAAGCATCTTCTTCTTCTCCAGGCAGACACCAGGGCAATTTCCCAGCCTCACAGCAGAAACTCTCTGGCGGCAGCAGCTTCTGGGTGGGGCCCCACTGTCAGCACTTTAACCTGGTATTGACAGACACACCTCCTGCCAAAGGCTAACCTTGCCCTTCTGCACTGAGGCATCCTGAAGATCTCCCTCACCTTGCCACACCTGAATGGACACCACCTCACCTGCAAAGGAAGGGGGCAGATCAGGTGCCTTCAGAGCAAAAGTAGCAAAAGAAAACACGAGCAAGCTGAATGAATGCTTAGGAGGGGAATGCTTAGGAGGGGAAAGTAGGGTCCTCCTGAACATGAAAAGCTGCTTTAAAAGACTGCGATTCTCCACGTTTCTGAGAATCAGAGTTATTGGCAAGTCAAGTCTCCAGGCCTCAGATTCAGCAGGAGCTCACAGGAGCACAGCTTTCTGAGGGTTCCCCCTCCTCCTCCCCACCTACCTTGTCCATTGAATAATAGGTTCAGCTGCATAACAATCCCTGGATTAGGAGAGCGGGCAGCCAGCCAGCCATGAGGGGCTTTCCCACGCCCCCAGCAGCCCTCATTAACCCCTGGAGAAGCCCATGCCATTCTTCCTCCACTTATGTGATTTTGGGTGGCTTGCTGGCCTTTTGATTGGGGAGGGGCAGCCCAGGAGAGCCCCAAGTGAGCAAGGCCTGCTTGGGCTGGCTGGATCTCTAGCCAGTCCAAGCAGGCCTCGCTTGCCCGGGGCTCTTCTTTCTTGCATCGGGTTGCTTTTGGCTGGGGGTGGTGGTGGCATATGCTAATGAGTTATGCTGAAGAGCTCCACCACCTATTTTTCTACAAAACGACCCCTGCAAGTCTCCCATCTTCTAAGGCATTTAAAAACTGCCTGTCATTGTTGTTTTGTAACCCACTCCCTCAGCCTGTGCTCCTTTTGGCTAAAGCAGAGAAGGATAAATATACCTTTTTTGTTGTTGTTGTTTTAAAGCGTGGGACGATTTCAATACTGAGCCTCTTTTATTTGCCATTCCTGGCATTCCTAACTAATTTGTTTTGCTCTTGCTGTTTTTTAAAAATGCCAAAATAATGTTTTTTAAAAGTATACATTTAAGCGGGGGAGGGGGTGTGGGGGGATGGCACCCAAAACAGAAAATGACATGAAAATAAAAATGGAGACATTCAATTTACAGAAGGGAGAAATGAAATGAAAGTAAGGGTTTGGGATTCCACTTGGTCAAAAACTGAAAGGTATCTACAGCTGAAAAGCGGTATAGAGTTAATAAATTAATACCTACCTGCTGGGGAAGTGAGACAAAGATGGGTGAAGGAGACCATTTGAACAAATCTGTTTTTTTTAATCCTACCTCTCCTCCCAGGCCTGCATACAATCCTCTCCCTTCCCCCACTTTATCCTCCCAGCAACCTCGTGACATAAGGAGAGTGACTGGTCCAAGGTCACTAGGAGGGGCAGGGTGAAGATCTGAACTGGCCTCACTCCTGCCATTCCACCATGATGTCTCTTACCCAACCCACCGAAACCTCTTTACCGCCAGCCACCCGATACACAGAGCCCGTCCCTGTTTCCAAGAAGGTTGGTTTAATCCTTTCACCGGCTCAACCAGGTAGGTCAGCTTCTGCAGACGTCAGCATGCAAAGAAGATACTAGAGGAGGAGGCAGCACAAATGCTCGGGGACGGACCAAAGGCCAGCTCACACCCTAAAAGCACACACGGTTCCAAGACTGAGTCACGTGTGCAAGCCCAACTTACCGGGCTGGCTGGGACATACAAAAGATAGCGAAATTATGCAATCCTTCAAGGCTACCTGTATTAGCTTAGTCATTCTCAAGCGTGTATGGGGCGATGCTAGTAGGCAAGGAGGGACCTGTTAATGTCTTGTATTTGCTTTTTTAAAAATGAAGCTGCGTTCTACTGACTCAGACCCTCATCCATCAAAGTCAGTATTGTCTACTCAGACTGGCAGCAGATCTCCAGGTTTACACGTGGAGGTCTTACACATCACCTGATCCTTTAAAAAAAAAAAAAAGCTGGAGATGCTGGGGATGGGGATTGAACCTGGGAGCTTCTGTATACCAAGCAGATGCTCTACCACTGAGCCACAGTCCCCCCCCAATAATAAAAATAATAACAAATAAAACACACTAACTTAGTGAAGACTCATGTGAGCCCAGAGGACCCGTCGTCCACTGAAAGGGCTTCCTGGTGCACCCCCTTCGTATTCATCTTTTCACATTCTGGCTTCTTTTCCCATTTCACCCTTTCCTGGGGAGTTGGCATCTCTATATGAGGTGTATTTGGATCTTTCTATCACTCCTAGAAGAAAAAAATGCAGCGGAGTTATCTGTCCTCAGAGGGGACAGCCTGTTGTGTCTCTGCCTTGCAATCCAAAGGTACATTTAGAAGAGCAACTGTTGATGAGAATGGGATCCTTGGTGAGTAATTCTTCCTTCTTAGAGACACTATAAACAGAAATCCTTTCTGGATATCAAAAGTGTCTCTCTCATTTTAATGCAGGGAAGAACATGTATGATTCATACATTTAGGAAATGCAGTAATAGCACCAAGCTGGGATAAGGGGGCACATGCGTCATGAAAAACTTACACAACCTCACCCTTATACAATATCCTCCCCTCAACAGTTTGCAGGATGAATGTCTGAAGAACAGGATAAAGCTATTTTACCACAGCGAGGACAGGAAGGGCTTTCAATTGGATCTGGCAGCATAACATCATCATGTAGGTGCAATCTGATTGGCTGTGGGGCATGGTGATGTTATTACGCTGCATATGTAGTCTCCAATTGGCTAGGTTAGCGGTCCCCAACCTTTTTGGCACCAGGGACTGGTTTTGTGGAAGACAATTTTTCCACGGACCGAGGGAAGGAGGGGATAGTTTTGGGATGATACAATTGTGCACTTTATTTTGGTGTGGTAGTTAAGTGTGCAGACTCTTATCTGGGAGACCCGAGTTTGATTCCCCACTCTTCCACTTGCAGCTGCTGGAATGGCCTTAGGTCAGCCATAGTTCTCATAGAGCTGTCCTTGAAAGGGCAGCTGCTGTGAGAGCTCTCTCAGCCCCACCCACCTCATAGGGTGTCTGTTGTGGGAGAGGAACGTGAAGGAGATTGTGAGCCATTGTGAGATTTGGAGTGGAGAGCAGAATATAAATCCAATGTCGTCTTATTATTATTATTATTACATTGTAATATATAATGAAATAATTATACAACTCATGGCCCGGTTGCTAACAGGCCACGTACTGGTACCGGGCCATGGCCCAGGGGTTGGGGACCCCTGGGCTAGATCAGGTAACCAAAAAAGAACTACATTTTTAAAAAACAGTTTAAAAGATATGGTTCCCCCACCCGCCGCCAAAAAGAAATATTTTGAAGGTTCTTTGGAGAACATTTCGGACCTTTGAAACTCTTCCTTAACATTATTTTTTTTTTAAATTATTTACATTACTTGTATTCTGCTTTTCTCACTGAGACTGAAGGCAGATCACACAGATTGAGTTAAAAAAAGCAACAGGAGGGGACATCCATTAAACAATAAAATAGGACTTGGCTTGTAGAACTTGCCAGAATTTGTTTTAAAAAACAGAACCATAGCAAAGCAAATGGTTAACATGACATGTTAAATGATGCAAAATAATACCGTACGACCCAACTTACAGAAAACTATACAAAGTAGTACAGACCACAGTCTATAATAATTAATCCAAGTAACTTTGTGAATTGTTTTGTACAGTGCTAGTCTATTGCCTGCATAGAAAAGCCCTTCAGAATAATTCAGCTTTGTGTAGTTTGTGGAAAGCCACATGCTAAAACTCAGCTCAGTTCTAAACTGCTCTCTGTTTGTAGAATGAAACATTCACGGTGGACTCAAGCTGAATTTGGAATGAGGCTTCCTGTAAAGCAGGTTTAATGGACAGCACTAACAAGCATATCTAAGCCCCCCATGCTGGACAAGAACTACAAGACCTCAGTTCAAATCTCAACTCAGCCTTGCATTCGCATCTGCGGTGAAATGTAAGTATCGTAGCCATTGGCTTTAGGTCTACACTTACAATACTGGTTCTCTTTCCACTATACGTTTAAAGCAATTTATGCAGACCACATTGACCAACCTCACTGGGTCACTGCGAGGGTGATGGCAGCAAGGGAGCCCACTTTGTCCCACTTGGGTCTGACGCACTGTCTGGTTTAGAATAAAGTTTTAAAAAATCAGACACAGCATTCCCAAGATCTATGTAGCAAGAACATCCTTTTTTTAAAATTTGAGATATGTGTATTTGTGGCGTCCACTTTGCCATGATCTTTTAGCTAAATGACCATTTCGAATTCCTTATTGGAACACTTCAAATACTAAGTTATGGAGCCAATTGTCTGTCAGAATTTTTCCAGGATATAGAGTGGTTGTTTGTGAGAAAATTCAGAAGTGTTTCATCATCACAATTACAAAATTCAAACATAGAAGCTACTTCTTCAGCATTCATCACAATTAGCAACTGGCAGACCTTGGGGCAAATTCCAACCTTTTCTTGGCCCTCTGAGAGGAATTGGAAGATCAGTATGTTGGTAGCAAGCTAACAGGTCATGAACCTTCCCTCCCCATTCAAAACCAGTTGCTGACTCTAGGTGTTGGAATGAATGGGTAACATGTGACGATTACACAAACTGCTTTTAAAAACCTGTCCTAGTTTACACAAAACCTGCCCAAGGTTTGTATTTCAGAGTGAAAAGATTCAACGGTTCGCAGAGCAAAGTTCATAGTAAAATATTTCTATTTTTTACAATATATACTCTAGATTCCTTATTATAGCGATATTTAAAATGTGGTAGCAATATTATTGCAATATTTAAAATTGAACTTGGCAACCCCTCAATAGGGTTACCACGCTCAATTCAAGAAATAAATGGGGACTTTGGGGGTGGAATCAGGAGACATCGGGGCAAGGTTGTGACAAGCATAATTGAACTCCAAAGGGAGTTCTGGCCATCACATTTAAAGGGACCACGCACCTTTTAAATGCCTTCCCTCCACTGGAAATAATGAAGGATAAGGGCACCTTCTTTTGGGGCTCACAGAACTGGACCCCCTGATCCATTCCTTTTGAATCTTGGAGGGTGTTTTGAGGAGAGGAATGGGATGCTATGCTATGCTGCAAATCTGATGTCTCTACCTCAAAAAATACCACCCCCCCAGCGCCCCAGATACATGTGGTTCTGTTCTCCATTATACCCTATGGGAATCAGTCTCCATAGAGAATAATGGAATGTCCAGCAGACATTCCCCCCTTGCTTTCTGATGACCCTGAAGTGAGAGGAGGGCCTCCAAACCGGGGGATCCCCTGCCCCCACCTGGGGATTGGCAACCCTATTCCTCCTCCAGAATATCGTTTGCTACTTAAAATGAGACCTCTGCCTCAACTTGTGGAAGACCCAGTCTTAAACACAGAGATCTGCTCCTTGCATATCCTGCTTGCCCCCAAACGTATCCTCAAACATTGATGACCACCAACGGTAGTGTCCAGAATCTCATTCAAACGCTGAGGAGAACTCTGGAAACTATGGCTGCCGTCTTTCAGATGGGACCTGGCGATCTCCTGGAATCGCGACTGATCTCCGGACTACAGAGATCATTCCCCCTGTTGAAAACGGCTGCTTTGGAGGGTGGACTCTGTGGCCTTGTACCCCACTGTGATCTCTTCCCTCCCTAAACCCTGCTTTCTCCAGGTTCCGCCCCAAAAGGAATTTTTCAACCCAGAACTGGCAGCCCTACCAGCACCGTCACCTCAGCAAAGATTCTGAGAGCCTTTGTGCGGGGCCTGCCTTAGTTGGTGACGCACAGAAGGGCCAGGATGTACAAACCCACAGAGTGGTCTAACATTACCCCCTCCCATTCCACAGAAACATTTAGTCAGCCCTTCTCACTTGGTGCCAGCTGAAAAGAAGCAAGACAGATCCTGCCCTCCTCATTCTCATAGTTGTGACCCTCCCGGGAGCTTAACACAGATGCAAAATGGCAGCACCCTCAGCTTGCTGGGCCTGCCACAGGCCTCTAGGTTCTGGGTATGTGCCCAACGCAACCAGCCTCTGGTGCCAGTTGCAGAGACAAAGCAAATCTGTATACATTAGGTGACAGGGTTGCCAACTCTGGCTGGGAAAATCCCTGGAGATTTGAGGGTGCTGTGCAGGGTCTGGTGAAGGGAGGGCATTCAGGAGCAATGTGGTCCCATGCAGTCCCACCTGGGAAGCTGCCATCAGGAGGACGGATCTCTTTTGCCTGGAGATTAGTTGTAATTCCAGGAGAACACCAGGTGGAGGTTGACAACCCAGGGTAAACAGGTAGGAAGCATGCAAGCCTTCTCCCCTGTCCCCCCACCTCCAAATGTGGCACCCACCAAGTGGCACTTTGGTGACCGTGTTGCATTTCCCCACAATATTCTTACTCTGAATCAGCACACATACAAGCATCCTGTTTTGCGTGCCATGCGCCAGCTATAAAGACTGGCATAATCTACATGCCCTTGCTGCAAAAGAAAGACACAGAAAGCGAATTTACCTTCTAGAAAAAGGAACCGCCAAGGCTTGGACGATGGAGTTCCAAAATGTTGGTGCTCCGAGACAGGGCTGTTGAAGCTGTGATCCCAGGCAGCCTGGGTCTTTCCCGGCTCTCTGAAGTATGGGGCCTGAACAAGCCCAGACAAGTTCCAGGCAAAATCATTTTCTAAGACTTCCCTGTCAGCTCCCTTCCCCAGACTGGCTGTAAGCAGGCGAGCACCGGCAGGACTGAGATAGCCCTCAGAGGGAGACAGCGTCTGGTCTGGCACAGAGCCACGTCCCACTGGCGTGCATTAAGGCATTCTTCAGTACGGAGAAAGGGGGGAAAAGAGCTGTAGCATTTTACATACAACTTGGATGGAAAGACACGTGAATGCATAAAGCTGCTTTTTACTGATTCACGCCATTGATCCCTCCAGTCCATACTTGTCTACTCTGACTGGCAGCTGTTCTCTGGGGTCTCAAGCAGAAAAGCTGAGATGCTTGTAACTGGAGATGCTGAAGACTCCACCTGGGACCTCTCGCCTACCAAGCATGTGCGCTTCCACAGAGGCGCAGAGGTTATGGCGTTAGCAAGCCAGAAGGAACATCCCACGTGCCAGCAAACTGTGGACAGCGTACTGTGGATTTAGGTGACCACACCTCTCAGATGCTGCTATATGGGACTAATGATACACACCTGCCTTGCAGTGATGTAGAAAGGATGCTGGGATCTTATGGCCTCATCCAGATCTACTTGCAGGCAGCTGGTTACACCTAAGTGGCGAATGGAGAGAAGCGACAGGTGTCAGAAAATCCATCCAGCCAGTTCAGCAGAGCTCAGCACAACACCAATCAGACCAGACGCCTGCTTCCCAGGCAAGTCTCCGTTGCTGGAGGAGACAAAATGCGCATAAAACGTTTTGAGTACGGTAATGCTTTATTATTGAATGAAGAACTAAACCTGAACACTGGCTGTACTTCACTTCAAATAAGCTTTTATCAAAGCTTTGGATGAACTTTGAAGTTTTAAAGAGAAGTCTCAGGTCTGTTTCAGTGCTTCTGAGTTTTGAGATGGACTGTTCCATTTCTGTGATCTGCCTTAGATTTCTATGACCTGATCTGGACGGTCAAGGCTAGCCCAGTCTCATCAGATCTCAGAAGTGACTTGACCGCACTTTCCACCACCACCAAATTTCTGTAAAATGGGAAACCAGGATTGCTATTCCTTGACCACGAATTAATGGATGTGTTCTCAGAATTGTCAGTATCTTGAGTGGAAGTGATTTCTGTTCAGGAAATCCAGAAGTAGACTGCTCCCAAACCAATAAAATATCTAAAGGTAAAAGGTCAAGGTAGTCCCCTGTGCAAGCATCAGTCGTTTCCAACTCTGGGGTGACGTCACATCACAACATTTTCATGGCAGACTTTTTATGGGGTGGTTTGCCATTATCTTCCCCAGTCATTTACACTTTTCCCCCAGCAAGCTGGATACTCATTTTACAGACCTCAGAAGGATGGAAGACTGAGTCAACCTGGAGCCGGCTACCTGAACCCAGCTTCTGCTGGGATCGAACTCAGGTCATGTGCAGAGCTTGAACTGCAGTACTGCAGCTTTACCACTCTGTGCCACAGGGCAGATCTACCAGCTGTGTAATTTGTAGAGAATTAACAAATATTTGACCTAAGTTGAGCATGCAAGTTTTAGAGTGCCAAAGAACTCACCCTAGGGCACAATGGAATGGGACCCTTGGTCACAGAGTTATCAGTGCACATCAGAAGCACAGAAGTATCTCCCAAGATTCCTGGAACAGCATCCCATGGGAACATGAGTTCCTGTGCACTTCTAAGTACCAGCAGCAGGCAATTGGTTGTCCACATGCGCAGTGCATATCTTGAAGCTCCAGTGTGACTGAAGCGCATACCTGCTGAAGTGTGGCCATTTCACCCAAGAATAATTTCCAGTGGAGAAAGAATGACCCCAAGGCCTAAATTTGTTCAATCTTACAGGAGCTACAGAGCAAAGCCTCTGTTTTCTCCACTGGCTGACCAACACATGAAGCAATTTATGTACAAAAGCTTGCAATGTCCACACCTGAACAGCCATGGTGGTCTAGGAAAGGAGATCCCCTTGCCAGCTTTTGACGGGGTGCCTTTAATACCATCCTCAAAGGAGTCCTCTTTGACTATGGAGGCCTAGGTAGTAGCCACTACCAAGTTTGCCTTTTTCCATCTGCGGTGGGTACGACAGTTGGCCCCTTTCTTGGAGCATCGCGACTTAGCAATGGTGATCCATGCTAATGTCACATTGAGAATAGACTACTGTAATGCCCTCTACATGGGGGTGCCCTTGACTCTGACTCGGAGACTGCAGCTAGTGCAGAACACTGCAGCACGATTGTTAATGGGGCTCCCTTGATGGGAGCACATTCAACTAGTGCTGAGAGAGCTGTACTGGCTGCCTATTGTGTACTGAGTCCATTTCAAAGTGCTGGTATTGACCTTTAAAGCCTTATATGGTCAAGGACCCATCTATCTGCAGGACCGCCTTTCCCCATATGTTCCCCAGAGAGCACTGCGTTCAGGAGCTCAAAATCTGCTATCCATCCCTGGACCAAGGGAGGCCAGACTAA
Organism: Heteronotia binoei; assembly: GCF_032191835.1. Taxonomy (NCBI): domain Eukaryota; kingdom Metazoa; phylum Chordata; class Lepidosauria; order Squamata; family Gekkonidae; genus Heteronotia; species Heteronotia binoei. The sequence goes on along the minus strand of NC_083240.1, from coordinate 6,510,371 downwards.
GCTTTACACGGGCCAGGGCCTTCTCAGTGGCAGCACCAATGCTGTGGAATGCTCTCCCATAAGAGCCCTGCAGGATCTCTCCCAATTCCGCAGGGCCTGTAAAACTGAACTTTTCTGACAGGCCGACAATAACTACGTGGAAGAAGGCTGCCACTCTATACTGTTGAGCAATACCATCAGAAGGATCACTAACAGATCAACAGAAGAACTATGTCACCATCATAATCTGACTGGCCTATACCAAAATTCTTGAATAGCACCAAATATGTAGTTTTAAATTGTTTTATTGTTTTTAAAACTGTAATTGGAAATTGTTTTTAGCATGACTGTTAGCCGCCCTGAATCCACTCGCGGAGAGGATGGGATGTATAGATCTAAGGAAAATAAATAATAAATGAATAAATGCTCAAGATTGCTACAACACAGACATTGTCTCCAGTTTTTGATGCAATAACTCAGAGCAAGAGATGTCAGTTATCAGAGACTGTTAAATAAACAAATATTGCAAGAGTGATACTCTTTTAAGCGTATTTTAAGTTTTAAAAAACGTTGTGTTTGTCTGTGTCCTTTATAAATTTTATATCTCCATTACCTGGCATTACATTTTAAGACACACATGGCCCAGCCCAACAAGGTCTCATTTATGTCAGATCTGGCCCTCATAACAGATGAGTTTGACACCCTTGAGCGAGAATGCCCCCCCTCCCACTCCAAAAAAGGTGGCTTTTCAGAGCATAATTACACTTCTGGCACAATACTTCCTCTCTAAGCTGTGGAGTCTGTTGTGAGCAAAAATTCTACTTCATGAGCTATTGGCATTAAAGTTGTGAGCTACTGCATCAATTACGTAGTTTGCTCTGGGGCCCTTTTCCCTGAGCGAAGACAAAAATGTGTGATCTGGAAGCTAAAAAACTGTGAGCTAGCTCACACTAACTCAGCTAAGAGGGAACACTGATCTGGAGCTGTACAGTCTGGCCTTAGGGAGGTTTAGAAAACTGAGAATGGCACAGAGTGGTAATCTGTAATTTTTTCACCCATAAAAAGTATTTGCAAACTCAAGTTGAAACAACAAAGCTGAGTCACCTGCTGTCAGAGAAAGTACTTCTTCATACATGATGCTAAGTTAACCTATGGAATTTCCTGCTACAGCAAGTACTCAGTGGGGTGTAGTAGATAAGAGTGTTGAACTACTATCTCGGAGACCCTGGTTCGAATCTCCACTCGTGCCATGGAAGCTCGCTGGGTGACCTTGGGCCCATCACTGTCTCTCAGCCTAACCCACCTCACATGGTTATTGTTCCATAAAATGTAGGAGAGGTGAACAGTATAAGCTGCTTTGGGTTCCCACTAAGTAGAAATGTCGGGTACAAATGAACCAAATAACTAAATAAGTGGCCGTTTGCTTAGATGGCATTTTAAAAAAAAAAGGGGGTATGGCAAATTCATGGAGGAAGGAATTCATCCTCAGGTATTAAGACACCATGGTTCAATGGAACGTCCATGAACAGAAGCAGTTTACCTCTGAATAATTCAATCAGATACTAGGGACCGACAGCAGGGTTGGCTCTTGCCTTCATGCCCTGCTTGGGAGCTTTGGAGACGCATCCAGCCAACCGCTGCTTCGAAACCAAATGCTGGGGCAGATGCACCCTGGACCAGATGGCACAAGGACGTCTTCCTGTCCGATTGCCTGAAGATGGTGTTTTTTGGGGTGGGGGAGGGTCTTCACAGTCATCAAAGCCAAAGGAGCTACTTTGCTGTCCCTTGTTGGAGAGACTTGAGTAATTTGGAAAAGCCTCCCTGGCAACTGGGAAGCAGCATACTGCAGCAATGACATCACAAACCACGAACCCCGGTGGCCGGATGCAGCCCACAGCAGCTCCCTGGTCCAATCTGCATGCCTTCAGATTCCTTTGCCATCCCCCTCCCCATTCCCTCCTGCTCTGCCCTCCTCCTCAATGTTTCCCAAGCTGCAATGGCAAAAACGACACTCTGCAGCCACCCAAATTTCACTCAAGGGACAGCATGAAAGAAGACCACCCCCCTCCAGAGATCCCAACTGTCACCCTGCCTTCTCTCCATCACTAGGTCCCTTCAATTTTGGTCTCTGATGATGTCCCATTAAAAATATATATATAGTGTCAGAAGGGCAGCGTCATCCCAACGCCACCATCACATTTCCCAAGTTCCGCTGTCTCCCAACCCTCATTCACATCCTCTACAGGCACTGGGGCCGTCCAGCGTGGCACCAAGCAACTACTGAAGAGTTTACTCAGAAGAAAGGCCCACTGAAGTCAACAGGTCTTTCTTCTTTGCAGCTGTGCTTCAGAATGCAGTCTTACAGGTTTTACAGCTAGACAGAACTGCAGTCGAAATCCCTAGCCTTTCCATTTTGGGGTGCTGCTGTCCCTCATGACCGGAGTGCTGCTCTCGCAATCCCCAGAAGGCTTTCCAAAACCTGCAGCTAGGAGGCTTCCCTTCTTAAAAGGCAAACACTGATCCAAGCTGCTAGACCTCTTGTGCAGGATAAAACAGCCGAGGCGCAGCTCAGAGAAAGACCCCTGCTGCAGATAGCCTGCAAAAAGCCACCTTTTTCAATGCAACTGGGAGGGGGGTGCCTTAAAGCACAGAGGGTCTCTGCAATGCCTAGGGTGGTACAACACTATAGACACCAAGACATGACAAAAATACCATCCAGTTCTGTCAAGATTTTTAAAAATGGTCCGTCCCCCCTCCCGCTTCTTGGAGGTCTTGAAAAGGAAACAAAAAGCAGTGTCATCCAATGAGCTTTTAGTAAGTCATAAATAAAATCCTAATGGAGTCCCCAGTGTCATCATAACTTATGCTGACACTAATTTTTCCCTGCAGTAATCAAGCTCCACTCTTCCAAGTCCCACAGAAAGATGAGCTGCGACTTTCCAGGAGCGGAAGGGAGAAAGTATGTTCAGGATTCGAATGCGAGAGCCAGGTAGCGTTGACAATAAAAAAAAAATTAAGTCTCATCATATTCCTTCCCACCCCTAGCTCAAACGTCCAGGAAATGGAATTTATATTTATACTGACATAAATAATGCACTTGAATGAATGGCAGTGAGGTATTTACTCCTTGGGCAGTGCGTATTTACTCAGAAGTAAACCCCACTGAGTTCACTGTGACTTGCTCCTTTGCGAGAGGAGCCTGCAACGTTACAACTGCTGCTTCCCATCTTGAGTTCAAGGATCATTTCAACACCAGAAATATACAATAATCTATAAGATATTTTATTTTCTGGCATCTGTTAACATTCCTTGGATCTGCGCATTAGAGAATGTCATTAGGAACAGAAACAGGATGGGAGAGGCATGGGAACAGGGAACAAAATCAGAATCAGTCCGATCTACAACCCGGTTATGCACCCACTCTGATCCAAAATGGATAAATTTTTGCCCTCAAAACCCAAGCATTAAAACCGGGGTCCCCATGAGTTCCATACGGAAGGCTCGGATGGGATGCTTAGCTTTTGCAGAGATGGTGGAAAGGGGGGGGGGGGTAGAAATGAGAAGGCAAGAAGGTATTTTTTGAGATAGGAGGAATTGAGACGGATAACCTTCCCTATCCTTTCCTGACGGCGCACCTGGAGAAAGGTACCCGCGGAGGGTTACTTACCTGCTGTCTAAGTCTACAGCAATCCGAAGAGCCAACCCTGAAAAGAGGATGCCGGCAGGGCTGGCTGGCTGTGTGTGTGGAAAGTTGACTGCAGTGTCTTCCCCTTAACACAATGACATTGTTCGGGGATCTCTGGCAAAGCAAACTGCTCTGCTCAGCACTCTTCCCCCCACAGTGCGGCAACCCGGGCTGCAGGAGTTCTGCATATCAGCATGTGCTGGCGGCTCTTAAAGGGGAATGCAACCTCACCGAGGAGCCCAACGCAGACACGAAAGGAGGAAGGCGGGGGGGGGGGGAGGAGGAAGAGGGAGAGAAGGAGCTGCTGGCAGTCCCAGCCAAGGTCATCTGGACACCCCCTCCCCCCCTGTCCTAACCAGAGGGAAATGCTCAGTAAGGCAGGCAAGGGGAACAAAATGCTCCTACTGCTATAGAAGCACGTGCATTTCACCTGTGCCCGGCCCTGTCAAAATGCACGGGTGCCATGGTCAAGTGTGCGGCAGTGCCTCTGCAGAAGCCGCCTTCCTTTCAACGGAGCCATGCAGAGGAGGAAACCTCCCTCACTATTACTTTTTAATCTGTGCAGCATTCTAAAATATTGCGCATGACTCATTAACGTTATTATATACCCCCACGCTGTTGTTTAAGCCAGGCTTCCTTAGAGCCTGTGCGTCTACACAACAGCGCTGCAAAGTTGGCCGCTGCCAATACTGGCTTTTTTAATCAAATATATATTTGACTTGTGATATCAGCCCAGCGCCAAATTGAATATCCAGAGAAATACTGCCTTGGGTTTTTAATCTAGAATTGCTTAATTCTAGATCACTAAACTGAGAGAGAGAGAGTTTTGGGAGAAGACTCACAGCAAAATGTTCCCTCGCTAAGTGCATTTTTTTTGAGGTTCCCTGCACCAATCCTATTAGCACGCAATTTGCCATTTATACTAACGCCAGCTTGCTTGCATTGGGTATCTGGGATAAATTCTCTAGTCCGGGGTGGCCAACAGTAGCTCTCCAGATGTTTTTTTGCCTACAACTCCCATCAGCCCCAGCCATTGGCCATGCTGGCTGGGGCTGATGGGGGTTGTAGGCAAATAACATCTGGAGAGCTACCGTTGGCCACCCTTGCCTAATGTAAGGATATCTTTCCAGTTATGAGATGATCAGAAACCACTTCCTACTCCCCTGAACTGATTTCATCCACGCTTGGGCGAAACAAATTTCTGATAAAATACCTATTGTTTTCTAGGACACAATGCTTTTAGTCTTGTGCTCTGAAGATTTCCAATTTTACAAGGTACCTGTTTCTTTTTCACCATTCAATTATGTTTCTTATAATATTATAATTATGGGTTTCTAATGCCTTTGACACTAATGTTAGCTGCCCTTGAGTATATTAGGGGAGGGGGAAAAAAGACAGTCGCATACATTTTCTAAATAAATAAATCCAATTCCCCAGATTCCATTCACCTTGGTCAACATTCCATCACACCCTATAATGACCAAAAAGAAACAGAACTCTGCTCAGGATATTGTAGGCTGAGGCTGGCTTCATTTTTGTGGTCCCCAGGTTCTTTGGCATCAGCGAAATGTGGGGAGTGGAGAGGGGTTTATTAGGATCAGCCCCAGCAGCTGTTTTCAACTTTGGAAGCAGAGAAGGAAAGGCTCCTGAGCAGGTACAAAGTGTGTTTTCCTCACCAATGAGTAATGATGCAGGCTGGAAGGAAAATAGTTTCCAGGCAGATTTGCACCCTAGCATCTCTCTCCCATTTCTCCCCAAATTAAACACTAGGAATGGGGTAGGGAGGATTGATCGTCCCTCCTCCTCCTCGCCTGTGACGAGCTCTTAGCTAGTAATAATTATATTGATTATACTTACGAAGCACTTCCAGTGTTCCAGTGCATTTTAAATATATTACAGTCAAAACAACCCTGCAATGTAGGCCAGTATTATCAGCCCCTCCCTTTGCATATGGGGGAGGCTGAGGATGTGAAAGATAACTGCATCACAGTATTTTTAGTCCACTGTGGACTCAAACCAGATCACCCAGAGCCAGTTTGGTGTAGTGGTTAAGAGTGGGGCAGACTCTTATCTGGGAGAAACTGGGTTTGATTCCCCACTCCTTCACATGCAACTGCTGGAGTGGCCTTGAGTCAGTCAGAACTCTCTCAGAGCTGTTCCTCTCAAGAGCAGTTTCTGTCAGAGCTCTCTCAGCCCCACCTACCTCACAGGGTGTCTGTTGTGGGGAGAGGAAGAGAAGGAGATTGGAAGCCACTTTGAGACTCCAAGTAAAGAGTGGAGTATAAATCCAATCTCTTCTTCTTCTAAGGCCACTCATAGTGCATTTGTGGCAAAACTGAGAACTTTGATGGTTCAGTCTCGCATAGTGCAATCCTAAGAGCCCTTTCCTGGGAGAAAGCCCCACTGAATAGACTTTAGTAGAATTCAGAATTCTGTGAATACTCTGAATTGCTCCATTAACCACTCTTGCTTTCAAAGTTTAAATTTACTTTTAGTAATTTTTTTCTTATGAATGCAAAGGTTGTTGCTTGTTTCTTTTTTTATTTGGGAAAGCATCTGAATATTCTCATGTTATGAAACTGTGACATTCAGGTCAGGTGGACTGAATTGAAAGAAAGGTGCACCCAAAGGCCATCAAGTCTCCCACACTTCACTGTATTTTTAGCCCACTGCAGATTTAAACCAGGTCACGCAGACTGTGAAGCAACACAAAACAGGATCTGTGAAGCAGCACAAAACAGAAACCCAGGGACCCAACATTTATATTGAATCAAGACATGCACAAAACAGAGGCCTTCTAGATTGCTTGAGGAAGCAAGCCCAGCCACATGCTCAGGAACATAATACAAACAGTTGCTCAATAATTTGATTTGAGTGAATTTCCCACCCATAACATCATTATAGAAAGCTAGTGTTATCCAATATTCTTATTAAATTAAAATTGGGAACAGACTTCACTCTTAAAAGGTATAGCAGAAAGCTATAGTTTTAGACTGTGCAAGACACACAGACACATAAAAACCTGCTTAATCTAAAGGAATCCACCCAGTGTATCTCTGAATGTGTAACTCTGAGGTTCAGCATTCTACTGCAGCTCTGATCAGGGAGGATCAGAATCACCTTATATTGCATGAGATGCAGAAATTCCACAGAAATTATCCCTCCTTGCAGGAAGCTTGATTGGAGAGGGGGAGCACTTTGAGAGACTTGGATTTTTTCCATGAATTTACTTCTCACAACACACTATCAGTTCTTGCACCACAAAGAAATTGGGAAATGGCTGATTTAGACCCTTATGCACCCTATACCACCCACCAAGATGCCCTAAACGCATCATGGAAAACCATCTATCCCCCTCACCCATGCATTCAGAAAAGTGGCTCACCTTTAGAAAAAAATGAAAATTGGCCATCAAAACAATTACTTTAAACTATACACAGAACAACTGAAGTTATTCTAGCGGTTGTCTTTTTTGCTGGGGGTAAAATCAGATTTCTGAAACACACCGGACTCATTCAATTCTTTCCCATTTTGATTTTCTCACAGGAGAGAAAAAAAAAACCGAGTCTTTATTTCTGCATCATTCTGTTTCCTTGTGCTGAATTTTCCCATACACATGTACATACTTTTTTCTGTTAAAATATGTACTTATTATAAATGGCAAGTCAAAGGTAAAATTTCTCCTCAGAATGCTTCTCAGACCCCTGGAGACTCCTGAAAGCTTTTCTTGGGCACTCCTAGGCCTAAACACCTATTCCGTTCAGATTATAGAACGACACAAGGGGCAATCAATAAGATCTGAAGTGAGCGGCCTAAAGGATGGCTGAAGCATTCATGGAACGGAATCCATTCAAACAGCTCCAATAAGCAAGTCAAGTGACATGGTATTTTTCATAAGAAAATTGGATTTGAAGTTCATTAGAAAGCAATATGCGTATTTCCCTGCATACACAGAAAGTGTGCACAGAATTATTCAGGTGTGTTGTCCTTAGAATATTTTCAAAAAGAGGTAGGAACAGAATGGCAAGGGAAAAGGGAGGAGGTACAACGAAAGGCAGAGAACTTAGAACAAAAAAGTAGTAAGGGCTAGAAGCTTGACAATATCAAGTTGCGCCAGAAAAATACAGTAGCTTCCTCTTAAACAAAACCTTGTCAAAAGTCACACTTGACTCCATATGGCAGCTATTTATAACGTTTTAAAGACAACATTTTCAATTTATTGTAATGGATTTTATTCCATGAATTAACACGGTATTAGAATTAGGGCTGTCATCCTGTTAGAGAAGTCAATTATTTGTGTGAGTGGCATTGATTATATCATCCTATGAATAAAAATGATTCTGAAGGGGAAAAAATCCACTCTCTGCCAGTCTGACGGGAGAACAGTCACCAACTTGGAAGAAGAACTTCATATTTTAGAAGAGGCATTCCTTCCCATATGAGAAACATTAGGAATGCCTCTTCCATTATGGTGCCTGCCACCATCTGCAATGTTTAAAGAGTGCTTTTATTTAAGATCAACCATTTTTTAAAACTTGATGTTCAGTTAAATTGGGACACCTATTTAATCAAAAGTTTATTAATCACTTCTAATTAGACAGCCACCATGCTTAGTTGACTAATCTAACCAATACCACCAGCTAAACACAGTGGTCTTAATTAGAATTTACTATGCTTAGTCAATATCAATATTATCGCTCTTTCTCTCCCATGAACTTGGCAAGGTTGTTTCTAGAATTCTAATAAAGGTTTAAAACTGAAGCTGTCCCAGTGCAATATACAGGGGTTTTTTGGTAGAAAAAGCAGCAGGAACTCATTTGAATATTAAGCCACACCCCCTGACACCAAGCCAACTGGAACTGCGTTCCTGTGTGTTCCTGCTCAAAAAAAGCCCTGGCAATATATATATTGAAAGCACTATCTGCAGGGCTTTTTTTGGTAGAAAAGGCCCAGCAGGGACTCATTTGCATATTAGGCCACACCCCCTGGCACCAAGCCATCCAGAACTGTGTTCCTGCGCGTTCCTGCTAAAAAAAAAAAAGCCCTGACTATCTGTAACATTTCTAAATTATCAAGCAAAAGAAAGAAGAACTAGGGGGAAATAACACCTAAAAATGTCCCGTTCTCTGCAGTCACAAGACCTGGGGAGACGTAAGCAGAGACACGGAGCGATGTCCCGGCAAAGAGACTACAGGCGAAAAGGACAAGCCAGACATGATCAGAGAGTCTATAAATACCACAGAGGTAAAAGGCTAAATGAATGAAGGGATTTATTCAGAGTCTCTGAAGAGGGCCCAGAGCTCAGAGACACAAAGTTTAGACTAGACATTAAGGAGAGGGTTGAAAAGATCAGGCGTCTTTTGAAGTAACTCTCTGGCGCACTCAGGGAGGGTTCTTGGAGGGCCCACGTGGAAAATATTAAATTGTGGCAAAAACAAAACCAAAAAAACCTCCCAAATTGTGCCGTAACTCATCAAATGATATTTAGGTTGATCGAATGTACACAGTTTAATAGATGGAAGGAAATCTGCCTAATGCTGCAAGTAAATAAAAAACATTGTGCCAAAGGAAAACTGATCAGACGAAACACCCGTAAGGCTTAAGTGAGGCGTGACTCACATCCCTGGGACATGAGTTAGTTTTTTCATGTTGATTTCAGTCGGCCTTAGTCCTCAATAGCTGGAGTTGGAGGAGGGCCTTTGGGTTCGAGTGAATGGCACGCATCTTTTGCACCAGGCTCCCTCTTGGAAGAGGCATTCTGCTTGTATGTAAAAGAGAGGGATGCCTCTCTGCTCAGATGGTCCTGGCTGCAAACCACCATTTTGTGAAAGTAAATGTATTATAAATCATTTTTAATATACTCCTAATTGAGGGCACCTTTTAAAACTGGTAATAATAATGGATGTCCAGGCTAACCTGATCTTAGAAGCTAAGCTGGGTCAGCCCCGGTCAATATTCAAAAACAGGTCATTTTGTAGAAAAAGAGGTGCTGGAGCTCATTAGCATAACTCATTTGCCACATATGCCACACACTCCTGACATCACTGGAAAGTGTACTAAATTATAACGGCTCGGCATCTAACTTAAAATGCTTCTAGCATTATAACCGTCATAATCAAATCTTATTCCCATAATGCTTTTTAAATTACTTTCTCCTATGTGGCCACAGTGGCACGAGGAAGATTTCCATCTGTCTGTTTTATATGTTTTAGCTATTTTCCCTTTTTTTGTGGGGGGAAAATATTAGAAGGTTCAGCAGAATTCTCCCGGGAGGTTTGAACAATGGAGCCCAGAAGCAAGTAATTTTTTTGGGGGGGGGGGCAGGGGGTGTAAAAAAGAAAGCATAATAAAATTTAGAGGTTCCAGAGCTGCACTCCTGTGAGCTCCTGTCCAAAATAAGGCCTGCTTGGAAGAGACCCTCAAGGAAACTCAGGGTTACTGCACAGAGACAAGCAATGGCAAACCACCTCCATAAGTCTCTTGCCTTGCACACACAATGTTCTTAATGGATTAATCTAACCAATTAATTAATTCAAAGTTACTATCCCTACACTAGAGGGTGGTTGTGGATTTTCCAGGCAAAGCCCATACAGTTTTTAACACATGGAGCATTCTGAAATATTATTCCCCACCACCCCCATACCTGCAGCCTAAGTCCCCCAAGTTCTTCAATCTGTTCTGCCGCCTTCGTCCCTTGTGAATCAGGCCTGAAAAGAAATGTTTACAGCACCCTTCTCCTCTGGGTGCCTTTTTGCTTTTGGCTGTGCTGGACATCACCTGGGAGTGCCAGGGAGCTGTTCTTCACAATCTTGCTTGACAAACTGCCACTTTATATAAAGGGTGTGGACTTTTATCTGGAAGAACCGTGTTTGATTCCCCACTCCTCCACATGCACCTGCTGGAATGACCTTGGGTCAGCCATGGCTCTCACAGAGGTGTCCTTGAAAGAGCAGCTGCTGTGAGAGCCCTCTCAGCACCACCCACCTCACAGGGTGTCTGTTGTGGGGGGAGAAGATAGAGGAGATTGTAAGCCGCTCTGAGTCTCTGATTCAGAGAGAAGGGTGGGGTATAAATCTGCAGTCTTCTTCCTCCTCTTCTTCTTCTCCAGTGTTTTAACAAATAGCCCAGGCTAGCTCAATCTTGTCATCTCTTGGAAGCTAAGCAGAGTTGGCTATGGCTATCAGTGGCATGGGAGACCCCCAAAGAAGCCCAGGATCCAGATGCAGGGGCAGGCAATGGCAAACCACCTCTGAATGTCTCTTGCCTTGAAAACCCCATGAGGTGTTGCTGTAAGTCGGCCATGATGACTTCAGCGGTCTCCATCCATCACATATATAACAGGATAAAAATAATACACAATATGTTGATCAATAGTTCAGTTAAACAGTTTGCTCATTAGCTATACCTTAGCGTTCATTTCACCCTTTCACACTTCTTTTGTATTTTGTGTGCATGTGTGTATGCATGTGTGTGTGTGCCTAGAAGTCATGGTTGACTTCTAGTGACTCCTAGTTCAGAGAGGTGGCTCACTGCCTGCCTCTGTGTCCCAGTTCTGGTATTCCTTGGAGGTCTCCCATCCAAGTACTTGCCAAGGTCGGCCCTGCTTAGATTCCAAGATCTGATGGGTCAAGCTTGCCTGGGCTATCCAGGTCAGGGTGCCCTTTCACATATTTAAAGCACTTTCATAAACACACATTTACAACAACACTGTAAGGCAGGACAATCATTTTATGCCTCCATGTTTCTGGTGAGGAGGATGAAGCTGAGAACAAAGACTTTGATTAAGGCCAGTGAGTTCAGAGCAGAGGCAAGGGTTGAACCGGTAGACTTTCCAAATCAGGTTTGTTAGCCACTATGCTAGTCCTCAGGGACACAATTCTATCCAAAAAATACATGGGGAAGAAGAAGAAGACTGCAGATTTATACCCTGCCCTTCTCCCTGAACTCAGAGCGGTTTACAATCAGAGCGGTTTACAATCAGAGACTCAGAGCAGTTTACAATCTCCTATATCTTCTCCTCCCACAACAGACACCCTCTGAGGTAGGTGGGGTTGAGAGGTCTCTCACAGCAGCTGCCCTTTCAAGGACAACTCCTGCAATAGCTATGGCTGACCCAAGGCCATTCCAGCAGGTGCAAGTGGAGGAGTGGGGATTCAAACCTGGTTCTCCCAGATAAGAGGCCGCACATTTAACCACAACACCAAACTGGCTCTCTGGAGCATTGCAGCTTTGGTAGTGCAGACTCACTGGAACTGGTGACTGGATGGAAGATGTAACCATAGCTTGAGATGAAAATGGCTCAGATTTTGTACAAGACGGTGTTGTTTTCCTTACATGAAAGGAAGGGGGCAAATAAGCAGCACAGAAGTAGATTAATTGCATGCAGATCAAGAGGTAATGTAGATACAGCCTCCGTTGCAAGCCAGTGTCAATGAATGTAGAATGAATCCCAGTATATTCGAAAGAGGAAAAGCATTAGGGTATGAAGATAATCGGCAAGCAGCATCTAAGGCTAAGCAATATGCTGCAAGCATCACAGAGTGGGAAGATGCTTTGTGTGTACCACTGATCCTGGATCTATTACCAGGTAACTCATCAGTCTTCAACCTGTTGCCCTCCCTGAACCGTCAACAACAACCACGTATTCCCATTTTGCAAAGGGGTGCTGTGGGGCGACACAGAAATCACGATATAACTGTTCAGCAGAAGGCAGGACTTGAACAGAAGACCAAAGTGAGCATGTCGTCATGACAGCATGAAGAATCACTACAACACAGAGTTACGACAGTGATAAAAGAAAGTAGTGGAAATATTTGTTTTTTAATGAATTACAAGGAAAAATCTATCATTCAAGACAAACAAGAGGAACCAGTTCTTCAGCACACAACACTACTGCGCCAGAACTGCTTCCCCCAAAACAGAAATGGGTTTAAAGGGGGAACTAGACAAATTTAGAGAGGCTAGTCTGACAGCCAACCATTAGCAAAGATGGCTAAAATAGAACCTCCATATTTAAAGGCAGTGTATCTTGGAATTCCAGTTGTTGCGGGACAGCAACAGAGGAGGCCTCTTCCTTTTGTGTCTTGCTTGCGGGGCTGCCAGGAAGCACACCGCTGGGTTTTTTTACTTCTAGTCTGATCCAACAAAGCTCTCTTGATGTTCTTGTCACACTGAACAATGGTGATGGGGGTGAAACAGCTGCAAAATGTCAGGACTAGGGGAAGATTTGAGCTCCTTGTTTAAGTCACAGAACACCTGTGTTGGCTTTGTCCCATCAAATTTAATGGCAAAGACAAAGTACCAAATTATCCTCATCTGCATAGCCTGGTCTTGGGTCCATTTCTTAGTCACACTCAAGTGCAACACTGTTAAAATCCAGAAACTGGCTCTTATATAATGGAGTGACTATGTTTTCTGCAAACGACAGCAGTATGTGTGCATGTGCGTGAAACTAAATGCAAACATACCCAACACCCATTTCCAGAGAGGTACTGCATCTCTGTTGAGTAATTTAGAGCTGTGTAACACTTTGACATACTGCCGTGCAATGTGCTACAACGTCTGGGCAGAGAGGACCACAGAAGTGGGATGAGGCATCTGGAATTTGCCATACTGCAGGCGGATACCAAGCTTTACATCTCTCTCCTTGCAGAAGGGGCGAATGCAATGAAGTGATTTCCGGGAGGACAGAAAAACAATTTCCCACCCTGTATTACTCACAGGAACTTGTCTCACATTCAAAAGCTGTGCTCACTGGTTACTCAGAGGTGACACAGGCCACAGCAGAGGGAGGAAGGAAGGTAACTGTGGTTAGGAAGGGGAAGCCACAAAAGAATGAGCTGTCTGTGATTCCATTCTGGTTTTGATCCCGTCACCCTGCTGACCCTGGCCAGCCAGAATAACATGAACTCAACTCTTCTTTTTCTTTGGGAGAATTCGGCTTGGCCAAGTGGGCTGAAGTGGAGTCAGAATACAAAGCGCGGCCTCAGAACAGCCTGGGTGGCTCAGGCCAGATGTCCATCTAGCCAAGCATCTTGTTTCCAACAGTGGCCTGTCAGATGCTCACAAGCAGGGTGTGAAGTCGTAGAATCATAGTTGGAAAGGGACCTCCAGGGTCATCTAGTCCAACCCCCTGCACAATGCAGGAAACTCACAAATACCTCCCCCTAAGTACACAGGATCACCATTGCTTGTCAGGTGGCCATCTAACCTTTGCTTAAAAACCTCCAAAGAAGGAGAGCCCGCCACCTCCTGAGGAAGCCTGTTCCACTGAGGAACAGCTCTAACAGTCAGGAAGTTCTTCCTAATGTTGAGATGGAAACTCTTCTGATTTCATTTCAAGGTTCTGGTCCTGCCTTCTGAGGCAACAGAAAACAATTCTGTACCATCCTCTATATGGCAGCCCTTCAAGTACTTGAAGATGGTGATCTTATTACCTCCCAGCCACCTCCTCTCCAGGCTAAACATACTCAGCCTTTCTTCATAGGACCAGACCCCCCCCACCTCCAAAATGATCTGACAAAGGAAGCATGGACTCTCAAAAACTTACATCTTAAAGATTATGTTGGTCTCTGAGGTGCTGGTGGACTTGAATCAAACTGTTCCAAAATGATCAGTTGTTCTTCATCCAATACTCAGAGGAACACTGCCTCTGTATGTAGGTGTTCTGTTCCTCAGGATTCTACCATCCCATCCTGTCACATGTAAAACTGGGCTCAAATTCATCCTTGCAGAAACCACATCTTAGGGTCCACATACCCTCGCAAGAGACCGCTGTGGTCTCACAGAAACCTTTAATGATTCACCTCCTTTGATTCTCAAGACATGCTAAGAATATATGAAGAACCCTGCTGGATCAGACCAGTGGTCCATCTAAGCCAGCTTCCTGTCTCACACAGTGGCAAACTAGTTCCTCTGGAGGGCCAACAACAGGGCAGAGAGGATGAGACCTCCATAAGAACATAAAAAGAAGCCTGTTGGATCACACCAGTGGTCCATCTAGGCCAGCATCCTGCCTCACATAGTGGCCACCCAGTTCCTCTCTAGAGGGCCAACAACAGGGCATAGATGAGGCCTTCATAAGAGCCCTGCTGGATCAGACTGGTGGTCCATCTAGTGTAGCATCCTGTCTCACACAGTGGCCAACCAGTTCCTCTGGAGGATGAACAACAGGGCATAGAGGCCCAAGGCCTTCCCCTGATGGGAATCAGAAGTTTAGTGCTTCTGAACATGGAGGTTCCCTTTAGTCACCACGGCTGGTACCTGCTGATGCTCTTGTATTCTGCCACAGAGAAAGCCTCTCCCCCTTCTCACACATGTACTAAATACTTTACTGTCAGTCTTGGGTTCTGGATATGCTGCTATGAACAAAATTAGAGGGAAGGGCGTTTTACACACCCGTAGGCAACTGCCTCCCTCTACTGGACAATGCCCACATTATTTCAAAATCACACCAATGGTAGAAATATATATATATATTTTTGTCTTTTCCCCCTTGTGGTTGAATGCTGGCTTTGGAGAAGTGGGCAATCGAACAATCACTGTGAATTTTTAAGCATATCTGAAAGTGGGCAAGATCCACTGCTTCCTCTACCTGCTGACATTCTAAACCTGCAAGAACAGGGCAGATTTGAGCAGTCTGACCTGGTGTAATAAACTATTAACCTGACTTTGATGGGCCAGGCTAGCCTGATCTCTTCAGATCTCCCATGGTCAATCCTGGTTAGTACCTGGATGGAAGACCCCCAAGGAAGTCCAGGGTTGCGATGCAGAGGCAGGCAACCGCAAACCACCTCTGATCGTCTCTTGCCTTGAAAAACTTACAGGGTCACTGTAAGTCAGCTGTGACTTAATGGCACATTTTCCCACCACCAATAAACTGCAGCTGCGACCACCTGCTTCTATGCAGAAGAAGAAGATAGAAGATACTGGATTTATATCCTGCCCTCCACTACGAAGAGTCTCAGAGTGGCTCACAATCTCCTTTCCCTTCCTCCCCCACAACAGACACCCTGTGAGGTGGGTGGGGCTGGAGAGGGCTCTCACAGCAGCTGCCCTTTCAAGGACAACCTCTGCCAGAGCTATGGCGGACCCAAGGCCATGCTAGCAAGTGCAAGTGGAGGAGGGGGGAATCAAACCCGGCTCTCCCAGATAAGAGTACACACACTTAACCACTACACCAAACTGGCTCAGATAATTTCAGAAGTAACTATGTTGGTCTGCAACAGAACTGGATTCTAGTCCAGCAGCACCTTAGGATGCGAGAAAATGTTCAGGACATAAGCTTTTGAGAGTTGAAGCTTCCTCTTCAGATACTTCTACATGCTTCTATGCAGGAACCCAAGTCATGGTAAGACGATGTTATCTTCCCCAGCATCGGACTGCTGGTGTCCATCTTGCCCAGTTATTCTGACCCCAAAAGTAGTGGCCTTTCCAAGACTTGGGCAAAACTCTTTTGCAGCTTTGCCAATGAAGAGCCGTTAACTTGAAATGCTGGGGATCAAACCTGAGCCTTTCTATTTGCTTTCAAGCCTTTTTACCTTGTGCATTTTGCCTGCCACATCTTTTCTCCAACAACACAAACCTGGAGAGATACACTGGGCCGAGGCTGTGGGTTATCGCACCCTTCGTTTTTAAGAAAACCTTTCCAAATTGCCTTCTGAGGAAGCCCAGCGTGTCTGCCATGGAATGCAAAGGATTCTGAGAAGTCTCCTAAGGCACACATTCCATTCATGTGGGCTGCTGGGCAGGCCAGTCAAACGTGAGTCAAAAGTGACTGCAGAACACCCTTCTGCAGCTGTGCACGGCCAGGGCTGGCAACGGTCTCTCTTCTGCCATTGCACGGTTAGTGAAGAACTCCCAAGAAGCTCTTGAGGATCCCCAGAACAGTTTGAAACTAAGGCCGTGTTCGGACATATAGGAGCACAGGGTTGCCAGGTCTGTGTTGGAAAATACCTGGAGACTTTGGGGGTGGATCTGGGAGAGGGTGGGGTTTGGGGAAGGGAGGGGCCTCAGTAGGGTCCAATGCCATAAAGTCCACCTTCCAAAGCAGCCATTTTCTCCAGGGGAGCTGATCTCTGCCAGCTGGAGATCAGTTGGAAAAGCGGGAAATCTCCAGGCCCCACCTGGAGGCTGGCAACCTTACCAGTGGAGGCGGGGCAGAGGTGGCAGAGCTTTGAGATGGTAAAACAGAATGCCCCATTTCAGACTGCAGGTGTCAGACTCCAGCTTTGATTTTCCCTTTGCGTTACAAAAAAACCCAAACTCTTCCCTGCCAAGAGAAAACCAGCATATCAGGGAGAAAAATTCTATCCCGTTCTCTATAGTCACTATAGAGACTATAGTTTTCTGCTTGCAGGGAGTTTTAAACATACAGAGGCACATTACAAAATGCGACGCTCCATCTACAGTCTGTTCTAACACCTCATTCTCCCCCACGTGTGAACTGGGCAGACACCAACTAAGAAGTCACTGCTTCATCCAGGCGACATTCGAACTCGGGTCCTCTCCATCTTCAGCTAAGAGGATGCAGCAATAGCAGCAGCACCTACGTATTTCATAAACCCCAAGTCCACTTTGCAGTCTGTGGCAACCTCTCAAGTTGCATCATTTTATTCATCACTTGATTTCCGCAAAAAACTCTGATCACACTGGGCTCTCGGCCAACTCCTCAAAATAACAACAGGGTGCGGGGAAGTTAGCCAATTATTGTAAACACCACACAAGCACAGTAGAAAACTCTAAAATACCCACACTTCAACCATGGCCCCAAGAACTTTCCCCAACACAGGATTAGGGATAAACCAGCAACCCCACAGGTTTAGACGGCTGCAGTTGACACCTGATAGAATTCATCACTGTAACAATGGCACCCATTTAAAATTTCAACCATGTAGAATCAAAGGTGCTTTTGATTCAGCTTGAGAAACAATTCCCTCTAATTAGCACCATTCTGACAAAACGCAACAAGAAATAAAATGTCTAGCTCTCAAATTTATTACTCCGAGATCTAATTTCCTCTTCGCCTCTGTAACCAGACTATGTAGCAGGTCTCTTTTAGAGCTGTCAGCCTCCAGGTGGGGCCTGGAGATTTCTTGCTCTTAAAACCGTTCTCCAGACTGCAGAGAACAGTTCCCCTGGGGAAAATGGCTGCTTTGGACAGTGGACTCTAAAGCATTGCAACAGGCTGAAATCCCTCCCTGCTTATTAGAACAATAACTTTGCTGCAAGACTACCAGGGCAGGACCCGGGTTCCAGGTCACAGTTTAGATCAGGAGTGACCAAACTTGTTTAACGTAAGACCCACAAAGAATAAATGTCAGATGTTTGAGAGCTGCAAGACATGAACATCAGAGGAAGGAAGGAAGGAAGGAAGGAAGGAAGGAAGGAAGGAAGGAAGGAAGGAAGGAAGGAAGGAAGGAAGGAAGGAAGGAAGGAAGGAAGGAAGGAAGGAAGGAAGGAAGGAAGGAGATAGATGGGGAGGGAAGAGGAGGTGGAAAGAAAGCAACTTTAACTTTAAATGCATTCTCCAGGCTACTGGTTGGCTTGGCGAAGTGATTTAAAAGAGACAAATGCCTTATCCAAACTGGCCAACAGGGTAGTGGGGGCTTTGAGAGCCACACAATATGTATGAAAGAGTCACATGTGGCTCCCAAACTGAAGTCTGGGAACCCCTGGTTTAGATCATTCATAAATACGCTTGAGGACCATTCGGGTCAAATCACACATGCGGGAAGTTTTAAAACTCAGCTGACAGCTGCCTGAATGGGAACAGGAGGAGCCATGGCTCAGTGGCAGAGCATCTGCTTGGCATGCAGAAGAGCCCAGGTTCAATCCTGAGCATCTCCAGTCCAAAGGACCAGGCAGGAGGTGACGTGAAAAACCTCTCTGCCTGAGACCCTGAAGTCCTGCTCCAGTCTAAGTAGACAATACTGACTTGATGGACCCAGCAGCCTGATTCAGTAGAACGCAGCTTCATTTGAAAACATTAAAAATTACTGGGCACTCCAGACGTGGAGCACCCAGAGCATGTCCAGGTTGGCCCCAGAGTAGGCACCCCTCCACTCCATTGCCAACCTTGGCCTGGGTCACCTCATGATCTCACTGTTGTTTCTCCCTTGCCCTGGGCCAAATATCAGGTGGGCCAGCCGCTTCTTCCTCTGCCAGCAGGCTCTGCTGCCAAGAACTCCAGCACCGCCGCGGCACACTGGAACAGTCTCTGGAGAGGACGTCAGGTGTCCCTGGCAAGGGGCGGCTGGCGATGCCACCCTGCAGTTGGCCCTGGGTGAGAATGGATGGAAGGCTTTCCTGTACAAAGCAAAAGCTGGGAGCTACAGACAGATTGAAGGTTACCCATGAATGGCAGAAAAGCCAGAAAAGGTCCTGATCTTAACCTGACCTGCCCCTTCAATTTTTTTTAATCATTCTTTTTTTTTTAAGGCTGTAGCCCTTCTGGAGATGGAACAGATACACAAGCCAGTGGAACAGGTTGCTATTTTGGGAAGTAGTGTGTGCGAAAGAGATCTTGGGGTACTAAAGATAAAAGTAGTCCCCTGTGCAAGCACCAGTCGTTTCCGATTCTGGGGTACTAGTGGACTGTAACAGCATTACTGATGTAACTAACACGAATTTGAGCAGACTTCAGAGGATGGTGGAAGACAGGAGGGCCTGGCGTGACTTGGTCCATGGGGTCGCAAAGAGTCGGACTCGACTGTGCGACTGAACAACAACAACAGTGGACTGCAAACTAAATATGAGCAGTCAGTGTGATGCCGTGGGCAAAAAAAGGCAAATTCAATCCTGGGTTGTATCTAAAGGGCTACTACGTCAAAATCACAGGAGGTCATTGCTCCGCTGTCTACTGCCTTGGTCAGGCCACACCTGGAATACTGTGTGCAGTTCTGGAGGCCTCGCTTCAAAAAAGATGAGGACAAAATCGAGAGCGACGAGGATGATCAGGGGCCTGGAGGAAGAACCCTATGAGGAGAGGCTGAGGGCCTTGAGAATGTTCAGTCTGAAGAGGAGATTGAGGGGGGACATGATTGCTCTCTTGAAATATTTGAAAGGCTGTCATTTAGAGGAGGGCAAGGAGCTGTTCCACTTGGCAGCCAAGGATAGGACCTGAAACAATGGGCTCAAATTACAAGGAGATACCGGCTGGATATTAGGAAATTTTTTTTTACAGAGTAGTTCAGAGGTAGAACCAGCTGCCTAGGAAGGTGGTAAGCTCCCCTTCGTTGGCAGTCTTCAAAACGCAGCTGGATGATTATTTGTCGGAGATACTTTAGGCTGGTCCTGCATGGAGCAGCGGGTTGGACTAGATCAGAGGTGGCCAAACTTGCTTAATGTAAGAGCCACACAGAATAAATGTCAGATGTTTGAGCCTCAAGACATGAACGCGATGGGAAGAAAGCGACAGAAAAAGAGGAAGAGAGGGAGATGGGGTAGGAGAGTGAGGTAGAAAGAAAGCAACTTTAAATGCATTCTTCAAGGAAAAGGAAAGGTTCTCTGTGCAAGCACCAATTGTTTACGACTCTGGGGTGACGTTGCTTTCACAACGTTTTCATGGCAAACTTTTTACAGGGTGGTTTGCCATTGCCTTCCCCAGTCATCTACACTTTCCTCCCAGCAAGCTGGGTACTCATTTTACTGACCTCAGAAGGATGGAAGGCTGAGTCAACCTGGAGCCAGCTACCTGAACCCAGCTTCCACTGGGGATCGAACTCAGGTCGTGAGAAGAGCTTAGGACTGCAGTACTGCAGCTTACCTTCCATTATTGGTTTGGAGAAGGAATTTAAAGAGAAAATGCCTTCTCAAGGCTGGCCAACAGGGTGGGGTGGAGGGCTTCAGGAGTCACACCACATGTATAAAAGAGCCACATGTGGCTCCCGAGCCACAGTTTGCCCACCACTGGTCTGTGTATGGCCCCTTCCAACTCTTATGATTCTGTGATTTCACTCCTGACTTTTGACCAATAAACAGGAAAACCCTGCAATGACTGACATGCTATCAGCCCGGTTAATACTCTTATTACAAATATTGAATAAGTTAAAGTGCTGGAATGGGAACATATTGGAGAGCCAGCATCTTGCCTTTAAGCTGTTCTTCCCACGCCCAGTTTTATACACTTGGCCGCAAAATTTCTGACTCCGGGCCTGGACTGAGAACTGGATGGATCCCAAAAGGGGTGACGTGCGGGTCTATACTTGTAGGAACAAAGGAATGCCAATAGAGATGTTCTTTGCGAATACTTTTACAATCTCCCCCAACTTTTACAGGTGCATTCTGCCCCATGAGACCCGGGAAAATGTAGGATCTGCCAAGACCTGGGCTCATTTCATACAGAGGTTTTCCTCCAGTTCAGGATGCTGAACTTCAGCGGTTGTTCTCCGGGCTTCCAAATATTGCTTCCCACTCAAATGTTTCCCCATGGTTTTCTTATCCTTTTGTCGCTCTGAGAAAGCGCAGAGCAACAGCAAAGAAACCATGGAAAGAAAAGAAACCGATCTCAATGTTGTAAGAAAGCTGGTGGGATGCTGCAGCAGTTCAGTCCATAAACTGCAGGGGGAAATCTCTGTGCAAAAAGACCCCACACACCAAAGATAGAAGAACGGGCAAATTTGGGTGGGACCGTGCACTTGCAGTGGTGGGAAGCCCACCCTTTCTCTTCTGTAGCCACACTTGTGGTGCGGATCATGACAATCACAAAGTCTACAGATGCAATTTGGGATCTCCTGGTACCGGCACCAGAGCATAACAATGATCTTGCTAGATTGGACTAAAGGCCCATCTGCTCTAGCATCCTGTTTCCAACAGAGGAGAGCCAAATACTTTCAGGCACTCATCAGCAGGGCCTAAAGCCTTTTCCCAATAGGTTTCCCACTGTATCTGGTATTCAGAGATATACTGCCTCTGACTGTGGAGGTTCCATTTAGCCAGCATGGCTAATAGCTCCCAGTGGATGTGTGACATGAAGTCTGTCCAGGAGTACCACCACCACTTGACATTTCTTTCGCTATCTGAAAGGGGCTCTCACTTGAATGTAAATTGACTGAATGTAAACTGACATGACTGAGTGCTTAGATGTACCAGATTAGAGTCCAGTAGCGCCTTTGAGACCAATAAGATTTTGGGGGGTAAAAGCTTTCAAGCGTCAAAGATCTCTGTCAGATAGATATAACCTCAGGAATTGCCATTCTTACTTGTATACGATGAAGGGAGCTTTAATTCTCAAAAGTTCATGCGAGGGGTGGCCAAACTAGGGCTCGGGAGCCACCTGTGGCTCTTTCACACATATCATGTGGCTAAGCCCCCACCACCCCATCAGCTGACTTGGAGATGGCATTTCTCTCTTTAATTCACTTCTCCAAGCAAAGCCAGCCAACGACTTAGAGAATGCATTTAAAGCTGCTTTCATTCCACCTCTCTCCCTCGCCCCATCTATGTACCTTCCTTCCTTCCTTGCAGCTCTCAAACATCCGATGTCCATGTCTTGAGGCTCTCAAACAGCTGGCGTTTATTCTATGCGGCTCTTACGTTAAGCCAGTTTGGCCACCTATGGCTCATACCTTGGAAAACCTTTGTTGGACTTAACGTACCTCCCGACTTGAATCTTCCACTACAGACCATCAGGGCTACGCTCTGAAATTATCCGCTTAAATGAAGGGACTGATTGGGTTATGGCGTGGTTAGGATTTAAAATAACAGAATTTCAGCTCATATGAAGTAAAGAAAAGTTACCTAACGGAAAATCAAGGGGTTGGAGCACTTTTCCTGAAGAAAGGGGAGAGTCTCCAGCTTTTCAGTTTTTTAAAAAAGGGACTACTAAAAGGGGAATGGCCCAGGCTAGCCCAATCTCATCAGAAGCTAAGCAGTCCTGGCCCTGTCCAGTATCTGGATGGGAGACCTCCAAGGAATCTCAGGGTCATGACGTGGAGGCAGGCAGTGGCAAACCCCTTCTAAATGTCGCTTGCCTTGAAAACTCTACGAGGTCACTGTAAGTCATCTGTGAATTGAGGGCGCCTTCCACCACCAAGGGGCAGGGGGAGATGGCGTGATAGGAAAGGAAAGGTCCCCTATGCAAGCACCAGTCGTTTCCGACTCTGGGGTGATGTCGCATCACGACGTTTTCACGGCAGACTTTTTTATGGGGTGGTTTGCCTTCCCCAGTCGCCAACACTTTCCCTCCAGCAAGCTGGGTACTCTGACCTCAGAAGGAGGGAAGGCTGAGTTAACCTTGAGCCGGCTACCTGAATCCAGCTTCCGCCAGAATCGAACTCAGGTCATGAGCAGAGAGTTCAGACCGCAGAACTGCAGCTTTACCACTCTGCACCACGGGGACTCACTGGCATGATAGAGGTTTCTGCATTTATGCATGGGGTGGAGGAAGTGGATGGGGGGTACTTTTCTCCTTTTCCTGTAACACAAGAACTCAGGAGCACCCAATGAAAGCAAAGGACACTAGATGCAGGACAGACAAGAAGTACTTCCTTCCTCAACAAGTAATGAAATTGTGGGATTTCACCACCAAAGGATGTAATGAGGGCTTTAAGTGGAAATTCGATTAATAGAGAGGATGTCCATCAGCAGCTACTAGCCAGGGTGACTAAAGGGAACGTCCAGCAAACAAAATTTGTATCAAAGGGAATATATTATATATAATGTACACAATAATACAATTAAAAATTAAATACATTTTAATTATATAAATGTGTACACCATGTAATAAATATATTTCCTTTAGATACAAATTTTATTTGTTGTAACTTGACACTTGAGGCATTCTTAGTATGTTTCCCTCTTCTCCTGTTTGTAAAGGGAACCTCCACCCTCAGAGGCAGTCAACCTCTAAACACCAGCGCTGAGTGGAAGGCAACCTCAGGGGAAGGCCTCGGCCTCTGTGCCCTGTTGTTGGTCCTCCAGAGGAACTGGTTGGCCACTGTGTGAGACGGGATGCTGGACCAGATGGACCACTGGGTCTGACCTAGCAGGGCTCTTCTGATGTTCTTATGAAGGCCTCTATGCCCTGTTGTTGGCCCTCCAGAGGAACTGGTTGGCCACTTTGTGCCAGACAGGATGCTGGACTAGATGGACCACTGGTCTGATCCAGCAGGGCTCTTCTGATGTTCTTATGAAGGCCTCAGTCTCTGTGCCCTGTTGTTGGCCATTCAGAGGAACTAGTTGGCCACTGGGTGAGACAGGATGCTGGACTAGATGGACCACTGTTCTGATCTTATGCCTCATTAACTCTAATTTTAACAGTCTAATCCCTGTTTACCTACAGGAACCTCTCCATTTCTTTTATAGTTGTATCCATCATGTACACTTTCCTATGCAGAAAGTGACAGCAGAAGAGCCTTTAGAACAGAACAGCAAGGCAGCATATTCCTGCAAATTGCAGTTACTCTGGATTCTGCAGAGATGCAGCCAGTTGGAAGAAACTGGGGGGAAGAAGTAGGACTCCAATCACTGCTGCAACCGTGTCAAAGTCTTGACGCGCCGGACAGCAAGGGAAAAAAGTACACACCCCAAACAGTACAAATTCTAGATGTTCTTTCTTGGTTGCAGAGAAACAGAATTCCAGGTGCTTGGGGGGGGGACACACCTGGAAATGCAGTGTCAACACTTGAGATTTCACATTCTCCTCCCCCCACCCACCGGTGGTCCATTGCAGAAAAATGCAACGCAGCAGCTTGCTAATGAAACGCCGATGCCTTGGCATTTATTTATTTGAAATCTCCATCGCACTTTGGGGCCGTCAAAGCAGCTTGCGGCATCGAAACACGATAACGTGTAATTACCGCTTAATTTTTTAAAACCAACAACAAAACAAATTAAGGGCAAGGGAAGGTGGCTCAGCTCGTTCGGCTTGCGAGAAGCCAGAGCGTTGACATTTTATCCCCCAGCCGGTTTTATTCTTCTGTCAAATGACTTTGGAATGCTAATTCGTTTGCAGTCCAGGGCGAGCCATTTTAACTCAGAGGTTACGGACTGCTGCACTGAATCCTGCACCCGCCAACATTTCACTGACAATCACAGGAACATACTTGGGGGCAGCCCAGTTCTTGCACCAGGGATCGCTGTCTAACCCCCACCCCCCCTATCCCGCTATTACACATTGCTGAAAGCTGAACTCCACCTCCAGTATGCACCAGTCACTGACTTTGCAATCGTCCTTTAAATGACCCGTTCACAAGCCAGGAGGGTGTTTGTTCTTTGAGTTACAGTCATATTGGAGAAACAGCACAGCCAATTGCGGAAGACAGCCGCTACGTGTGCAAAAGCAGTCTGTGCGCGACATAGCTCCTTAGTGTTCACACCCGCACATGCATACTACAGGCAAGCTGCATTCATGACGTGTATGTGTGTTAAGTGTGGTCAGGTCGCTTCCAACCTACGGTGACCCTATGAATTAACGACCTCCAAAAATGTCCTCTCATTAAGAGCCTTGCTCAGGTCTGGCAATTGGAGGGCCCTCTCAGCTTCCTTGATTCAATCTCCCTCATGTTAGGTCTTCCTCTTTTCCTGATGCCTTCAGCTTTCCCCACCATTGTCAGCTAATGAGATCAAAGCACGATGGCCTCACTTTGGCCATTTTATTCTAGGGAGAGACCAGGCTTGATCTGATCTAGAACTCCCATATTTGGCTTTGGGGTGGTTATCTGTAAAACTCTCCTCCGACACCACATTGTAAACGGATCAACCTTCTTCCTAACAGCTTTTTTAAACTTTTGTATCCATACATAGTATGGCCAGCAGGGTTTTTTTTTGTAGCAGGGACTCCTTTGGAATTCACTGCCACAGGAGGTGGTGGCGGCCACAAGTATAGCCACCTTCAAGAGGGGTTTAGATAAAAATATTGAGCACAGGTCCATCAGTGGCTATTAGCCACAGTGTGTGTGTATATATAAATTTTTTTGCCACTGTGTGACACAGAGTGTTGGACTGGATGGGCCGTTGGCCTGATCCAACATGGCTTCTCTTATGTTCTTTGCATATTAAGCCACACACCCCTGATGTAGCCAATCCTCCAAGAGCTTACAGTAAGCCCTGTAAGAAGAGCCCTGTAAGCTGTCGGAGGATTGGCTACATGGGGGGGGGGGTGTAGCCTAATATGCAAAGGAGTCCCTGCTACAAAAAAAGCCCTGGCAGTGGGGACTCCCACAGCATGAATTAACATGATCTTGATCGCCAGCAACACACACCTAGCACTCCAGGATTTTTTCATGGCTGCCCATCCCAGTCTCAGTCTATCCATTACCTACTTTGAATTTCTACAAATCCAGGAGAGGGAGCTGGGAAAAAAAAAACAGTGGACACCCTCTCTGTAGATATTCAGCCAGCACTGAACATGCTAAGTTCCCAGCGCCAGCTACAGATCCTCATGTTCCCCCAGGCTTTCTGCTGAGTATGGGTTTTTGAGATTATGTTTTAATACTGGATTATTGTTTACATTGTCTCCTATTTGTCCATAAATGGACTCAAAAGTCTTGGGTGGAGACAGCAGGATAGAAATGATCTAACCAATTAACCAGGGTATTTTTTTTTCACCCTGCCCTTCCTTGAAGAAACACTAGGCAGCATATGTGGTTCTACACCTCCTATTTTTGTTCTCACAACAACCCTGGGAGGTAGGCTGCTGAGAGAAAGAGAGGGGGGGTAAAGGCCCAAAGTCACCCTGTGAGTTTCATAACAGAATAGAGATTTGAGCCCAACTCTCCCTAGTTCCAGTCCAGTACTCTAGCCACCACAACACAGGAAATCAAGCCTGAAGAATATCAGCACGTGAAGAAGAGATCGTGGCTCAGAGCAGCTTCATTGCTTGCAGAAGAGCCCCGGTAACTCCTGACATCTACATTTTCAAGGGCCACCTCAGGCACTGTGGCAAGGAAGGATAAAAGTATTTTCAATAAATCTTGGATGATGGAAAAGACTTCTGCATGCCCAGGAGAGCCAGAACTGTGATTGAGGCAACCAAAAGCCTGGCTAAGCCCGGCGGCTTCTTCCTACTTTCCTAACTCACGCTAAGAAAACTATAACAAGAGGCTCCTCCAAGGCAGAATGAGCGACCCAAAAAGGAACAGTGATTTATCTGGGACAAGTACCAGAAAACAGGGACAGCTGCAATACAACTTCCTTCCACAGCAAAAGGGCCTTGCGTCTTTCCTGAGAAGCCCCTTTCACTGCATTCGACAAGATCGGCTGCCTGATACATATGCCGGGAAGGGCAACCTTCACATAACCTTCCGAGGAAGCTGGTGAGGGGACACAGAGTACCTGCCAAGGCCTGTCTTTGGCCATGCTCCGGTGTTCCCTTAGACTTTCCCCCCTGTGAACAGCAGACCTCTGCAATTTCCGGAGATGCCTGCTCGAAAACAAACGGAGCTTCAATTTAAAACGTCTAAATGTCCTTTGACAGTGTTGAATTTATTACACGAAGAAGACTGCAGATTTATAACCCGCTCTTCTCTCTGAATCAGAGACTCAGAACGGCTTACAATCGCCTATATCTTCTCCCCCCACAACAGACACCCTGTGAGGTGGGTAGGGCTGAGAGGACTCTCACAGCAGCTGCCCTTTGAAGGACAACTCCTACGATAACTATGGCTAACCCAAGGCCATTCCAGCAGATGTAAGTGGAGGAGTGGGGAATCAAACCTGGTTCTCCCAGATAAGAGTCTGGGCACTTAACCACTATGGCTGCCCCAAGGCCATTCCAGCAGCTGCAAGGGGAGGAGTGGGGAATCAAACCTGGTTCTCCCAGATAAGAGTCTGGGCACTTAACCACTAGGGCTGACCCAAGGCCATTCCAGCAGCTGCAAGTGGAGGAGTGGGGAATCAAACCCGGTTCTCCCAGATAAGAGTCCGCTCACTTCACCACTAGGGCTGACCCAAGGCCATTCCAGCAGCTGCAAGTGGAGGAGTGGGGAATCAAACCCGGTTCTCCCAGATAAAAGTCCGCTCACTTCACCACTAGGGCTGACCCAAGGCCATGCTAGCAGGTGCAAGTGGAGGAGTGGGGAATCAAACCCGGTTCTCCCAGATAAGAGTCCGCACACTTCACCACTACACCAAACTGGTTCTACGATTCTATGGCTCTCAAGCCAGGAGCTGCTTACAGTGTAGGATAATTTCTGGCTGTATGTGGACTTCTTCAGCGGCAGTTTGTGGGCCAAATTAGGCATGACATCCTTGTGGCTGGCTGCCCTGAGGACACTGCCACTGTTTTAGAAAAGCTGGGCCACAGACAATGTTCCCTCTAAGCTGCAGAGTCTTGTGAGCAAAATTCCACTTGGTGAGCTACTGGCATTGAAGTTCTGAGCTACTGTATAAATCAGTGTGCTCTGGGGTCATCCTTCCTGAGCTCAGACACAAATGTGTGAGCTGGAGGCTAAAAATCTGTGACCTAGCTCATGCTAACTCAGCTTAGAGGGAACACTGGCCACATAGTGAAGCTCTTATTCCTCCCTCCCACTGCCTGTTCGAACGACAAAACAGCCACAGGTTGTGTATGTGTGTGAAGTTGTTTGGGTACTTGGTAAACATAAGAACATAAGAGAAGCCATGTTGGATCAGGCCAATGGCCCATCCAGTCCAATACTCTGTGTCACATAAGAACATAAGAGAAGCCCTATTGGATCAGGCCAATGGCCCATCCAGTCCAACACTCTGTGTCACATAAGAACATAAGAGAAGCCCTGTTGGATCAGGCCAATGGCCCATCCAGTCCAACACTCTGTGTCACATAAGAACATAAGAGAAGCCATGTTGGATCAGGCCAATGGCCCATCCAGTCCAACACTCTGTGTCACATAAGAACATAAGAGAAGCCATGTTGGATCAGGCCAATGGCCCATCCAGTCCAACACTCTGTGTCACGTAAGAACATAAGAGAAGCCCTGTTGGATCAGGCCAATGGCCCATCCAGTCCAACACTCTGTGTCACATAAGAACATAAGAGAAGCCATGTTGGATCAGGCCAATGGCCCATCCAGTCCAATACTCTGTGTCACACAGTGGCCAAAAAAACCCCCAAGTGCCATCAGGAGGCTCACCAGTGGGGCTAGAAGCCCTTCCACTTGCTCCCCCCCCCCCAGCACCAATTATACAGAGCATCACTGCCCCAGACAGTTCCAATAATATGCTGTGGCTAATAGCCACTGATGGACCTCTGCTCCATATTATTATCCAATCCCCTCTTGAAGCTGGCTATGCTTGCAGCTGTCACCACCTCCTGTGGCAGTGAATTCAACACATTTATCACCCTTTGGGTGAAGAAGTACTTCCTTTTATCCATTCTAACCCAACTGCTCAGTAAAGTGTGGGGCAGAGTAAGGGAGATGAGTGCCTCAGCCCACCGTGGGCCTTCACTAAAATTTTATACGGTGGCTGCATCCCTGAGGATGCTACCACACCTAGTTTGGTCCACACTAGGCCTTTAATCCTGGTTCAGCCCTGTCCCCAAACTTGACATTCCACACTAGAATCACAGAAACCAACTCTACAAGTCTATGATTCTAGTGTAGAAAATCGGTTTACGGACAGGGCGGAATCAGGATTAAAGGTTTAGTGCAGAATTGGCCACAGGAAGTGTGATTGGTGATGATCTTTAAGGGGAAAAATATCTATAAGGATGGATTACTTCAAAGGGTCTTGAAAACTGACCTGCCGGCCCAAAGATTGCTTGAATCTGCTGCTACTGGCTTTGATGTTAATAATATTATCTGCGTGATTGGAAACCACTTCTGAGCTCATATCAGAACAGCGGTATTTTATATAAATGCATAAATATATACTGACCCCACTATTTTTCATGGTCTAGAGAGGGTTTGACTTGTTGGTTAGATGTCGTTCTCTAAGATAATGTTCAAAGTGTGGAGGTTATCCCGCACAACAGCCCCGTGAGGCAGACTAGTATAATTGTCACCCTGTGGCAGATGCAGTGGCTAAGGCTCCAGCCACATGACATTCGAACGGGGGACTCCTTTTCCTAGCGCAGTCACTGGGGGGCAACAGCTTGCATCCTCTGCAAAATTTAACTTAAAAACAAAGCCAAAATTCCACCAAGGTATCTTATCAGCATTCACTGTGTGAAATCCATCGGGCAGCTTCAGAAATTGAATTCTAGGAACTCTGAACCCTTTGGCATCTCGATGATGCCTATTTTGGCAGGTGTCCAATGCCAATCTATGCCCAGTGGGCTGTCACACTTCCTTTGACTGGCAGCTGCTTTCTAGGGTCTCAAGCAGAGACCGAACTTTCCCACCACCTGCAGCGGAGGACCTCTTTCTCTGCAAATGCCAAGGACTCAACCAAGGACCTTAAACACGGAACGCAACTGCTTTATTAAGAAGCCACAGCCACTGCTGGAAAAAATTCACACGCTGCTAGCTACCCAAAAATTCACACGCTGCTAGCTGCCCACCCCTAAACGTTAACTATCAAATACAATCAAATAATAATTCTCAATAACACCAGTTTGGTGTTGAGAGCCAGTTTGGTGTGGTGGTTAACAGTGTTCTCTCTAAGCTGAGTTAGCGTGAGCTAGCTCACCGATTTTTGGCCGCCAGCTCACACATTTTTGTCTTAGCTCAGGAAGGATGGCCCCAGAGCAAACTAATTTATGCAGTAGCTCACAACTTTAATGCCAGTAGCTCACAAAGTAGAATTTTTGCTCACAAGACTCCGCAGCTTAGAGGGAACATTGGTGGTTAAGTGTGCAGACTCTTATCTGGGAGAACTGGGTTTGATTCCCCAACTCCTCCACTTGCAGCTGCTGGAATGGCCTTGGGTCAGCCATAGCTCTTGTGGGAGTTGTCCTTGAAAGGGCAGCTTCTGGGAGAGCTCTCTCAGCCCCACCTACCACACAGGGTGTTGTTGGGGAGGAAGGAGATTCGGAGTTAAGGGCAGGATATAAATCCAATATCATCTCATCACCATTCGAGGTCAAATGCCATTATCCACAATATATTCAGAAGCTGCTAAAACTCCAAAGCAAAATTTGATTCGGTTCTAATTTCTGTGCATCTACAGCTTGCTTTGCCAGCTTAGCAGCACTGCAAAGGAATTTTCCTAGTTGGAAACAGAAAGAAAAAAGTGCCAGCTTGCAGAAGGCCGTAAAGCAAGCCTAGGGGAGCTGGGAAGCTCTCTTTCACCTCCCTGGACTGGGCAAACTCTCCCACGCCGAAAACCCCTTCTTTTAAGGCTACATGCACTTTTCCCCGCAGCAGACCCACACTGGGCTCTCTCCCTCCCAGCTGCATCCCTCCTGCCTTGGCATCTGCGCTTGCCCGCTGAGCCAGCGCTGATTTACAGAAATGCACGTTTGCTGCAGTGCTGGACAGGACCCGGGAACGTGCCACTCGCTGAGTTATGGGGAGAATCGATAACTTGGAAACAAACGAAGGGCCCCGAGAAAGCCAGCGGCTGCACACCAGACAATACCTCTCCGTTTGTGAATCAATTTTCCCTGAGAGAAGCTGATTGTCAGGATTACTGGCCAGCTGCAGCAAGATCCCTTGCCAGATCCCTTGCCTTTGCGTAGATCTGATTCTGTAATGGATCATCGAATGAATTGCTCCTGGCTGCAGAAGAAAATGGGGTAATCCTACGTTCAGTTTCACTCACCCTAAGATTACACCTTGCGCAGAGAACACCAGCTTTCCCCATGGCTTCTGTCTCCACAACCATTTCAAATTCTCCAGTGCAGGGCTCCCCCGAAACTCCAACCCGCTACCCCACTTTCTCTCCCTTCGTATACGAGCCCCATCTTTAAGATTAACTCCTGCAACCCTCAAAATAAGCACTAATTAGACACCACCGAATCTAAAGCTGCACATATGCCACAAGCGCACTCCAGAAGTCTAGGTTTCAACAGTGGGAATGGCATTTAGATCCTTTTTCTGTTACCTCCTTTTAAAACCAAGAAACAAGTTTCTAGACCTTAAGACCCCCAAGGTAGCCTTGAACACATAGGCAATGCTTGATATAATCTCAGAAGGTGGAATGTGCATATTAGACACCACCAAATCTAAAGCTGCACATATGCCACAATCGCCAGAATGCACCAACTTCCAGATTTTTTTTTGAGATTCCACAAATCACGCGTGGTGGAATTGTTCTGGAGTGCTTTCAACACCACCACCTATGTTTTAATGACATCTGTTAGTTTATGAATGGAAACGCTGTCCGATTGCAACTGGCTTATGATGACCTCAGCAAGGGGTGAGAGCCAGTTTGGTGTAGTGGTTAAGTGCGCGGACTCTTATCTGGGAGAACCGAGTTCGATTCCCCACTCCTCCACTTGCAGCTGCTGGAATGGCCTTGGGTCAGCCATAGCTCTTGTAGGAGTTGTCCTTGAAAGGGCTGCTGCTGTGAGAGTCCTCTCAGCCCCACCCACCTCACAGGGTGTCTGTTGTGGGGGGAGAAGATATAGAAGATCTGAGTCTATGATTCAGAGCGAAGGGCGGGGTATAAATCTGTAATTCTTCTTCATATATTTATTTATTTGCCTTATTTATATCCTGCCTTGCACACAAACCCATGGAAACCCAAAGCAGCTCAAATCATTCTCCTCTCCCTCCATTTTATCCTCACAACAGCCCTGTGAGGTAGGTTAGGCTGAGAGTCCATGATTGGCTCAAGGTCACCCAGCAAGCTTCCATGGCAGAGTGGGGATTCGAACGTGGGTCTCCCTGATCCTAGTCCAACACTTCAACCACTACACCACTCTGCTTCTCTGGGTGTGTACTGCACGGCTGGCGGGACAAAAATCTTTACAATAAACAAGTGACCCTATCAAGCAGATTTATGAAAAGGAGGCGTATACATTTTCAGTAGATAAATACACCAAGGTTTCATCCTGTTAACCACAAGGGCTAGAGAACTAGTTTGTGTTTGTTTTTTAAGAGAAAACAAAACGAGATTCTAACAGGGTAATCTTAACCCATTACACTCTTTGCAGTCAACAGGCTTAGAAAAATAGAGTATAGCTCTGCTTAGGATCGCATCGTAGGAGGCATGATTTTATATCGAATACAGAACACACCAGAATGGGACAGCCAGAGAATGCGGGAAGGAAGACACACACAGAGAGAAAATTAAAGCAAGCATCTGACAATATCTCTTTGGCCCTATAAAATGCTTCTCCACTTGGATGTGGTCTGGTAATACCCCAGGAGGTTTAAAGCTTCAACCAGTGTGAAGTCCACTTATTTAATCGCTGTACAAATACACACTTTCAAACACAGCAACCAACACGCCCTTAAGTGCAGCCATCTGGGAAAAGGCAACTGCAGCGAAGGATCTCAGCAGCAGCTAGAAGGGAAAGGGGGCCATGGAAGGGTCTGTTATCAGAGGTCTACCAAAGCTTGTTATCAGAGAGACTGGTCATTTGCATCCTTCATTCCTGTGCCTATATGGGTTGGCTAGTGGAAGGGCAGATGCCCCTCTAGCAACGACCCAGGGGATCAGTTTTTGCTGAAGGTAGAGATCCAAGCTCCATAACTAGAATCTCTCTCTCTCTCTCTCTCTCTCTCTCTGTGAAGTGACATCAAGTTGCTTCCGATTTATGAAGACACTGTCTTATGTTCTACAGAGCTGAAGGCTGCTTACAATACAAAGATAAATAAAACACATAAAGTGCATAAAAACACATAAAGTGCATAAAAACACAAAGTGCATAAAAACACATCATTTCAGAGGGTAGCCATGAATCATAGAGTTGGAAGGGACCTCCAGGGTCATCTGGTCCAACCCCCTGCACAATGCAGGAAACTCACAAACACCTCCCCCTAAATTCACAGGATTTTCATTGCTGTCAGATGGCCATCGAGCCTCTGTTTAAAAAACTCCATGCTGGGTCTGCAGAAGAACAGCTCGATTCTAGTCATTTGGGGGATATGAGCTTCTGAGAGTCCAAGCTCCCTTTGTCAGATAAAAATACATAACCTTTCTCACCATTTCACCCTTCCCTTTCTCCAAGGGGTTCAGGGTGGAAGTTCTTCCTCTCCTTCACAACAACCCTGTGAGGTAGATCTAGCAGCAAGATTAGTAAATGATTCACAGTGGCCAGCTTCCCGGATGAGCAGTGCCCAATCCAACTTTCTAACCCTGGACAGGAAGCCACTGGGAGCAAGACCATGGCTCCACGATTGCATTTACACGTATTTGCGGGTGTGAAATTTTCTCAGCTCAGTTTAAAGGCCTGGATGGATTTAAATTGCAAAAAAAGAAATTAAAAACCCACTTTAAAAACACTCAACGGCGATTATTTTTTAAGCCACACAAGTACAGCCATCTTCTTAGCACAGGTCAGACGCTTCCCTTTTCCTTTCGTTAAACAAACGGGATTTGTGCCTTTGACGGGCATATCTCATGGAGGCAGAAAGTGCTAGCAAATCACAGCTGACCTGTGGTGACCCTGTAGGGTTTTCAAGGCGAGAGATGTTCAGAAGTGTCTTGCTGTTGGCTGCCTCTGTGTAGCGACCCTGGACTTCCTTGGTGGTCCTTAACAGTCTGAGACCCATATATCTTCAGAACCACCTCTCCTGGTGTACCCCCCCCTCCCAAAGAGCACTATGCTCATCAAATCAGAACGTACTGGTGTTCCCCGGCTCAAAAGGCATTCGGCTGTCCTCAACCAGGGTGTTTTCCATCCTGGCCCCAATCTGGTGGAACTCTCTGCCAAACAACCTCCAAGCCTTACGGGTCTTAAGGCAATTTTGCAGGGCACGTAAGGCAGAGATGTTCCACCAGGTGTTTGGTTGAGGACAGCGAGGGCTTTCCATCTGGCCGGCACTCTTATCTTTCCTGCTTCCCCCCCACCCCACGAGGCAGTAGCATATTGTGGGAATCTTATTCCCATCTTTTTTGTCAGAGGCTTGTACCGTTACATTAATGAACAAACTCTTGTTATTTTACTTGTGAATGTACCTGTCGTTGGTTTTTTAGCGATGCGTACACTGCTCTGAAGAGATCCCCGCGGCGCAGAGTGGTAAGCTGCAGTACTGCAGGCCAAGTTCTGCTGTCGACCTGAGTTCGATCCTGGTAGAAGCTGGGTTCAGGTAGCCAGCTCAAGGTTGACTTAGCCGTCCATCCTTCCGAGGTTGGTAAAATGACTACCCAGCTTGCTGGGGAAGGCAACAGCAAACCACCCCGTAAAAAGTCTGCCATGAAAACGTCATGATGCAATGTCACCCCAGAGTCAGAAACAGCTGGTGCTTGCACAGGGGACTACCTTTATCTTTACACTGCCCTGAACCCTGTTCCAGAGGGGAGAGCAGTGAGCTCTACGTGTCACTCCACTCCAGGGCCACAGAATCAGCATCTGTGCCTGCAGTTATAATCACATGCTACGAAACACAGGAGGTTAGGGAGGAAACAGGTCTCTGCTCTGCCCCTAACGAGCAACTCTGATGGTCTCCCTTTAAGTAACTCTACACCAGGGGTGGCCAAGCTTACTTAACGTGAGCCACATAGAATAAATGTTAGACGTCTGAGAGCCACAAGACACGAACGTCAGATGTTTGAGAGTCGGAAGGAAGGAAGGAATGATTGAAAGTAAAGCGGAAAGGAAGTGAATAGATGGGAGAGGTAGAGGTAGAAAGAAAGCAACTTTAATTTTAAATGAATTCTCCAAGCGGCTGGCTGGCTTGGCGAAGTGATTCAAAGAGAGAAGTGCCTTCTCCAAGATGGGCAATGGAGCGGCGGGGGCTTCGAGAGCCACACAATATGTGCGAAAGAGCCACATGTGGCTCCCGAGCTGCAGTTTGGCCACCCCAGCTCTACACTTTCTCCCAAGGTGTTTTTCTTCTTAGTTAATAACACAGCAATACATTTCCTCACAGATGCATTGAAAAGGTAACTCCAAGAAGACTCAAAGCAACCCTGGTAGGCCTTAATTCAAATTCCTTTCCTTCTCGCAGCACTTTCCAGCAGGTTCAGAAACTTATCCAGGCAAAACAGCTGCTCTGGCTTCTAAGCTATGGTGCCTATGCAGATGAATTTGCTTGTTGTATATGTTCCCAACAAAAAAAGTATCTCTCTCTCTCAGGCTTGCAAGTAGCCACCTGGTTGCCAGAGGCGAGTGACAGTCTCCTAGGCGACTAGGTGGTGATGGTGGTAGTGGGAAAGCTTTTCTAAATTGCGAAGTTCTCCTACAGCAGGGGTGGCCAAGGGTAGCTCTCCAGATGTTTTTTGCCTACAACTCCCATCAGCCCCAGCCATTGGCCATGCTGGCTGGGGCTGATGGGAGTTGTAGGCAAAAAACATCTGGCGAGCTACACTTGGCCACCCGTTTTAAAGGAATGTGTGAACAACCAAGATAGAAATTCTGAGAGCTCATATCCACAGCTGTTCCACCTTGCACGAACTCAGAGAAAAACTGAACTCTGATGGTTTTTTCCCTCCGCTTGGGAATTCACAATCACTCACGCTTGCCCATTTACCCTCCCCTCCCCCGCTTTCCAATGCATCTGTATTCTCAGAAGCACAGCATTGTTTTAGAATCATACCCCAGAAAATATGCTTTGCAGGAGGGGGAAAAAATCACTCTGCCATACTATGCTTTTCAAGACATTGCTGGAGATACACTTTGGAAGCACATTTTCTCTGGTGGCCACGTGTTAAATACACCCAGCTTCGCGTGCTTTTCTTTTAGAATGTTTAAAAATGCAACAACCATCCAGATTACCTTATTTCTCCGGTCAGCTGAAATTGAACAGCTCTTTACGGGTCATCGGCGATGGCTCTCTTTCTCCAATTTTGCTGAGAAAAGAAAGAACACAGGCACAGGGTAATTTGCTTGTTAATATAAAGAAGTCTGCAGAAGAACAGAACAGAGCGGTTTGACAGCAGAAAGAAAGAGATGCTTAAAAACCCATTCGCTCAGTCTCAAGTCCTATCAGCCAGAGCTAGTCGTAATTCGATTCCCAGACCAAACGTGCAATCGTTAGAACAGTCTTGCGGGCTGTACCATCTGTTTCCCAGTTTGCCTTTGGAAGGCCACAAGAGGCCAAGCCAGCAACCTGGTTCTCTCCCTCTTCCCCAACACTTGTTTATCCCAAGATACACTACACCTGAACATGGAAGTTCCATTTAGCCACAGGTAAGATCCAGTGTAGATGACTGGGGAAGGCAATGGCAAACCACCTCGTAAAAAGTCTGCCGTGAAAACGTTGTGAAAACTATTGGTGCTTGCACAGGGGACTACCTTTACCTTTTTAAAGATCCTCCACCCATTTGCTTGATTCCATTTTAAAACCAGTGGCAGGGAGTTCCGTAAGTTAAAACCAGTGGTAGGAAGTCTCTCCCCACCTCTCCATCTGCCTAGAACTTAAAGGCAGTCCAATTTTGGTAAGAAAAAAAATGTCTCTTTGACCCAAGGCTTCCACCCCATTCATTCCTGTACAAATCTCCATGGTGGCCTAGCCCCTCTCCCTAACCCCCAAACCCTACTTCCAACTCCTCCTCTAGAGAAGACGCTCCCAAATCTTCCTCCAGCCTCTGTTGCTACTTTTTTTTTTTTTTTTGAAACGGGGCAACCGTCATGATCCGCACAGTTTCCCGGGTGGCTCATCCCCCACCCCCAATCTCGAGAGCTGGAAAATGCTCTCTTGCCTGTCTGGATGTGTCCTGCACGCTTGACAGAAGTGAAAGGGGCTGCCTCTCTTGCAACTGTAGATCGCTTGAAGGAGAGGAGAGGGGAAAGAAACCGGGGGGTGGGGAGAGAAGCTTGTAGCAGTTTTAAAACCTGCAGTGCTCGGCGTCTCTCCTGCATTCCAATGCAGCGCCTGCCACGCGCCGGTGCCGTGCAAGAGGTTGCAGAGGAGGCGGGGGAAGCCAGGGGGAAAAGCCTTCTCCGGCGAGCAGCGCCCGCCCTCTCCTCTTTAATGCTTTCTGCTGCAAGGGAATGCCCTCCGATGCACACTTCGGCGGCGGCTGCTGCTGCAGACAACCTCTGCAGTTCCTCCCCCCTTCCGCCTCCCCTCAGAGTTCGTACTGCAGCGAGACTGCATCAGAATGGGGGGGGGAGGTGGGTTTTTTTTTTTTTTGCAATGCAATGCAATGCATCCAAGCAACTTCCAGCTGCAGCCTTCGAGCGGTGCAGTCCCTCACGTCGTCGATCAATTAATGCACGTGGAGCCCCCCCCCCCAAGGCTTCCACCCAGCCGTTGCACAGAGACTTCCCCCCCTAGTCCCAGAAAACCAGAAATCAACCCCAGAAGCGTGCATTTGGGTGGCGGCGGCGGCTCCAGCCCTTCGACTGGCTGGGAAGGCGTGGGGCAACGACATGCCCAGACAGAAACCCAACCCAATAAATACAAATTGCAAAAGGGGCTGCAACTTCTTCGATTTAACTGTTTTAAGAAAGAAAGAGAGGAAAGGGACCCCCCAGATAGAATTGCCTGGATCCCCAGAAACAGAGAATAAGCCCACTAGAAAGCCCAGCCTCGCTGCCCTGGGGCTCCAGCCCCTAATCTCTCTTCTCCCCCCCCCACCCCCGCCCGGTTACCTGCCTTCCTCGGCTGTGCTCCGCGCCTCTCTCCTCCTCCGCGCCCTGCAGTGATGCCTCTTTAAAAAGTTATGGGCTTGTGGTGGGGAGGCTGGCCGCAGGACGATCTACGCTGGCACGGATGAGGCGTGAGGGGGGGGGGTGGTTTAGAGAGGACGTGAAATATAGGAAACCTCTTACTTTGCAAAAGCGGCTCTGCGAGCCGGTCGCATCCCAAAGGCGAAGCTGCCTGCGGGCAAGCGTCTCTCCCGCGGTGGTTTGCAAGGGAGGGGCCTCCCGAGGTCATCCAGCCGACTTCGCAGGGTTCGTACCCTGCGGGGAGCGGCAGCAAAAGGGAGGGGGTATCCCCCGGGGGCTTTGTTCGCGCCTCCTTGCACACTGAAGTCACCTGATACTCGTCGTAATAATAATTAAGAACTGTCCGATATTGTCATATATTTCTTTATGTGTTTCCTATAGTCCGCCTTTCTCCCGGGGACTGGAGGCGGATGACACAGAGCGAGTGCAGTACAATCCCCCCACAAAGAGGCCATCCCATAGACAAAGCTTTAGGATTGTAGAAGTCTGGGACACACCAGAAAGAAGTGAAGCCTAGCATATAAGATTTAGCATGGCACATACATTTTTATTTCACATCCTCTCCTGCGCAGTCTGGAGCGAGTAACAATAAAACATTCAACAACAGTAATCTACAAAACAAACATTCAACTAGCACTGGCTAAAAATTCAATAATAATCAAAATTCATATGATATCAATGATCGTAAGAACAAATTCTTAAAAAATAATCCAGTGGACAATAATTCCCAGATATGGAAAGTGGGCAATTCCAGAAAACTGAGCCAAAGGCAGGCTTCCACGCCCAGTGAAACACAAGAAGATCCAGCCAAACAGCCCACATCAGGGAGTTGGTTCCAAAGGGCAGGAGCAGCCACCAATAAGGCCCTGTCCCGGCTAGGTGGGGCCTGGGGATCTCCAGCTTTTACAACTGATCTCCAGCTGGCAGAAATCACCTCCCCTGGAGAAAATGCCTGATTTGGAGGGTGGACTCTGGAATTGTACCCTGCTGAGGTTCCTCCCCTCCCCAAATCCCACCCTCTCCAAGCTCCTCCCTCAAAGTCTCCAGGTATTTTCCAACACAAACCTGGCAACCTTATCTGGACTCCTTGCAGTTTTCGAAGCGTCTTCAAGGGTACCCCTACATAGAGTGCAGTGATTATTATTAATGAGTGATTATCAGGGCTTTTTTTGAGCAGGAACGCAGTTCCAGCTGGTTTGGCACCAGGGGGTGTGGCCTAATATGCAAATGAATTCCTGCTAGGCTTTTTCTACAAAACCCTATATGAAGCAATGGTGACATCAGGGGGTGTGACCTAAAATGCAAAAGAATTCCTGCTGGGCTTTTTCTACCCCAAAAGCCCTGGTGATTATTAGTATCTATTATGTATGATGTGAGTGCTCTTTCCGACAGCTACCAGTATGGTGTGGTTGTTACAGGGTCAGATGAGGAGATCCTGACCTCACTCTGCCAAGAACCCAGCGAAGTTTCCTCGGAGGAGGTTGCTGTCCCCGACCCACCTCTCAAGACCGTTGTGGGGATAACACAGGTGACTGGAGAACAATTAATGGTGACAGGTGGCCTTTGGAGGGAGGATGAGAGAGAACTTGGTTTTTATTCTTTTTATCGCTAATTAACATATGCATATTTTTTATTGTGGTTCACCACTTTCCACCTGTTCTACAGGGGAAGGCTGTTTAAAAATCGAAATGAATAAGAATAGCAAATAAAAATAAATCACAACAGTAGAGCCAACACGGTATCGCAGTTAAAGTGTTGGACTAGGATCGGGGAGATCCAGATTCAAATCCCACCTCTGCCGTTTGTCTCCTTTCCTCCATATTCTGGCACAACAACCTCCTGAGGTAGGTTAGGCTGAGAGAGTGTCACTGGCCCAAGTTCAACCAGCCAGCTTCCATGGCGCAGTGAGAATTTGAACCTGGGCCTCATTGATCCTAGCCCAACACTAACCCGTGCACCAGGATGGCTCTCCATGTGTTCAAGAACAAATCGGAGCACAATACATTTTTAAAAGAGTACATTTTGGGAGCTGGGGAAGGTCAGTTGGCAACTCAAATTCCTATGACACGATAATTCAGGTTTAATTCTGGAAGAACAGGACTGCAGCCCAGGCTTCCCTGGTTGTCTGCTGACCCGAAATGGATTCACACTCGTGACCTTAAACTGAATTGATTTGTGGCATGCATTTTTTATCTCCAGCTTCGGTATCAAACCTAGAGTGTGTGACCGTGCAGGGCACGGAGAGAATGAATCGATAGGACTTGTAGTAGCAGGAAACCAGTGCCGGGCTCCAAATTCTATCTGTGTGTGTGTGTGCGTGCATGTTTTAGGTCTTCTCCCTTCCCTCTGCAGTAGCTCAGCCCTTTCTAACTGCAGCACTTCCCATCCCAGCCGATGCACCTTTGGCCACGCTGCGTGTGCAATGCAGCTCTCTGCAGCAGCAGCAGGAGCAGCAGGCTGGCCAAATGGGGGCCGTCTCAGGCCCACTGGCTTTGTGCTTGCAGGGTTCGCCAGGGTGCCTCGTTGCAGACAGAACGTCCTTCTCTATTCCGGTGCAGAAGAAAAGCACGCAGGGGACAGTTCCAACCTAGGGTTGCCAATCTCCATATGGGGCCTGGAGATCTCCCCATATTAAAGCTGATTTCCAGATTACAAAGATCAGTTCCCCTGGAGAAAATGGCTGCTTTGGAGGGAGGGCTCTATGGCGTTATATCCTGGGGAGGTCCCTCCCCTCCTCAAATTTTGCCCTCTCTAGGATCCACCCCAAAATGAACGTAGGCAGATTCTGAGAGGGATGAGCCAGTAGCCTATTCTTGTGGCCCCTTCATGCCGAGTGCCACTTTGGGGTCAGGAAGGAATTTTCCTACAGGCTAGTTAAAGTGTTATAGAGTGTTAAAGCTGCAGTACCGCAGTCCTAACCTCTGCTCACGACCTGAGTTCGATCCCCAGTGGAAGCTGGGTTTTCAGGTAGCCGGCTCGAGGTTGACTCAGCCTTCCCTCCTTCCGAGGTCGGTAAAATGAGTACCCAGCTTGCTGGGGGGAAAGTGTAATGACCGGGGAAGGCCATGGCAAACCACCCCGTAAAAAGTCTGCCGTGGAAACATTGTGAAAACAACCTCACTCCAGAGTCGGAAACAACTGGTGCTTGCACAGGGGACCTTTCCTTTCAGATAAGCCCAGGAATCCTAGAGATTATTTTGCTTTCCTCTGGACATAGAGCCGGGGTCAATGGGAGAGTGGCAAGGAGTTAGAAATGAATTTCCTGCATTGAGCAGGGGTTGGACTAGATGACCCTTGGGATCTCTTCCAGTGCTATCTTTCTGCGTTAGGAATTTGTCTGTCATTAGCATGAGCACAAGATAAAGCAGGTGAAGTGTTCTGGCCACTCAAGGCAATCAGAGCCAGTTTGGTGTAGTGGTTAAGTGCATGGACTCTTATCTGGGAGAACCGGTTTGATTCCCCACTCCTCCACTTGCAGCTGCTGAAATGGCCTTGGGTCACCCATAGCTCTCACAGAGCTGTCCTTGAAAGGGCAGTTTATGTGAGAGTTCTCTCAGCCTCACCCACCTCACAGGGTGTCTGTTGTGGGGGAAGGAGATCATGGAGATTATAAGCCGCTCTGAGACTCTGATTCGGAGAGAAGGGTGGGGTATACATCTGCGGTCTTCTTCTTCTTATAATGCGTTGGCAGACCTTGCTGCTATATGGCTCCTCTACAGTCAATGCTTCCCGCAAGTAAAGAGCTAGAAGATCAGGGAGAGAGGCTCTAGTTCCATACTATTTTCAACATAGCTTGAAAATCTTGGAGGAGGAGAATATGCCATTGAATCACAAACAGCTCATGGATGACCCCATTCGCAAGGAGCTCCACGCAAGAGTGGGTGAATATAAGAACATCAGAAGAGGCCTGCTGGGTCAGACCAGTCAGCCAGTTTGGTGTAGTGGTTAAGTGTGTGGGCTCTTATCTGGGAGAACCGGGTTTATTCCCCACTCCTCCACTTGTACCTGCTGGAATGGCCTTGGGTCAGCCATAGCTCTGGCAGAGGTTGTCCTTGAAAGGGCAGCTTCTGTCAGAGTTCTCTCAGCCCCACCCACCTCACAAGGTTTCTGTTGTGGGGGAGGAAGGTAAAGGAGATTGTAAGCCACTCTGAGACTCTAAGATTCAGAGGGAAGGGTGGCATATAAATCCAACATCTTCGTCTTCTTAGTCTAGGCCAGCATCCTGTCTCACACAGTGGCCAACCAGTTTCTCTGGAGATCCAACAACAGGGCATAGACTAGAGAACAAGGCCGTCTTGGCATTGGGACTCAGAGGTTGACTGCCTCTGAACAAGGTGGTTTCCTTTAGTTAGCAGGGTTGGTAGCCACTGCTAAATCTCTCCTGCATTAATCCATCTAAGTCCCTTTTAAAGCTGTCTATACCTGTGGCCATCACTATATCCTCTGGCAGCAAATCCCACATTTTTATCACTCTCTGTGTAAAGCAGTATTTCCTTTTGCCCATCCTGAATCTGCTGCCCATCGACGTCATTGGACACTCCATTTCTTGTTGTTTAGGAGAGAGAAGAAGTTCTGTGTTAACTGTGCATAATTTTATAAACAGCCATCATGTCATAAGAACATAAGAGAAGTCATGTTGGATCAGGCCAATGGCCCATCCAGTCCAACATTCTGCGTCACACAGTGGCCACAAAAAAACCCCCACAACCCAAGTGCCATCAGAAGGTCCACAAATGGGGCTAGAAGCCCTTTCTCATTGCCCCCCTCCAAGGACCAAGAATACAGAACATCACTGCCCCAGACAGAGAGATCCAACAATACGCTGTGGCTAATTGCCACTGATGGACCTCTGCTCCAGATACTTATCCAATCCCCTCTTGAAGCTGGCTATGCTTGTAGCTGCCACCACCTCCTGTGGCAGTGAATTCCACATGTCTTCCATTTAGTAATCTCTTTTGTACATTGAAAAGGCCCTGATTCTTCAGCCTTTCCTCATAGGGAAGGTACCCAACCCACTAATAATCCGTCTGTATTTTTTTCAGCTTTGCAATGCCCTTTTAGAGGTAAGGTGGTTTGCCATTGCCTTCCACTGCATAGTTAACCCCGGTCTCTTCCTTGGTGGTCTCACATCCAAACAACGTTCCCTCTAGGCTGCAGAGTCTTGAGAGCAAAAATTCTCTTTTGTGGGCTACTGGCATTAAAACTGTGAGCTACCGCATAAATGAGTGTGCTCTGGGGTCATGCTTCCTGAGCTAAGACAAACATGTGTGAGCTGAAGGCTAAAAATCTGTGAGCTAGCTCATGCTAACTCAGCTTAGAGGGAACACTGCATCCAAGTACATCGTTTCCTGCTTAGTTTCCAAGCTCAGGATAAAGTGGACTATTCAGGCTGCTGGAAAACTTGGAACGGGCAGTCAATGATTTTCAATACAAGTATTTATTAAAAATGCAAATGGAAGCTCCGTCTTCAAAAAGGCATTTCCCCCTCAATGAGAGAGATGCTCTTTTAAAATGCTGATGCTTCAGTCAATGAAAGTGTCGCTTAAAAACAGGAAGTCATGCTTTTTAATTAGTTTTTTTTAAATCATAGGCAAAGTTATACAGATTTATGCTACATTAATTGGCTAACTCTCATATGCTTAATCAATTTTAAATCGAGTTATAACCCTAAATAAATATCATTAGCTAAAGCTGAAATCTTGCTGAAAACTTAACATGCAAAATCAACCCTTAATATATTAATAAGAGAATAAAAATGACAAGGGCCTGTGGCTCAGTGGCAGAGCATCTGCTTTGCATGCAGAAGGTCCCAGGTTCAATCCC
This sequence comes from Heteronotia binoei, assembly GCF_032191835.1. Taxonomy (NCBI): domain Eukaryota; kingdom Metazoa; phylum Chordata; class Lepidosauria; order Squamata; family Gekkonidae; genus Heteronotia; species Heteronotia binoei. The sequence continues at coordinate 6,466,296 of NC_083240.1, read as the reverse complement.
CGGCATCTCCAGCTAAAAGGACCAGTTGGAAGGCGATGTGTGAAAGACCTTTGCCTGAGACTCTGCCAGTCTGAATAGACAATGCTGACAAACCTTTCTGTCTAAGACAGTGCAAATGTAATTTGCAAAATGCTTTATTGCAACAAATGCCAACAAGACTGAGCAATAAGGTAGAAGACTGCCTGCATGTTTACCCTTTGTATTCTCATTAAAAAGGCCTAGGGAGTAAATAATGGTGACACTATTGCTATTTATTCTGAACATGTGATCCTAGGGACAAGGAATATACAGCTGTTTATTGAGTTAGTATTAACCTTAATTACAACCCTGCAAGGCAGGTCTGTAAACTTGGTATTATGAAAAAACAGGGACTGGAATTTTTTTAAGCCCAACCCATCACACACTTTGCAATTGTATTTCAAAGCAGTTCCAGTGAGGTAGCTGTATTTGTCTATTGCTGCATAGTAAAATCACAGAGCCTTTAAAGATTCACAAAACTTATTCCAGCATGAGCTCTCCACAGGAGATATGGAGCATCTTACATCATTGTTCTTCTCTCGCTGTGTTTTATCCTCACACCACCACCACCTGATGAGGTAGATTGGACAAAGAGAATAACTGGCCCAAGGTTAGCCTAACCCGACAAGGTTCCATCTAAGGTGGAAATTCGAACCCAGCTCCGTCAGATTCTCAAAATCACAAGCCACGCAGGGCCAGGAGCAGACAGAGGCCAGTCTGAAATAATTACTAGTAATCTGATTTCAGACTGGCCTCTCCTTGTAAATTCCCGCCATAACCCATTCCCACCTTTCTGTTGTTTGCCGCGTTTAATAGCAGCGTTATTATTTATGGTTCGCCTTTCTCTTAATGTTGCCATCTCCAGGTCGGGAAATTCCTGGAGATCCGGGAGTGAAGCCTAGGGAAGGCAGGTTTTGAGGAAAGCAGGGACCTCAGTGGGGTACAATGCCATACAGTCCATGCTCTGAAGTTGCCGTTTTCTCCAGGGGAACCTGATCTCTGCAGGCTGGAGCTCAATTCTAAATAATTCCGGGAGGATGGCATTGGCACGACCCTACTTGAAAGGCAGCGGCCTGACGGGTGTAGCTTTCACGCACCTGCTGAAGCGAGCCCTGCCTCCCGAAAACTCAACGGGGGGCCGCCGCCGAAGCGAAGCCGCTGCGCTTCCATCTCTCCCGCTTCAGCGAGTTTGCAATGGTGCAACTGTGAATCGTAAACTTTTTTTTTTTTTTTTAAGCCGGCCGCCTGCCAACCGGAGGAGGAGCCAAAGCCGGGCGAGTTTCCCTTTCCAGAGAACCGGAGGTGGATCCGGTTCACGTTGGCCCCAGCTTTGACCCAGGGGAGGTGAGTGGATTAAAAAAAAAAAAAGATTGCATTGATTTATAGCCGTGCAGCAGGGCGCCGCAACCCCCAAACGCCCGCGTCCGGCTTCCCCCGTTGCAAAGCGAAAGCAGGCGGCCTGCAATGCTGCGCCTTTTAAGCCGCCACCCCCGTCTCGCGCAGCACTGCTGCAAAGGCCCGGGGCCGCCTCGTGCGCACCGCTGCCTCTTCGCAAACACGGCGTTGGGAGGCAGTTCCCCCCCGTCGTCATCCCCCTTTCCGCAGCACAGCAGCCTTTCTGGGACGCTGCTCCTCCCCTCCCCTCTCCTCGACCAGATGACCGGGACGGCTGCTGGCAGGCCAGGGGGCGTCTCCTCGCGAGCAGGCGCTACAAGGACGGAGGGTGCTGCGTGCCCGTGCAGCTTTGGGGCGGGGGACGGGGAGGTGGGGCGACGTGGCTGCGGCTCCGGGCCCCCGCACCTCGGAGATTTGGACTCCCCATACACCCAAGACTCGGGGAGGGGGCGATGGAAGCTGAAAACGCGTTCCTTTGCCTCCTCAATCCAGAGCAGTTCGCCCTGTTAAGTTTGTTGCTGCAAAATAGTAGAGTCCAGTAAGCACCTTTGAGAGTAACAAATATTATTGCGGCATAAGCTTTCGAGAAACACAGCTCTCTTCGTCAGATGCGACCTCCTAAGACAGGCTGCGCTCCAGACAGACAGCCCAAATCGCAGGCGGATCAGACCTCCCTTACAGTTAATGCCCCCCCGCCCCGGTGCCCCCGCTTTTGGATTAAGAAAAGGGGGGAGAAGAAAAAAAATATGTGTAGTGCTTAAGCCGTGGAAGCAAAATTGGAGAGGCTTGAGTTCAAATCCCTAACTGTGAAATTCACTGGGTCAGCCAACCGACCTCAAGGGGGTGATGGTGGTATGTGTGAAGTGTGGTGAGTTGGGTTCCACGAGCCGGCAAATTCATGACCTCTGCAGTGGCGGCCTCTCCTTCATAGCCTTGCAAGTCTCAGGTTTGGCCACCCGAGGGCCCTTGTGGCTTCCTCCACTGAGTCAAGCCATCTCCTGTTGGCTCTTCTGGTTTGTTTGTTTTTTAAGTCTTACTCTAACAATGGCAATTAAAAGTGGGCTTGGTCTCACAATACACCAGACACAAGCCAAAGAGATATCTGAAGTACCCGCTGGTTCTCCGCAATCCGCAGTTGTCTGCCAACTTCTATTTGGACGCAGAGCTAGATTCAGGTGGGCTGCTGTGTTGGTCTGAAGAACCAGAACAGAGTTCAAGTCCAGTCGAGCACCTTGAAGACTAACCAAGTTTTATCAAAGATTTCAGGTTTTCACGGCTGGTAACATCATTAGGGTTTGTAGAATCTTTCGGGATCAAGTGCCGTGTTCTACTGGAGAAAGTTTTCCTTCCAGACGTTTCGTTCTCAGCTGTGGAGAACATCCTCAGTGGCGTTGCAGCCGGAGCAGGCGCTCAGACCTTCTTGGCTGCTGTGCATTGAGTGGTATGCACAGCATACCAATGCACATACTGTGCATTGAGTGGTATGCACTCAATGCACAGCAGCCAAGAAGGTCAGAGCGCCTGCTCCGGCTGCAACGCCACTGAGGATGTTCTCCGCAGCTGAGAACGAAACGTCTGGAAGGAAAACTTTCTCCAGTAGAACACGGCACTTGATCCCGAAAGATTCTACAAACCTTAATAACCAAGTTTTGTTCACGGTATAAGCTTTCGTGGGCCTGCACACTTCTTCAGATACAGTGAAACAGAATTTCCTCAGCTATTACATATAGAAAGAGAGAGGATGGGGAGAGAGACAGATGGCAGAGTCTCAGTTTATTCTCAGCTTTCTACAATTAAGGATACATCAATCTCCAGTTTTGACATATATATTTCCTTCACTGTTTTTGCCCTGGAATTGAACCCAAACACATGGTAACCATATAAACTGAACCCATTATTCCTGTTAGACCCCTGAATCTATTAAACATCTTCGTTATATATTATACTGTATGATAATTTACTACTCACCCTCTGCCTATATGTATGGACTGGTGATTTTTAATTTTGTTTCTGTTTCTGTCTTGACTCTTAATTGGCCCTTCCTGGTGACTACCCCCCTCCCCCCTTTTCTATATGTAATGGTCAATGTTCCCTCTAAGCTGAGAAAATTCTATTTTGTGAGCTACTGGCATTACAGTTGTCAGCTACTGCATAAAGTAGTTCGCTCTGGGGCCATTTTCCCTGAGCTAAGACAAAAATGTGAGAGCTGGAGGCTAAAAATCTGTGAGCTGGCTCACACTAACTCAGCCTAGAGGGAACACTGGTAGTGGTTGAGGAAATTCTGTTTCACTGTGTCCGAAGAAGTGTGTTTGCACACAAAAGCTTATACCTTGAATAACGCTTTGTTGGTCTCCACAGCGCTGTTGGATTCAAACTTTGTTGGACATAGAGTGTTCAGGGGAAAGGGAAAGGGTGCATATAGGGGGGGGGGGTGTAGAAAAGGCGGGGCCGGTATCTGGTTTTCACCAAAGGACTGTTCTCTTCTCTCCCTGGAGAAGTTCCACCCACACATCGCTACCCACTCGTAGCTTGGCTCACAAAAACCAGTTTCTCAACCTTTTCCAATTGCACAATAATTCTCCAGCCGTGTCCTCGCGCAAGTCAAATAAATCTCGAGGGGAGGGTTAATGGGTTACACGTCAGACGAACTGTGTAAGCCAGGGTCTTTCCACCATATGGATGTTTCCCAAGCAGGGTGCAAGTACTCACCACAGCCAGCGCAGATGCCTCTGTGTTGGGACTGGGAAGAAATAAATACGAGCGATGATTTTAATGAGTAAACTGTATGTAATCATCGTAACAAGGGACACACACAAAGGGAGGAGGGTCTATACATCAGAGTGCATGCTTGGAGTAAGAATGTACAAAGAACCTGTCTGGGTAAGTCCTTCCAGGGTCGCATCCATTTTCTTACAGTAGACCTGGAACTGTTGGCCTACTTTCCAGGGACAGAGGCTTAAGCTTCCCACCGCTATTGCCTCTGAAACACCAGCTCAGGGGTCTCCAGCGTGTCACCCTTGGGTAAATTGATGGCACTTTCCCTATGAAGAAAGGTTAAAATGCTTTGGACTCTTTAGCTTGGAGGAACGTCGACTGAGGGGTGACGTGATAGAGGTTTACAAGATTATACATGGGATGGAGAAGATAGAGAAAGAAGTGCTTTTCTCCCTTTCTCACAATACAAGATCTCGTGGGCACTCAGTAAAATTGCTGAGCAGTCGGGTTAGAACGGATAAAAGGAAGTCCTTCTTTACCCAGAGGATGATTAACACGTGGAAGTCACTCCCACAGGAGGTGGTGGCAGCTGCAAGCACAGACAGTTTCAAGAGGGGATCAGATAAACATATGGAGCAGAGGTTCATCAGTGGCTGTTAGCCACAGCGTATTGTTGAAGCTCTCTGTCTGGGGCAGTGATGCTCTGTATTCTTGGTGGTGGGGGCAACAGTGGGAGGGTTTCTAGTGTCCTGGCCCCACTGATGGACTCTTGATGGCACCTGGTTTTTTTGGCCACTGTGTGACACAGAGTGTTGGACTGGATGGGCCATTGGCCTGATCCAACAGGGCTTCTCTTATGTTCTTCTGTGACACAGAGTGTTGGACTGGATGGGCCATTGGCCTGATCCAACATGGCTTCTCTTATGTTCTTATGTGACACAGAGTGTTGGACTGGATGGGCCATTGGCCTGATCCAACATGGCTTCTCTTATGTTCTTACGTGACACAGAGTGTTGGACTGGATGGGCCATTGGCCTGATCCAACATGGCTTCTTTTATGTTTTTATGTGACACAGAGTGTTGGACTGGATGGGCCATTGGCCTGATCCAACAAGGCTTCTCTTATGTTCTTATGTGACACAGAGTGTTGGACTGGAGGGGCCACTGGCCTGATCCAACAAGGCTTCTCTTATGTTCTTATGTGACACAGAGTGTTGGACTGGAGGGGCCACTGGCCTGATCCAACAAGGCTTCTCTTATGTTCTTATGTGACACAGAGTGTTGGACTGGAGGGGCCACTGGCCTGATCCAACATGGCTTCTCTTATGTTCTTATGTGACACAGAGTGTTGGACTGGAGGGGCCACTGGCCTGATCCAACAAGGCTTCTCTTATGTTCTTATGTGACACAGAGTGTTGGACTGGATGGGCCATTGGCCTGATCCAACAAGGCTTCTCTTATGTTCTTATGTGACACAGAGTGTTGGACTGGAGGGGCCATTGGCCTGATCCAACAAGGCTTCTCTTATGTTCTTATGTGACACAGAGTGTTGGACTGGAGGGGCCACTGGCCTGATCCAACAAGGCTTCTCTTATGTTCTTATGTGACACAGAGTGTTGGACTGGATGGGCCACTGGCCTGATCCAACATGGCTTCTCTTATGTTCTTATGTGACACAGAGTGTTGGACTGGAGGGGCCACTGGCCTGATCCAACAAGGCTTCTCTTATGTTCTTCTGTGACACAGAGTGTTGGACTGGAGGGGCCACTGGCCTGATCCAACAGGGCTTCTCTTATGTTCTTATGTGACCCAGAGTGTTGGACTGGATGGGCCATTGGCCTGATCCAACATGGCTTCTCTTATGTTCTTATGTGACGCAGAGTGTTGGACTGGATGGGCCACTGGCCTGATCCAACAAGGCTTCTCTTATGTTTTTATGTGACACAGAGTGTTGGACTGGATGGGCCACTGGCCTGATCCAACATGGCTTCTGTGCTTTTACTTAACACATGTAATAAGGCAACTTCAGATGTACAATAAACATGAGCAGTTAGAGTTCTGTTTGAGTTAGCAGGGAATTGCGTGCGTTTTTTTGCTTATGGGAAAGGGAGTGATCGGTGTAGTTGTTTCACCAGGAAATGTCGAAAGGCTCTTCTTATCTCTGACATGTAATCTTTGTTTGTCTAACTGTTGAACAGGAGTCAGGCCAGCAGGCCCTACCGGCTTTTTGTGGCTGCAAGGTGGTGGGGAGAGCAGACAAAGGAAGAAGCTCAAACACTTCTTCATCCCCCTTCATCTCTTCCCTTGTTGCTCAGGTGAGTCGTCCTGGGAAGAGGCACAAAGGTGGAAGCTGGTCTTCTTGGGTCAGGTGGCAGCCCCCAGGTGTCCTGGCTTCTTTTTTCCTCTTGCTTTTTGGGAAGAAGGTAGATGAGGATGCACCCGAAGGGGCTAAGCTTCCTGTTAACCTACCGTTATTTACTGTGCTTCAGGTAGAAGGAAAATATCTTACCTAGGATGGTTTTGTGGTCCTGCTGCCTCCTGTAATTGTGCTATGTGGGTTTTTTAAATAAAGAAATAATATTGTTTTGGAAAGGGGGGGGCTTCTAATATCTAATAATTCTAATAATAAAAAAGCCAGTTTGGTGTGGTGGTTAACTGTGCAGACTCTTACCTGGGAGAACTGGGTTTGACTCCCGACTCCTCCACTTGCACCTGCTGGAATGGCCTTGAGTCAGCCATAGTGGTTAAGTGTGTGGACTCTTACCTGGGAGAACTGGGTTTGACTCCCGACTCCTCCACTTGCACCTGCTGGAATGGCCTTGAGTCAGCCATAGTGGTTAAGTGTGTGGACTCTTACCTGGGAGAACTGGGTTTGACTCCCGACTCCTCCACTTGCACCTGCTGGAATGGCCTTGAGTCAGCCATAGTGGTTAAGTGTGTGGACTCTTACCTGGGAGAACTGGGTTTGACTCCCGACTCCTCCACTTGCACCTGCTGGAATGGCCTTGAGTCAGCCATAGTGGTTAAGTGTGTGGACTCTTACCTGGGAGAACTGGGTTTGACTCCCCACTCCTCCACTTACACCTGCTGGAATGGCCTTGAGTCAGCCATAGTGGTTAAGTGTGCAGACTCTTATCTGGGAGAACTGGGTTTGATTCCGCACTCCTCCACTTGCAGCTGCTGGAATGGCCTTGAGTCAGCCATAGTGGTTAAGTGTGTGGACTCTTACCTGGGAGAACTGGGTTTGACTCCCCACTCCTCCACTTACACCTGCTGGAATGGCCTTGAGTCAGCCATAGTGGTTAAGTGTGCAGACTCTTATCTGGGAGAACTGGGTTTGACTCCCCACTCCTCCACTTGCAGCTGCTGGAATGGCCTTGAGTCAGCCATAGTGGTTAAGTGTGTGGACTCTTACCTGGGAGAACTGGGTTTGACTCCCGACTCCTCCACTTGCACCTGCTGGAATGGCCTTGAGTCAGCCATAGTGGTTAAGTGTGCAGACTCTTATCTGGGAGAACTGGGTTTGATTCCCCACTCCTCCACTTGCAGCTGCTGGAATGGCCTTGAGTCAGCCATAGTGGTTAAGTGTGCAGACTCTTATCTGGGAGAACTGGGTTTGACTCCCCACTCCTCCTCTTGCACCTGCTGGCATGGCCTTGGGTCAGCCAAAGCTCTCGCAGGAGTTGTCCTTGAAAGGGCAGCTTCTAGGAGACCTCTCTCAGCCCCACCCACCTCACAGGGTGTCTGTTGTGGGGGAAGAAGATAAAGGCAATTGTAAGTTGCTCTTAGCCTCTGATTCAGAGAGAAGGGCAGGGTATAAATCTACAATCTTCTTCTTCTAATGCATTTGTTATTGAATGGCCCATTTTATCAACTGTACAGCATCTTTAATGTGTCTGATGCCTTCTCATGGCGCCTAATGGTGTTTTTGTAATACCAGCTCCTTTACAATTGTACGTTGGCACTAGCAAGAGCCGACCAAAGAATTTGCGGAATGCCTGCAAATTCCATCTCCATATTCATAAGATGTCGTTGGGTATGAGCATTTAGGAGGATGACAAACAAAGAATTGTGGACATTGACTGGTCAAGATGCGTAACTTCCAAATCATGTTGAATGGTGCATTATACACATTGACCAGCAAATCTGCAAATTCTCCAGATGGAGAATACACTTCCCAAGCAAGCGGCGTGTGGATTACTTTATTAGTGGTTGGAGGGTGTGTGTTTTTCCCTACACATTGGATAGCATGCCTGTTGATGTTTGTGGCTCTGGACAGAAGCTCCAGGTTCACAGAAATCCCAAGGAAACTATAGGCAAGATCCAGATTTGCTTACATGGAGATTTCAATAAGCAGTGATCAGGCTTATAGAAATAGCATGAGTTCCCATCCGCTGGATCTTAAACACACATGCACAGAGAGAGAGAGAGCAAGCAAAACTTAGCCAGACCTCAAGACAAGATCCATAGCTAAAACTAAGCATCTTATACCCTAATTGCTGGCTACGAGTCAAAAGATCATTAATCAAACCAAACATTGAGATGAGCCAGGCCATTTCGCACCTGGTGTCTCTTATCTAGGCTTCCTAGGTAAGAGCAGCTAACAAATTATGAGAGAATATTTTCTTGGGAGCGACCTGACGACCCTCCCCTCACAGAACTCAAGGCAACTAAAGGTTGTTAGCAGTCTGTTACAAAAACAGAGTTGCTGAGACTGTACAGTTGACACTGATGGGATTGGGCTGTACCATGTCACCTTCCTTCCAAGTTTTAGAAATAGCATTGAGTAAGTAACTTCTCTTCCCTCTGTCTTTCTGTCTGGGCCACATTTCCACATTTGGTGGAGGGAGTCTGGTTTAAGAGACACATCTCAATTTCAGAGGGTAGCCATATTACTTTGCAAGGGAACAGCTAGATCTAAGTCTGGTAGCACCTTAGGAGACCAACAGTATTTGGGGGCGGGTGGCAGGTATGAGCTTTCTAGAATCAGTGCTCCGTTCCCTACTGATACCTGACAAAGGGAGCTTCAGCGCTGTACATTCCATTCTGTTTTTCCAATGTTTTCCATTTCCACCCCTCCAGCCTGCCCTGTTCCCGCTATGTTTTTCACGGCGACACTAAGCGCATTGTTTCTCCTGGGAGTTCTACCCTCCGTGGCCAGAGAGCGTCATGGCCACATTTCAGTGGTCCTCCTAGGCGCTACGGGAGACCTGGCCAAGAAGTACTTGTGGCAAGGCATCTTCCAGCTCTACCTGGACGAGGCGAACAACGGACACACCTTCACGTTCTACGGGGGTGCCCTGGCAGAGCTCAAGAAAGGCCAGAAACTGATGTTCGACCGGCTGAAGAGACTGACGTGTCCGCCAGATGTGACTCCAGACCGGTGTGCCATGTTGAAGGACCAGTTCCTGAGGCTGACCCAGTACCACCAGCTTAAGACGGTGGAGGGCTATGCCGCCCTCAGTGAAGAAATTGCCACCGTGCTGCATCAGGAAGACCTGGAGGAAGCAGGCCGGATCTTCTACTTCTCTGTGCCCCCGTTTGCCTACGCAGAGATCGCCCGCCACATCAACAGTAGTTGCAGGCCGCCCCCTGGGGCCTGGCTGCGCGTGGTCCTGGAGAAACCGTTTGGCCACGATCTCAAGTCTGCTCAGCAGCTGGCGGATGAGCTGAAGATGTTCTTCCGGGAAGAGGAAATGTACCGGGTGGACCATTACCTCGGCAAGCAGGTGAGCGACCTTACAGATATTGGGTCAAGACATGACTTTCAGAAAAACCATGGAAGCCAGTTTGGTGTACCGGTTAAGTGTGCGGACTCTTATCTGGGAGAACCAGGTTTGATTCCTCACTCCTCCTCTTATAGCTGCTGGAATGGCCTTGGGTCAGCCATAGCTTTCATAGGAGTTGTCCTTGAAAGGACAGCTTCGGGGAGAGCTCTCTCAGCCCCACCCACCTCACAGGGTGTCTGTTGTCGGGGGAAGAAGATTAGGAGATTGTAAGTCGCTCTGAGTCTCTGATTCAGAGAGAAAAGCAGGGTATAAATCTGCGGTCTTCTTCTTTAAAAGTGCGGATGACTCCAGGAGTATTAGGAGTCTTTACCCAAGCTACACCTGCAGCTGAATGAGTTGGTAGAGTAGACGGTGCCGCTTCAAACTGCACGCGCTCCTGAATGTGTACACAGTGACTTTGCTTGCTTGTACAGAGATGGTGCAATCTTATTTTTATTTATTTTATTTTTATTTATTTATGATTTATATCCTGCCCTTCCCACCAAGGTGGCTCAGGGCGGCTTACAACAGATAAGTCAACATAATATTAAATTGGTATTTAAATATATAAACATTTAAAACATTCAAAACATTTAAAACCTTAAAAACATAAAGCATTTTGGCAGTATGCATAGCAAGGATCTGAAGAGCTACATTTAATTTCCTATATCAGGTAGGTATAAGCTAGCCGGAAGAGAGTTGTCTTACAGGCCCTGCGGAACTGAATAAGGTCCCACAGGGCCCTCATCTCCTCCGGCAGCTGGTTCCACCATGTAGGGGCCATAACAGAGAAGGCCCTGTCCCTAGTAGATTTTAGGTGGGCTTCTTTTGGCCCAGGGATAACGAGAAGATTTTGGGTTCCCGATCTCAGTACTCTCTGGGGAACATGTGGGGAGAGACGATCCTTCAGGTAGGCAGGTCCTAGGCCATATAGGGCTTTAAAGGTAATAACCAGCACCTTGTACCAGACTCGGTATATTATTGGCAGCCAGTGCAGAGCCCAAAGACCCGACCGAATGTGCCCCCATCTTGGGAGCCCCAATAACAGCCGGGCCGCAGCATTCTGCACCAGCTGCAATTTCCGAATTCGGCACAGGGGCAGCCCCATGTAGAGGGCATTGCAGTAGTCCAACCTTGAGGTGACCGTAGCATGGATCACTGTTGCTAGATTGTCGCGATCCAGGAAGGGAGCCAGCTGCCTTGCCCGCCTTTTGCTTTCTCTCTTTCTGATGGGGGTGGTGGGGCAGCCCTAGAAATATTCTGCTGTCTGTGATGAGATGGCGAACGGAGGTTACAGTGGCATTCTGTGCCGCAGCTCCCCCTTAGTCGGATGGCATTTTCCTTGGCTTTGTCAACCTAACAAAGTTTGAGTCCAGTGGCCCTTTAAGACCAACGAAGTTTAATTCTGGGTATGACCTTTTGTGCGTGTGAAAGCTTGTTGGTCTTAAAGGTGCCACTGGACTCAAACTTTCCTTGTTGCTTCAGGCCAGCATGGCTACCCGTCTGAATCTTGGGTTGTGTTGAAACGGCTTGTATTTATACTGTATATATGGCAGGCTGATTTTAAAAGCACAAATCCGTACATACATTACCCTGTTTTTTGGATCGTAGGGAAACATATGTACATACCTGCAGGGCTTTTTTTTGTAGCAGGAACTCCTTTGCATATTAGGCCACACACCTCTGGTGCAGCCAATCCTCCTGGAGCTTACAGTAGACCCTGTACTAAGAGCCCTATAAGCCCTTGGAGGATTGGCTACATCAGGGGTGAGTGACCTAATATGCAAAGGTGTTCCTGCTACAAAAAAAGCCTTGCATACCTGTCTTTTTAAGATCAGCCTGCCATATATACAGTATAAATAGGAGCCGTTTCGATGTGATCCAAGTTCAGTGTAGCTGAAGCTCAGGGCTGGTGCTAGGGTTTATTTATTTATTTGGGATTTATATTCCGCCCTTCCCACAAGTGGCTCAGGGCGGCTTCCAGTGCCCATGGTTTTTGGTGCCCATGGCGAGCTGCCCACTAGCGCCCCCCCCCAGCAGAAATTTAAAAAAAACCAGAGCATTGTAGGAGAAATGAAGAAACTTGAACCTATTTACATTTTTAATTTGCATTTTTTTATTTTAAATTTTAATTACAATTTTTTACATTTAAGCAATAAAAATTGTGAGAATACTACTTGATCGCTTTAGCTGGAAGTGCCAGGGACAAGACCTTCACATGTCCATTTCTACTTGATCCTTCTAGCTGAAGGTGCCAGGGACAAGACCTTGGGCATGAGAGAAAGATGCTCTGCCACTGAGCTATGGCTCCCACCCCATGGCTCTGTTAAAGTGCAGGGGTGGCCAAGGGTAGCTCTCCACATGTTTTTTGCCTACAACTCAAATCAGCCCCAGCCATTGGCCCTGCTGGTTGGGGCTGATGGGAGTTGTAGGCAAAAAAAAAAACCTCTGGAGAGCTACCGTTGGCCACCTCTGAAGTAGAGTAGGAAGGATGAGTGGCAGCATACAACTTCAACAGGAGCCAATTTTTAGAAACTGTAATTGGCTCTTCTTCAGCTTTTACAGTTGGTTAATTTATCCCAGCCGGGCTCCAAGGAGCATACTGGGCAGGCACCATCCGCTTTTGTGTTTCCCGGGTCTGTAACAGACCTGGGGAATGCAAAACTGGCCAAGCAGCATCTGTGCTCCTTGGAGGCTGCTTTCTGTTGAGGAAGGCAGGCTCCAAGGAGCACACACGCTGTGCATGAGGAGAGGGGGCGCCTAGTGGTGTCCCCTAGGCCAGGTGGCGCCCTAGGCAGTTGCCTATTTGGCCTACTCCCACGCACTGGCCATGCCGAAGCTGACTTAGCATTGATGAAAACCAGTTGCTCAGCAGCAATTTAGCCTTTTAGAGGCAGCATCACTAGATCTGTACCTTTTTGGCAAAGCTGCCCCCAGGTAAAACAGGTTCCAATGTACACATCGTCTCCTGTGGATCAAAAGGCCCTACATGTTTTACAAGCTGGGAAGAAACTGCTGGCGCAACTTTCAAAACTGACTTTGCGATATCTCCGTGTGCTGCTGGGCGTGGACATGAGTCAGGCAGGATGGAAGAAGTCCAACAATAAAACACAATGTAAAGACAAAAGTTATTAATTAAAAACCCAGCTTTTAACATTTTAATGTTTTGCTTTTGTTGTCTTTCATTGAGTAAGCTGCCTCGGGCCAATTCTTTGGAGAGGCAGCATAGACATTTACTTAAATAAGACAAGGATGTTGTAGCTGGAGCTTATAGGATCAGAGATAAGGTCAAGTGAACCGGATTTCAGAATTGCTGGGCCTAGGTTCTGGGTTCAGGTTTCCTTGGTTCCCAATACAAATAGATCTGTAAGGATGGGCCGTGATTCAGTCAGATCTCGGAAGCTAACCAGGGTCAGTACTTGGCTGGGAGACCACCAAGGAAGGCTCTACAGAGGAAGGCCTTTTCAGCCCGGGCCCCCACCTGGTGGAATGAGCTCCCACTGGAGATCTTGGCCCTGCAGGATCTATCCAAGTTTCGCAGGGCCTGTAAGACGGAGCTCTTCCGCCAGGCTTTTAATTGATCCAGCGGGTGTCCCCTGAAGTCATCGCTTCCCCAGCACCTTATCAGGTCCTCATCAGCACCTTACCATCTAGGTGCTTGAGTTACGTTGGATTCTGTGATTCTCTAATTTTACAGATTTTGAAATCATGTTATTATCTAGTCTGGATGTGGCTTGTTTAATGTTTTTGTAAGTTTCTTAACATTGTAAGCTGCCCAGAGCCCGCTTGAGGGATAGGGCGGGGTATAAAGCGAAAAATTGGATTCAATTAAGGCAGTGGCCAACCACCTCTTCTTCTCACTTGCCTTGAAGGCCCCTTGCTGGTGTCACCATAAGTCTTGGAAGGGAGACCACCAAGGAAGGCTCTGCAGAGGAAGGCAGTGGCCAACCACCTCTGCTTCCCACTTGCCTTGAAGGCCCCTTGCTGGTGTCACCATAAGTCTTGGAAGGGAGACCACCAAGGAAGGCTCTGCAGAGGAAGGCAGTGGCCAACCACCTCTGCTTCCCACTTGCCTTGAAGGCCCCTTGCTGGGGTCACCATAAGTCTTGGAAGGGAGACCACCAAGGAAGGCTCTGCAGAGGAAGGCAGTGGCCGACCACCTCTGCTTCTCACTTGCCTTGAAGGCCCCTTGCTGGGGTCACCATAAGTTTGGGAAGGGAGACCACCAAGGAAGGCTCTGCAGAGGAAGGCAGTGGCCAACCACCTCTGCTTCCCACTTGCCTTGAAGGCCCCTTGCTGGGGTCACCATAAGTTTGGGAAGGGAGACCACCAAGGAAGGCTCTGCAGAGGAAGGCAGTGGCCAACCACCTCTGCTTCCCACTTGCCTTGAAGGCCCCTTGCTGGGGTCACCATAAGTCTTGGAAGGGAGACCACCAAGGAAGGCTCTGCAGAGGAAGGCAGTGGCCGACCACCTCTTCTTCTCACTTGCCTTGAAGGCCCCTTGCTGGGGTCACCATAAGTTTGGGAAGGGAGACCACCAAGGAAGGCTCTGCAGAGGAAGGCAGTGGCCAACCACCTCTGCTTCCCACTTGCCTTGAAGGCCCCTTGCTGGTGTCACCATAAGTCTTGAAAGGGAGACCACCAAGGAAAGCTCTGCAGAGGAAGGCAGTGGCCAACCACCTCTGCTTCCCACTTGCCTTGAAAGCCCCTTTCTGGTGTCACCATAAGTCTTGGAAGGGAGACCACCAAGGAAGGCTCTGCAGAGGAAGGCAGTGGCCAACCACCTCTTCTTCTCACTTGCCTTGAAGGCCCCTTGCTGGGGTCACCATAAGTCTTGGAAGGGAGACCACCAAGGAAGGCTCTTTAGAGGAAGGCAGTGGCCAACCACCTCTGCTTCCCACTTGCCTTGAAGGCCCCTTGCTGGGGTCACCATATGTCTTGGAAGGGAGACCACCAAGGAAGGCTCTTTAGAGGAAGGCAGTGGCCAACCACCTCTGCTTCCCACTTGCCTTGAAGGCCCCTTGCTGGGGTCACCATATGTCTTGGAAGGGAGACCACCAAGGAAGGCTCTTTAGAGGAAGGCAGTGGCCAACCACCTCTGCTTCCCACTTGCCTTGAAGGCCCCTTGCTGGGGTCACCATAAGTCTTGGAAGGGAGACCACCAAGAAAAGCTTTGCAGAGGAAGGCAGTGGCCAACCACCTCTGCTTCCCACTTGCCTTGAAGGCCCCTTGCTGGGGTCACCATAAGTCTTGGAAGGGAGACCACCAAGGAAGGCTCTTTAGAGGAAGGCAGTGGCCAACCACCTCTGCTTCCCACTTGCCTTGAAGGCCCCTTGCTGGGGTCACCATAAGTCTTGGAAGGGAGACCACCAAGGAAGGCCCTTTAGAGGAAGGCAGTGGCCAACCACCTCTGCTTCCCACTTGCCTTGAAGGCCCCTTGCTGGGGTCACCATAAATCTTGGAAGGGAGACCACCAAGGAAGGCTCTTTAGAGGAAGGCAGTGGCCAACCACCTCTGCTTCCCACTTGCCTTGAAGGCCCCTTGCTGGGTTGCTGTAAGCAGAATTGGTTCTTGACTGGCAGACCACCAAGGAAGACTCTGCAGAGGAAGGCAGTGGCCGACCACATCTGTTTCTCACTTGCCTTGAAGGCCCCTTGCTGGGGTTACCAGAAGTTGACTGCAGCTTAGTGGAACTTGCATATATATAAGGATGGGTTGATCTTTGGCCCTCTTTGTGCTCCTGAAATGAATAAAGCCAAGCCAGTGTGACAGAATCCCTCTCCCGATATTGGTTTAGGCGGTGACTCTTCATAAGGAGGGAATCTAATTCTTTATCCGACTGTATTTTGCTACAAGCAGGTGAGTTTTCTTCCAGCGTAGAGGGTTCTGCTTTATGCCCATCTCTGACAGCAGTGTTATGTTTTAAAACTGGGAGTCGGGGGAAAACCGCATCCCGGCTAAGAGAATTATCTGCGTATTTATGCTCCGCTTTCCAGCCAAATGGGCTCCCCAGCAGGCTTATGATTTTAAATCAGTCGCAAATTTTTAAATAAAGCCAGTGGTTGAAATGCACCGTTCCATTTGTGTGCGCGAAAAGCATTATTGAATGCTGCAGGCTCTGTTTGGAGCTGGCTGACCACGGAGGAGGTGAGACT
This sequence comes from Heteronotia binoei, assembly GCF_032191835.1. NCBI lineage: Eukaryota > Metazoa > Chordata > Lepidosauria > Squamata > Gekkonidae > Heteronotia > Heteronotia binoei. Next base: position 6,450,245 of record NC_083240.1, on the reverse strand, counting down.
GTTGTTTGGCAGGGAGTGGAGGGTGGGGAGGAAAGAATGTGGCAGATGTTAGTCCACCTCTCTCTCTCCTCCCCTTCCGGCTACTAGTTGGCATCATAACAGCTGGTCTCGATGTTGTCCCTTTCTGATGGCAGGGGGTCGCCTTGATTCAGTGCTCCCCAGCAAGAATGCACAAAGCTACATTATACTGAATCAGACCATGGGTCCATCAAAGTCAGTCTTGTCTACTCAGACTGGCAGCTGCTCTCCAGGGTCTCAGGCTGAGGTCTTTCCTATCACCTCCTAGCTCCTGCCTGGTCCTTTTTAACTTGAGATGCCAGGGATTGAACCTGGGACCTTCTGCATGCCAAGCAGATGCTCAACCACTGAGCTATAGCCCCACTTCATAGCTGTCCAGGATCTCAGGCTGAGGTCTTTCCCATCACCTCCTGCCTGGTCCTTTTTAACTGGAGATGCCGGGGATTGAACCTGGGACCTTCTGCATGCCAAGCAGATGCTCAGCCACTGAGCTATAGCCCCACTTCATAGCTGTCCAGGATCTCAGGCTGAGGTCTTTCCCATCACCTCCTGCCTGGTCCTTTTAAACTGGAGATGGCAGGGATTGAACCTGGGACTTGTTGACAGACTTTTTGCATGCAAGGCAGAGGCTCTCACACACCCCCACCCTTGGTCCATCAAAGTCAGTCTTGTCTGCTCAGACTGGCAGCGGCTCTCCGGGGTCTCGGGCAGAGGTCTTTCGCGTCACTGACGAACTCATCCTTTAAACTGCGGATGCCGGGGATTGAACCTGGGACCTTCTGCGTGCTTAGCGGAGGCTCTACCGCAGGACTACAGCCCCTCCCTGAAAAATTGGGCAGCACAGATAATTTCCTGAGGAGAGACCCAGTAGGCTGTCAAGAACAGAAGAGGTTCCGGGGGGGGGGGGGGGGGGGGCTGGTTTTTGAGGTAGAAGCACCAAATTTTCAGCCTAGCATCCAGTGCCTCTCCTCAAAGCATCCCCCCCCCCCCCCGACTGCTGGCAGCTGTTTGGAAGCTCCGTGTTCAGGGGCAGTTAACCTCCAAAGGCCTGGTACTTTAGGCCTGTGTCTCAGAAGGGCTGTTCCTTTTGTGTCCTGCCTGTGGGATGCCCAGGGGCATTTGGCTGCCCTCTGTTGGAAGCTGGGGGCTGTGCTAAGTCAGACGTTTGGCCTGATCCAACGTGCCTGGGTTTTTGAGCGGCTCCGGATTCCGCTGAGTGAAAATAAAACGGCAAATCCAGAAGCGACATTTTCCTCCACCAAAGCTAGAGTTGCCAATCCCCAGGTGGGGGCAGGGGATCCCCCGGTTTAGAGGCTCTCCCCTCGCTTCAGGGTCATCAGAAAGGGGAGGGAGGGAAATGTATGCTGGGCACTCCATCATTCCCTATGGAGACCGATTCCCATAGGGTATAGTGGAAAATCTGTGGATATCTGGGGCTCGGGGGGGGGGGGCTGTTTTTTGTTGTCGAAGCACCAAATTTTCAGCATGGCATCCAGTGCCTCTCCTCAAAACATCCCCCCAAGTTTCAGAAAGATTGGACCAGGGGGTCCGATTCTATGAGCCCCCAAAAAGGTGCCCCTACCCTTAATTATTTCCAATGGAGGGAAGGCATTTAAAAGGTGTGCGGTCCCTTTAAGAGTGACGGCCAGAACTCCCTTTGGAGTTCAATTATGCTTGTCACAACCTTGCTCCTGGCTCCACCCCCGAAGTCTCCTGGCTCCACCCCCAAAGTCCCCAGATATTTCTTGAATTGGACTTGACTTGACATTTTTCTCCACCAAAGCGATTTCTTTTAGGGATAGTTCATCGCTGGGGAGTGAGATTGTAGGGGTTTTTGCAACGCCTGGGTGCGTCTTGGCCTGTGTGTGCCCAGAGACGGAATAAAACCTGTATCCTCCTGCTCTTCCAGCCAAGGTCAGGCTTTCTATTTCGCTGAGTCATCATCACGCCGTCCTCTCCAGGCTGCCGCTCTCTGTTAGCAAGAAGGCTGCCAAGTCCCGGCTTTCTAAGCGAGGCTTTTAATTTGATAAGAATCTGGTGCATTCCTCCTTCCTCACCCCCCCCTCTCTCTTCCCGTCCCAGCCCCATTTCTTCATCAGCCAGTCTAGCAAAGGAAAATGGAACAAAATCCTGGACACCATCAGCAGCGCAAGGTGGCCTCCCCCCCCGCCCCAGATTGGAAAGCGGATGACGGGGTAGCACAATGGAACCATTAGAGCCAAAGCAGAGACCACTAATGGTCAGCTCCATTTTCCGGCCATGTGTGGATTGTGAGAAGAAGAAAACAGTGCCCCTGGCCATGTGCAATGTGGCTTTTCTTAATGGCTAAGGAGTGCCCTTCCTTGTGTGCCGGTTTGGGGAGGGTTTGGCTCTCCCCAGGGGAGGGCCAGTGTGAGCAGCCAGTCTTGACAGAATCAGCTTTAGGTCCTGGTGGGGGTTTGTGGGCAGGGTTCCCTCTAAGCTGAGTTAGTGTGAATTAACTCACAGTTTTTTAGCCTCCACCTCACACGTTTTTGTCTCGGCTCAGGAAGGATGGCCCCGGAACAAACTAATTTCTGCAGCAGCTCACGACTTTAATGCCAGTAGCTCACAAAGTAGAATGTTTGCTCACAAGACTCCGCAGCTTGGAGGGAGTATTGGTTGAGGGCAAAATGTCTCCCTGTGGTTCCCCATTAAGCACACTGTGCATGGAGCACAACTATTTTGTGCACTTATAAACTCTGTCAGCATACCATACCATAGACCTTTATTGGCATTAATACAAAAATACAGTATACTTTAAAACCAACACTGACACTATAGAATATAATAAAACCTTAGAAAAAACCAGCAAAAGTTAAATGACTTAAAATAGCAGTAAGCTATGCACGAGTAAAAGCCTCTCTGATTTGGATCGCAACCTGTAAAAAGCAAGCAACGTGAGTAGTGACAAAGTTGTGTTTCCCGTGGAGTAGAAAACGAACCTTGGCATTGTCAGAAAGGTCTTGATGGTCAGAAAGCAGTGAATCTAGATATCTTGCACGTGGACTGCTATAAAAAGGGCAGTCCAAAAGAACATGAGGGACCGTTCCCACCCCTGGCCGCCCTGTTTACTATGATAAATAGCACTGGAATAATGCCCAGGACATGGACCAACGCAATCATTGTCCCCATCCATAAAAAGGGCAATCCCTCATTACCTGAGAACTATCGGCCGATTAGCCTCTTATCAGTTGTCGGCAAGCTTTATGCCAAACACCTCCTAGTGAAACTAGAAAGTTGGCTGACAACAAACAACATACTAGGCCCAGAACAAATAGGGTTTCGCCATGGTAAATCCACCCTTGACCACTGTGTCGTTTTATCACACCTAGTTTCCAAATACAGTGGGAAATCTGGCAACAAACTCTTCGCTGCCTTTTTAGACCTCAAGGCGGCGTTTGACTCAGTTCCTAGAGAGTTGCTCTGGGTTAAATTGGCCAGGATGAACATGGATCCCAGATTGCTTACCTTGATTAAAAAACTGTATACACGCACCAGCTGCCAAGTTAAGTACAACCTCCAGGGCAATCTTAACTTCGGAAATTCCAATTTGTAAGGGTGTGAAACAGGGCTGTATCCTTGCCCCAGCACTTTTTAATCTTTTTTTAAATGATCTAGCCCCTGTTTTATATGCAATCGATGGGCATGCCCCTAAAATTGCTCACCGTCACGTTCCCATCCTTTTGTATGCGGATGATGCCGTCTTACTGTCATGTTCCCAAATTGGATTGAGGCGTCTATTACACCAAGTTATGACCTACCTCAATAACAACGAGTTAACCCTGAATTATGGGAAAACAAAGATTTTAGTTTTCTCTAAATCTTGGAAGCAACAATTATGGTCAGTCCAGGGAAACCCTATTGAACAGGTCAACTCTGTCAGCACCAGTAAGTCTGTTTCCGTTCCCACCAACTTTGCTCCCAGTTTTTGTTGTTGTTGTTCAGTCGCACAGTCGAGTCCGACTCTTTGCGACCCCCTGGACCAAGTCACGCCAGGCCCTCCTGTCTTCCACCATCCTCCGAAGTGTGCTCAAATTTGTGTTAGTTACATCAGTAATGCTGTCCAGCCATCTCCTCTTTTGCCATCCCCTTCTTCTTTTGCCTTCTGTCTTTCCCAGCAACAGGGACTTCTCCAGGGAGTGCTCCCTTCTCATTGGGTGGCCAAAGTATTTGAGCTTCAGCATCTGACCTTCCAGGAAACAGTCTGGGTTGATTTCCCTTAGGACTGACTGATTTGATCCCTTAGGACTGATCCCTTAGGACTGACTGATCTTCTTGCAGTCCAGTAGGAACTGGGAAATTACCCCAGGGATCTCTGGGACAGTTTCTTATTCCCATGGGAGGGCAGAGGCGTCTCACCTCGGTTCAGTGGTTCAGCTGGCAGCTGCCGGACCGTGCCTATCCTTGGCGCTGGCTTGTTGGCTTTGTGTGCGGAAAACAGGGATTCTTTAGCTTTTCTAATCTGCCTGGCCTCGTGTTGCCCCTGCTATGACGTCATTCCTTGGGCCAGCAGTATTGGTCATTCCCTCCCTGCAGAGTAGTTACAACGGTGGCTGGAAGATGGAGGGCTTATCTAGTCACTGCTCCTTTCTTGCAGAATGCACCAACTTCCAGAAAGCATTGGCTTTTTTTTTTTTGAGATTCCACAAATCACGCGTGGTGGAATTGTTCTGGAGTGCTTTCAACACCACCACCTGTGTTTTAATGACATCTGTTAGTTTATGAATGGAAGTGCTGTCCGATTGCAACTGGCTTATGGCGACCCCAGCAAGGGGTGGGAGCCAGTTTGGTGTAGTGGTTAAGTGCGCGGACTCTTATCTGGGAGAGCCGGGTTTGATTCCCCACTCCTCCACTTGCAGCTGCTGGAATGGCCTTGGGTCAGCCATAGCTTTCACAAGAGTTGTCCTTGAAAGGGCAGCTTCTGGGGGAGCCCTCTCAGCTCCACCCACCTCACAGGGTGTCTGTTGTGGGGGAAGAAAATACAGGAGGTTGTTAGCCGCTCTGAGTCTCTGATTCAGGGAGAGAGGTGGCGTATAAATCTGCAGTCGTCATCATCGTCTTTGAGGCAAGGGAGAAGAAGCAGAGGTGGTCAGCCGTTGCCTTCCTCTGCCAAGTCTTCCTTGGTGGTCTCCCATCCAAGTAATGATCTTGTCCGAGCCTCCAAAATCTGACGAGATTGGGCTACAGCATGCTGCCTTCCCTCCCGTCATGCTACTTCAGATGTATGTGAATTGTGTATCGTATCTATTATTGTTGGGACCCGCCCAGGTTCCCCTTTCAGAGACAGGCGGGCTAAAAAATGCTCCCGGCTTATTTGTTGTGACATGTCTGTCAGAATTCTTCAGGGCGCTTTGTGCTGGGCGGTGCCAACGTCCGTCCGGTGATCTCTTGCGCGCACCACGATTTGGCTGCTGCCTGCAAAGTGGAGATTCCACCCCCTCCCCAGAACCTAAACCAGCTGGCTTTGCTGACTGCAGGCTCCTTCATTTCCCCTCAGCCCCCCACCTCCCCGTAGCACCTGACTCAGCCTCTGCTGGGCCCGAGGGGAAGGCAGGATGCAGGCGGATTGCAAGCGAGGGCTTTTTTTCGGGTGAAACGTTCAAGCAGCAGCTTATTCGCTGAGGCCTCTTTTTCCCTTGCCTCCTGCGCTTTTGCTGTGTGTTGACTTCGGAGAACCCCAGCTGACAAACTGCAGTTTTCCTACATATGGAGTGGCCTGGGGTACTCTGGCAGTATCGGGTAGTCCGGAGACTACACAGGGCTCCTGCCTGCCTTCCTAGAAGCCAGATAGGTGTAGTGGTGAAGTGTGCGGACTCTTATCTGGGAGAACCAGGTTTGATTCCCCACTCCTCCACTTGCATCTGCTGGAATGGTCTTGGGTCAGCCATAGTGGTTAAGTGAGCGGACTCTTATCTGGGAGAGCCGGGTTTGATTCCCCACTCCTCCACTTGCACCTGCTGAGATGGCCTTGGGTTAGCCATAGCTCTGGCAGAGGTTGTCCTTGAAAGGGCAGCTGCTGTGAGAGCTCTCTCAGCCCCACCCACTTCACAGGGTGTTTGTTGTGGGGGAGGAAGGGAAAGGAGATTGTGAGCCGCTCTGAGACTCTTCGGAGTGGAGGGCCGGATATAAATCCAATATCTTCTTCATCTTCTTCTTCTTCATCTGCTGGAATGGCCTTGGGTCAGCCATAGTGGTGAAGTGTGCGGACTCTTATCTGGGAGAACACGGTTTGATTCCCCAGTCCTCCACTTGCAGCTGCTGGAATGGCCTTGGGTCATCCATAGCTCTGGCAGAGGTTGTCCTTGGAAGGGCAGCTGCTGTGAGAGCCCTCTCCAGCCCCACCCACCTCCCAGGGTGTCTGTTGTGGGGGAGGAAGGGAAAGGAGATTGTGAGCCGCTCTGAGACTCTTCGGAGTGGAGGGCGGGATATAAATCCAATATCATCATCTTCTTCTTCCTTGAAAGAGCAGCTGCTGGGAGAGCCCTCTCAGCCCCACCCACCTCACAGGGTCTCTGTTGTGGGGGAGGAAGATAAAGGAGATTGTGAGCCGCTCTGGGACTCTGAGATTCAGAGTTGAGGGTGGGATATAAATCCAATATCTATCTTCCTTCCTTCCTTCCTTCCTTCCTTCCTTCCTTCCTTCCTTCCTTCCTTCCTTCCTTCCTTCCTTCCTTCCTTCCTTCCTTCCTTCCTTCCTTCCTTCCTTCCTTCCTTCCTTCCTTCCTTCCTTCCTTCCTTCCTTCCTTCCTTCCTTCCCTGGCATTGATGATTGGGTAGAGGTTATGGCTCAGTGGCCAGAGTTTCTGCTCACCATGCAGAAGATCCCAGGTTCGACCCCCAGCATCTCCTGTTAAAAGGACCAGGCAGGAGGTGATGTGAAAGACCTTAGCCGGAGACCCTGGAGAGCCACTGTCAGTCTGAGTAGACAATACTGACTTTGGTGGGCCAGTGTTCTGATCCAGTAGAATGCAGCAGTATCTGTCCATGTGACTGCAGCCGGTCTAATTTGAATCTCCATAGTGGAGATCTGAATTCAGGTCTCCCTGGTTCATGTCTGACAGGCTGACCACTGTATTTTTTCAGGGAATTAGTTTATTAGGGCCCTTTAGCTCAATATGCAAGCCCCGTGGCGCAGAGTGGTAAAGCTGCAGTACTGCAGTCCACGCTCTCTGCTCATGACCTGAGTTCAATCCCAGCGGAAGCTGGTTCAGGTATCTGGCTCCAGGTTGACTCAGCCTTCCATCCTTCCAAGGTCGGTAAAATGAGTCCCCAGCTTGCTGGGGGGAAAGTATAGATGACTGGGGAAGGCAATGGCAAACTATCCTGTAAAAAGTCTGCCGTGAAAACGTCGTGATGCGACATCCCCCCAGAGTCGGAAACACCCAGTGCTTGCACAGGGGACTCCCCTGTGCAAGCACCAGTCATTTCCGACTCTTACCTTTTAGCTCAATAATGACACCGAACTCTCTCTCAGGATATCTCCAGCGCGGGGTGGTGGGAAGAGAAGGGGGTGGCTGATTAGGACTGTTGTCTAGTGCAGACTGCCCAGGCAGGCCTTATGAGATTTGACTTGGCCATGAAATGCTCCTGGCCAATCAGAAGGCTTGATTTAGTAGCCAGACAGGACTGGGGAAATTGCTTGGGGAAGTCTGGCAAGTCCGTCTGCTGCCGTTTTTGATGGGGAAGGCCTCTCCTTGGTCTTTGAACCCAAAGACCAAAATTTGGGTCCAGTGCCTGATGCAACCACCCTGCTCCAGTTGACAGTGCTTCCAGAACTGGCTCTTCTGAAGAATTTCTCAGATGATCTCATTCTCTGCTGAGCTGTTTGTTCAGGAATCTGAGCATACAATTCTTCCCGGGCCTGCTCACTGGTCCAGCTAGTACTGACTGGTTGGATCGGAAATGGCTCTCCGTGCTCTCTCACAAGAGTTGTCTTCTGCTGCACAAGAGCCTTTAAAACTGAAGACCCCAGGAGTTGAACCCAGGACCTTTTGCATCAAAACAAGGCCTTTTGCTTCCGTGTTGTTATCCTGGCAGAAATTCTGTCCCCAGCATCTCTATTTTTCAGTCATTTTAATTTTCTTTCTTTTTTCACTCTTCCCCCTCAGGCTGTGGCCCACATCTTGCCCTTTCGAGACCAGAACCGGCACCATTTGGACCCGATCTGGAACAGGCATCACATCGAGAGGGTGGAAATTGTCTTAAAGGAGACGGTGGATGTCAAAAGTAGGTGGTTTCTTGCATGGCGGGGGCAAAAGGGAATCCACTTATCTGTCGCTTACAAGTGTGAGATCCTTGAGGGTGGGACTTCGCTTCCAACAACACAATGGAGTACTTTATGCTGGCATTCATATTTATGGAGTAGGTTCTTTGAGAGAACATAAGAACATAAGAGAAGCCATGTTAGATCAGGCCAATGGCCCATCCAGTCCAACATTCTGTGTCACACAGCGGCCAAATATATATATATATATATATATATATATATATATATATATATACACACACACACACACACTGTGGCTAATAGCCACTGATGGACCTCTGCTCCATATTTCTATCTAACCCCCTCTTGAAGGTGGCCATGCTTGTGGCCGCCACCACCTCCTGTGCCAGTGAATTCCACATGTTAATCACTCTTTGGGTGAAGAAGTACTTCCTTTTATCCGTTTTAACCTGTCTGCTCAGCAATTTCATCGAATGCCCATGAGTTCTTGTATTGTGAGAAAGGGAGAAAAGGGAGTGTGGTAGAAATGGAATCTGAGTCTCTTAGAGCTTTGTATGCTGAGTACTCTTCATCTGCAAACTTCCTCACAGTCTTGGAGCATTTAGACCAGAGGTGTCAAACATGCAGCCCAGGGGCCAAATAAGGCCCCTGGGGCTCCTATCAGGCCCTCGAGCAAGTCTGCTTCCTTCTCCCTCTCTCTTGCTTCCTTCTGTGTCACAGCTCGCTTTGCCAGGCTTGCTCAATCGCACAGGAGCTATGGAGCAAAGCCTCTCTTTTCTCCATTGGCTGAGGAAGAGAGGGAGGGAGAGCTTGCTTTGCCAGGCTCTCTCTCAATCGCACAGCAGAGCTCACCCCTGGTTTAGACTGCCAACAGCCCTGCCGAGTCAGCAACAGTTCTCCTCTTACAGGTGAAGAACAGAAGCTGAGCAAGCCTTTGGTAAGGAGAAGAGAACTTCCCCGCTTCGTTCTTTAAGCCGTGCAGAAGTTCACTCTGCCATTCTATGGCTTATTGATTTCAGTTTAAATACAGGAGTTTCTAAAATTAGTTCCCAGAGAATGCACAATTCACTGCAGCTCACAGTTCCTTCCGACTGTTACAAATTTTATCCTGCCCTTCTTTCGGGAAGCTGATGGGCGGCGTATGTGAGGCCTCCCTTCCTCGGTTGAATCTTCACAACAACCCTGTAAGGTAGAGCAGGCTGAGAGGGAGCTGGCCCGCAAGCAGCCCAAAGTCACCCAGTGAATCTTCATGACTCAGTGCAGCTCTGAATTTGGGTCTTCCCTGTCACAGACCAACACTAGCCACGCTGGTTCCTTCCAGGTTGTTTTTTTTTTGCTCTTTTCCCCACTGCATCACCAAAGCCCACTGAAGAAGACATTTTAAAAAGCCGTCTTGACGTGATTGCATGCACTATTGCGCCAAAATTCTTCTGGGATGGCACTCAGTTACTGCGCAGGTGTGCTCTTGCACAGTTCTAAAATCCTTCACACAACATAATCTTGATGCAGCAGTGTCCCACCGTTTTATTTTATTTTTTTGCCCCACTTGTGAAGGCCCAGGGGTGTGTGTCTGTGAGAGAGGGGAGGGGACGACTGGATCCTACAGCCACACCACTGAGGAGATTCGTCCTATGCAAAATTTGGCAGTAGGCAAAATGAAACTATGGAGGAGGGGTGGCCAAACTTGCTTAACATAAGAGCCACATAGAATAAATGTCAGATATTTGAGAGCCACAAGGCGTGAACATCAGGTGTTTGAGAGTGACAAGACAGGGAGGGAGGGAGGGAATAGATGGGAGAGAGAGAATGGAGGGAAGAAGATGAAGATGAAGATATTGGATTTATATCCCGCCCTCCACTCTGAAGAGTCTCAGAGGGGCTCACAATCTCCTTTACCTTCCTCCCCCCAACAGACACCCTGTGAGGTAGATGAAGATATTGGATTTATATTCCGCCCTCCACTCTGAAGAGTCTCAGAGCGGCTCACAATCTCCTTTCCCTTCCTTCCCCACAACAGACACCTTGTGAGGTAGATGAAGATATTGGATTTATATCCTGCCCTCCACTCCGAAGAGTCTCAGAGCGGCTCACAATCTCCTTTCCCTTCCTCCCCCACAACAGACACCCTGTGAGGTAGATGAAGATATTGGATTTATATCCCGCCCTCCACTCCAAGGAGTCTCAGAGAGGCTCACAATCTCCTTTCCCTTCCTCCCCCACAACAGACACCCTGTGAGGTAGATGAAGATATTGGATTTATATCCCGCCCTCCACTCCGAAGAGTCTCAGAGCAGCTCATAACCTCCCTTACCTTCTCCCCCACAACAGACACCCTGTGAGGTGGGTGGGGCTGAGAGGGCTCTCACAGCAGCTGCCCTTTCAAGGACAACCTCTGCCAGAGCTATGGCTGACCCAAGGCCATTTCAGCAGGTGCAAGTGGAGGAGTGGGGAATCAAACCCGGTTCTCCCAGATAAGAGTCCGCACACTTAACCACTACACCAAACTGGCTCGTATATGGTGGGAGAGGTCTCCTACCATATACGCCCTGGAGGTCACTTCTCTTAGCCTCTTCTGATAGTTCCCGGCCCAAGAGATGCCCTTCTTGCCTCTACCAGGGCCAGGGCTTTTTCGGTCCTGGCCCCAACCTGGTAGAATCAGCTCCCTACAGAGATCCGGGCCTTACCTGGCTTGCTGGCCTTTCGTAGGGCCTGTCAAACGGAGCTGTTCCGTCAGGTCTTTGGATGAGGCAGCGGGCATCTATCTATTAGATCGGTTGGCCTCCGCCTACGGCCTCCTGCACTACTGCATTGTGGTGCTGTACTGTGGCACTCCTTTTGTGCTATATTATCTTGCTTTATATCATCTGCTGAATTAACTTGCTGCACTTTTACCAAATGTTGAAGCTGATTTTATTCTGATTTTATCTCTAATTGTTGTACTCTCTAATTGTATCTCTAGTTGTTGTTGTTTTATCTCTAATTGTTGTAAAATGTATTATTATTATTATTATTACTACGCTCTGAGCCCCCAAATGGGGGAATGGGTGGAATAGAAATAATAATAATATTAAAATAATAAAGTGGAAAGAAAACAAGTTTAACTTTGAATGCCTTCTCCAAGCTGCCAGCTGACTTGGCTTAGAGATGTGCTTTAAAGAGAGAGACGCCTTCTCCGAGCCGGCTGATGGGGTGGTGGGGGCTTTGAGAGCCGCACAAGATGTGTGAAAGAGCCACACGTGGCTCCCAAGCTGCAGTTTGGCCACCCCTGTTATGGAGGATGCTTCCCCTTTGGAAACAAAACCAAGTTGTTGTCTTTTGGACAGAAGCCAGAATCGAGCCCTCTTTTTCCCAAGCCAGCTTCTGCACCAAGCCCTGCCCGAGAAAAACAAACAGACTGCTCTTAATGTCAAGAAGCTTATCTGCTGGACTTTACTCTTAAGGCTGATCAGTGAAGTCCTGCCTTCTGGCCTTTAAACTTGAGTGAGAAATTCCAGCTTTGGAAAAACTCCCTTTCTCAGTTTATAGAAACCCAAGAATTTACCCCACTGGACCAGGGCAAAGGCATCTCTAGCCCAGCATCCAGTTTCCAGCTGTGGGCAGCTGGAGACCCCTAGGAAAGCTAGAAGCGGGACAGGAAGGCAGCAGACCTCTCATCTCTTCTTTTGATCTTCCAAGGTACACTGCCTCGGAAGATGGAGGTTTCACCTAGGTGTCATGGTCTTCTAGCACCTACATTTAAAAAAAAAAACCCCAAAACCATCTAAGCTGGTGACCGCTACTCCTCTTACAACACGGGATTCTTCAAGTTGATTCAGCGTAGTAAAATGAAAAGCTCTCTTCTGCGTCTTTTGCTGGTCATCTACCTTGGGTGACTTGAGTTTTACCATTATTTGAGGTGGGTCAGGGATGGGGGGAGAAGAGAGACAGCAGTTCTTCCTGGAGGCAGGGAGGGGCTGCAGGCACGTGCTTTGCCAGTTTGGTGTAGTGCTTAAGTGTGCGGACTCTTATCTGGGAGAACCGGGTTTGATTCCCCACTCCTCCCCTTACACCTGCTGGAATGGCCTTGGGTCAGCCACAACTCTGGCAGAGGTTGTCCTTGAAAGGGCAGCAGCTGTGAGAGCCCTCTTCAGCCCCACCCACCTCACAGGGTGTCTGTTGTGGGGGAGAGGAAGGTAAAGGAGATTGTGAGCCGCTCTGAGACTCTTCGGAGTGGAGGGCGGGATATAAATCCAATATCTTCATCTACCTCACAGGGTGTCTGTTGTGGAGGAGGAAGGGAAAGGAGATTGTGAGCTGCTCTGAGACTCTTCGGAGTGGAGGGCGGGATATAAATCCAGTATCTTCATCTACCTCACAGGGTGTCTGTTGTGGGGGAGGAAGGTAAAGGAGATTGTGAGCCGCTCTGAGACTCTTCAGAGTGAAGGGCGGGATATAAATCCAATACCTTCAGCTACCTCACGGGGTGTCTGTTGTGGGGGAGGAAGGTAAAGGAGATTGTGAGCCGCTCTGAGACTCTTCGGAGAGGAGGGCGGGATATAAATCCAATATCTTCATCTACCTCACAGGGTGTCTGTTGTGGGGGAAGAAGGGAAAGGAGATTGTGAGCCGCTCTGAGACTCTTCAGAGTGAAGGGCGGGATATAAATCCAATACCTTCAGCTACCTCACGGGGTGTCTGTTGTGGGGGAGGAAGGTAAAGGAGATTGTGAGCCCCTCTGAGACTCCTCGGAGTGGAGGGCGGGATATAAATCCAGTATCTTCATCTACCTCACAGGGTGTCTGTTGTGGGGGGGGGAAGGTAAAGGAGATTGTGAGCCGCTCTGAGACTCTTCGGAGTGGAGGGCGGGATATAAATCCAATATCTTCTTCTTCTTCTTTGCCCATTGGCCTTAGAGCCTGTTTCCCAGCCTGCTGGCACAACCAGGCCAGCTCGTGTGGTCCTGTCAAGGGCACAGCTGTGCTCCGGTTCACTGCAGTGCTGCAGCATCTCTTCTGCAGGCCCGGTTGCACCTGCCGCCTGCGTCAGGATGATACGGGGGGTGGGGGGGCTGCCCTCGCTTTCTGCAGCCTCAGAAATGCGCCTCTGCACGCGGTGCCAATTAGCAATTGCTTTTATTAAAAGCCGTGAGTGATGGTTCGGCTTGGCAAAACCGTGCGGCTTCTTCCTCGGTGAAAGGGAGAGCCAGGCAGCCTTGCGTTCTCCTTCCCCTGCAGTTTGTCATTCTGTAACTCTTGTTCTCCCAGCCCAGGTCGGCACGGCTCACTCCCCTGCCAGAGAAAGTGCAGCATTGATTACGCTAATGAATGTGCTGGGGGTTACGAGGAGATGGTGTTTCCCATTCCAAAGCTAAAAAGGGGAAATCGGCCTGGCAGTGCCCTTAGCAGAGTTGGTTCATGGAGTAGCATCAAGGAGAAATTTCAGGTTGGCTCCTCTCCCTGTTTTCCGACCCCCCCTCCCATTTCCTAATCACCCAGTAAGGAATTAACCAGGCTGGAGAGAGAGGCTTTGGGGGTCAGCGCCTTCTCAAGGGGACTGCAGCAAGAGGTTTCCCAAGGGAAGGTCGCCTGAAGTCGTTCTCCAGCATCTGTTTCATTTCAATTTTATATACTTTTTCAGAAAGGAGCTCAGAACGGCTTAGGCCACTGTGCGAGTCTGTGTGTAAGCGTGGGGAAGTCGCAGAATGAAGTGACGGGTGCAGAATTACGTTTCCTAAATCGACGACTTTGATTTAAAAAAAACATACTCAAGTTGCTAGTCCTCAGGGTCATGCAAAATGTGGGGGTGAGGCCTGGTGAAATCTCAGAAGGCAGAAGGGGGACTGAAACAAGTTCCAGTGAATCTAAAGCCTTTATTAGGCATTTGTTCATAAGAATCCAGAAAATAGGAAGTGGGAAGCAACACTATTATGTTATAAAAGAAAATGCTATTTAAAACCATAGACATCTAAATGTAGTACAAGATCAAGGACAAACTGAAAAAAAGATCCTGTCAATACTTCTTTGTTTCTTCCCTAAGCCGATAAACCCATCCTATTCAAACCAGTTCTAGTAGTAGCCTCTACCTGCTTATTCCCGGAACCTCTGTTTTGCTGGCTTTTGAAATATGAGCAGGCATTGCTGATGTCCTTTTAAACTCATCTTCCCAGCCATGGGGGCTAGACCTGACCTTTCCTTTCCTTTCCTTTCCTTTCCTTTCCTTTCCTTTCCTTTCCTTTCCTTTCCTTTCCTTTCCTTTCCTTTCCTTTCCTTTCCTTTCCTTTCCTTTCCTTTCCTTTCCTTTTCTTTCTTTCTTTCTTTCTTTCTTTCTTTCTTTCTTTCTTTCTTTCTTTCTTTCTTTCTTTCTTTCTTTCTTTCTTTCTTTCTTTCTTTCTTTCTTTCTTTCTTTCTTTCTTTCTTTCTTTCTTTCTTTCTTTCTTTCTTTCTTTCTTTCTTCTTTCTTTCGCTTAATGAAAGCTTAGATTCCAAAGGGCCTGGGTTTTGTTCCTCATAAAACATTTCAGTGTTGTCTGATTTGCAAAACCCACACCACCAATTGAAATGAACTGGTTGCTTGTTTTATTCAGCTAGTTTGGTAGGCGCCCCCCCTCCAGTTGCTCATTTGACCTCTTGTGTCTCTTGGGGAAAAAGTGTGGCTCAGTGGTAGAACCTCTGCTTGGCATGCAGAAGGCCCCAGGTTCAGTCCCCGGCATCTCCAGTTAGAAAGGACCAGGCAGGAGGTGATGGGAAAGACCTCTCTGCCTGAGTCCCTGGAGAGCTGCTGCCAGTCTGAGTTGACAATACTGACCTTGATGGACCAAGGGTCTGGTTTGGTAGAAGGCAGCTTCGTGTGTGTGTGTTTATTTATTTATTCAACTTGTATCCCGCCCTTCCCGCCGAAGCAGGCTCAGAGCGGCTCACATTAAGAGGTCACAAGACCAATATTATCAGACAAAAGATAAAAATAAAAGTACATCATAAATAAAACATATAAAACAATTAGAACAATGGTAGGTGCTATTAGAGCCTGCTCCGGCGGGGAGGGCAGGATATAAATAAAATATATTATTATTATTATTAGATCAGATCTATTGATGTATTAAAGATGGCGGATACTACCAACTCCAGCGATGTCTAGATTTTATTGTTCAAGTATTTCTGCAGGATGTCCTATAAGAAAAAGATCCCCAGTCACAATATGATGTTCGAGGTGGGCCAGATGGATTAGTTTCTGCCATCCTGTTGCTGTTGATTTTAATTTCAAAAATGTGTGTTCACGTGCCCGCTCTTTCCCTCCTGCACACAGATCGAACCAGTTTCTACGAAGAATATGGGGTCATCCGTGATGTCCACCAAAACCACCTCACTGAAGCCTTACTGTTTCTCACCATGGAGCTTCCCGCAAACGTCAGCTGCTCCGAAGACGTCCTCCGCAGCAAGTTGCGGACTTTCCAGTCACTGCGAGGCCTGGATAAAAGGAGCGCTGTGATTGGCCAGTACGAAGGATACAGCAGCCACGTGAGGGAGGAGCTCCAGAAAGGGCCAAACTATTTCAGCCGAATGCCTACTTTTGCTGGTGAGGCTGTGGCTGGAAGTGGGGGGGTGGAGTCGGATTGAGGCTGGAGGCACCGTGGCCCCCAACTGACTCCATCCGGGGGTAGCTGGTGGTGGGAAGTGCTGTCGGGTTACAAATAACTTATGACGATCCTGTAGGATTTCAAAGCAGAAAGATGAACAGAGGTGGTTTGCTATTGCCTGCCTCTGCGTAGCAACCCTGGGCTTCCTTGGTGGTCAGGGCCGGCCCTCCCGCTAGGCAAACTAGGCATTTGCCTAGGGCGCTGGGCTGGAGAGCGCGCCAAATTGGGCCTTCCTGGCCCTGCGCCATAGGCAAATGCCCAAATTTTGCCGCCTGGCTGTCATGCAGTCTCTTTATTGCACCCTGAGTATCCTCGCACTCAGGGAGCGATACAGAAACTACACGCCGGGCAGGAGCCCTCTGTTGAACCGTCAGAGAAGGGTAGGGAGGGCTCAAGACCGAGAGCAGTTTCTGTATCAGTGGCGGGAAGGGGAGGGGAGGGGGCCACCTGTTGGTGGTCTCCCATCCAGGTACTAAGCAGGGCTAACCCTACTTAGCGTCCGAGATCTAATGAGATCAGGCTAGCCCACATCATACAAGTCAGAGAGCCAATTTGGTGCAGTGGTGAAGTGTGCAGACTCTTATCTGGGAGAACCGGGTTTGATTCCCCACTCCTCCCCTTGCGGCTGCTGGAGTGGCCTCGGGTGAGTCATAGCTCTCGTAGGAGTTGTCCTTGAAAGGGAGCTTCTGGGAGAGTCCTCTCAGCCTCACCCACCTCTCAGGGTGTCTGTTGTGGGGGGGGGAAGATATAGGAGATTGTAAGCCTCTCTGAGTCTCAGAGAGAAGGGCAGGGTATAAATCTACGGTCTTCTTCAGGGCACACAAACAGAAATGGTTGACCATTGCCTGCCTCTGCGTAGCAACCCTGGGCTTCCTTGGTGGTCTCCCATCCAAGCGCTAACCAGGCCCGAGCCTGCTTAGCTTCCCAGATCTAATGAGACCAAGCGAGCTTGGATCATCCAGGACAGGACACGCAAACAGAAACAGTTTTTGTGATTGGCTCTCAGGTTGAGGTCAGGTCTGACACGACCCCTGCTTTCCAGGCAAATGAGAAGCAGAGGCGGTTTGCCTAGCTTTCCTCCCCAGAGTCTTCCTCAGTGTCTCCCATCCAGGGCTTTTTTTGTAGCAGGAACTCCTTTGCATATTAGGCCGCACCCCCCTGATATAGCCAGTCCTCCTGGACCTTGCCATAGGCCCTGGTAAGAAGAGCCCTGTAAACTCTTGGAGGACTGGCTACATCAGGGGTGTGTGGACTAATATGCAAAGGAGTGTCTCCCAGATAAGAGTCTGCACACTTACATACAAAGCCCTGCTCCCATCCAGAAACATCAGAACAATCAGAACATCAATGTACATCTTGGACTTTTAATGACTGCAAAGTGTATGGAAATTATTTTATTGCATATTCTGTTTTTTAATATTCTGTTGTTTTTAACTGTCATTAGCTACCCTAAGCCTGCCAGGGGAGGGCGGGATATAAACTTGATAAAATAAAATAAAAATAAATAAAGTACTGACCCAGCTTAGTTTCCGAGATCCGACGAGATTGGGCTCTCCCCTGCTGGGCTGTACCAGATTAGAGGCCGGGAACGCTCACTTTGACTCCCCCCTCAATCAGTTCCGGTTTTCCTCACCCGTTTCTTACGGTTTTCAGGGGTGCTGATTCACCTGGACAGCCTGCGCTGGGAAGGGGTCCCCTTCATCCTCACCTCGGGAAAAGTCCTGGATGAAAGAATCGGTTACGTCCGCATCCTGTTCAAGAGCCGGGCCTTCTGCACCCAGAATGAAACGGCGTGGGACACTGCGAGCAGCCCGTGCAAACGCAAGCAAATTGTTTTCTACATCGGGCACGGGGCGCTGGACTCCCCGGCCGTCCTGGTGAGCTGCAGCCTCTTCAAGCCTGTCATGCCGCAAGACGGCTGGAAGGCAATCTCAGATCGCCCAGGGCTGCATCTCTTCGGGCAGCCTCTCTCTGACTACTATGCCTATGTCCCCGTCAAGGAGAGAGACCCGTACGCCGTCCTCATCTCTAGGATCTACCACGGCAAGAAAGATTCCTTCATCACCACTGAGAACCTGCTGGCTTCCTGGGAATTTTGGAGCCCGTTGCTGGACAGCTTAGCCGGGGAGTTGCCTCGTTTGTACCCGGGAGGCCCGCAAAACCAACACCTCTTGGATTTTGAGATGGCAGGTGGAGAAGTGTCCTTTGTGGTGAAAGAGGCGCTGGAGGTGATGGGAGCCAAGGACGGGCAAACACCGGACCAGTACAGGACCCTGCAGTCCCGGTTCCGGCAAAACCAACTGGTGACCGCTTGGCCGGAAGAACTGATCAGTCGCCTGGCGTCGGACATGGAAGCAGCCGCCACCAGCGCCGTGGAGAGAGCGGGCCAGTTCCACCTGGCACTTTCTGGAGGATCGAGCCCACTGGCTCTGTTCAAGCAGCTGGTCGCACATCACTACGGTTTCCCCTGGAAGCACACCCACTTGTGGCTGGTGGACGAACGCTGCGTCCCCTTGACCGACCCGGAGTCCAATTTCAGGAACCTGCACGACCACCTTCTCCAGCACGTCCGGGTTCCTTACTACAACATTCATCCCATGCCCGTCCACCTCAACCGGCGGCTCTGCGTGGAGGACGACAAGGGGCCGGAACTGTATGCCAGCGAGATCACGGCCTTGGTGACGAACGGCAGTTTTGATCTGGTCCTCCTCGGGGTGGGCATCGATGGGCACACGGCTTCGCTCTTCCCGCAGTCCCTCGCCGGCCTGGAAGGGAGCCCAGAGGTGGTACTCACGGAGAGCCCTGTCAAGCCGCACCAGCGCATGACCCTCAGCTTGCCGCTCATCAACAAAGCCAAGAGGGTGTTTGTACTGGTGATGGGAAAGAGCAAACACGATATCGTGACCCTGGTCAGCAGGGTGGGGCAGGAGCCCAAGAAGTGGCCCATTTCTGGGGTCAACCCCAGTTCCGGCCACATAGCATGGTATGTGGACTACGAAGCTTTATTTGGATGATCTACAGCCATCTCCTCCTCCTTTTCTGTCTAACCGTGTGGTTAGAAGTGTTACTTCTCTGAAACCCTAGAGAGGGGAGTCTGTTCTGGAGGAGAGTAAGAAATCCACTGCCAATTCATGACAGAAGCACAGGGATTTTCTTAACAGATCAGACTGATTGCCATCTTTTCAAGCATTGTGCCTCTTCCAGGACACAGACTGATCTCTCCCCCCCACACACACACAACCTCACCTGCTAATCTGGACCATCAAGAAGGTGTTTCCCTGTAGTCTGATCCTCTCCAGCATCTAGAATTCTGAATTCTGCTGCTTGTGAAGATGCAGATATTGGATCTATTTCCTGCCCTATACTCTGAATCTCAGAGTCTCGGAGCGGTCACAATCTCCTTTACTTCCCCCGCCCACAACAGACACCCTGTGAGGTAAGTGGGGCTGAGAGCTTTTTACAGCAGCTGCCTTTTCAAGGACAACTCTTGTGAAAGCTAAGGCTGACCCAAGGCCATTCCAGCAGCTGCAAACCCAGTTCTCCCAGATAAGAGTCTGCACACTCAACCGCTACACCAAACTGGCTCTCTCACTACACCATATGCATATTGAGGTTTCCTGTCCATAGAGCTATCCTTCTTCATGAGTGTCTAATCCTTTTGTTGAAACCATCATGAGTGGCTCTCCAAGGCGGTATCTTATGGCTGTGAGTACCAGTGGTCCATGGATGCATGTGAGGATGAGCAGCTAAATACCAAGAAACATTTTTCCAACTCCTTCTTCTGCCATGGGCCGATAACTTTATTGCTGCAATCCTCTGTTTTTTCTCTCCTCTACAAAGAAAGGGGATCTTTATATATGACCTACCTCGCAGGAATAGCCCAGAATCTTTTCAGATAGGTGGACTCTGTTTCAGCCGTCGTATGAGGAAAAGTTGAGGAATTTATGGAGAATTTAGCCCTTCGTCTTTGGCTCAAGTTGTGTGGACTGCTGGAGGAGGAACCCTGAGATCTGGAAGGTTATGCAAATGGGTGCACTTTAATTTGCAGGATTTTAGTGGCTTCTGCTGATTCGCCCTGCCTTGGGCCTTCAGAGATCACTGTGGCCATTGTCCCCTCCTCAAGAGTTTCAGTGGGGGCAGAAAGTACTGTCAAATTTAAGCCCATTGACAGCAACCTTGTAGGGTTTTCAATGCAAGAGACGTTCAGAGGTGGTTGGGTATTGCCTGTCTCTTTGCTGCAACCTGAACTGAAAACAAGCTGTTTTCTGTCTGTTCCTTCTTGGATGTTATCTTAAAACAGCTGGGTTACTTTGAGACTTCAAAAATTGGGAGAGGTTACAGGAGTAACAAGATGGATGGGGTGAAGAATGGCAGATTCTCCATTCTTTTGGCTCAGATTTTCTTGAGCATTTTCAGACATACGTTAAAAAGACCCTGTTGGATCACACCAGTGGTCCATCTAGTCCAGCATCCTGTCTCACACAGTGGCCAACCAGTTCCTCTGGATGGCCAACAGCAGGGCATAGAGGCTGAGGCCTTCATAAGAACATCAGAAGAGCCCTGCTGGGTCAGACCAGTGGTCCATCCAGTCCAGCATCCTGTCTCACACAGTAGCCAACCAGTTCCTCTGTAGGGCCAACAACAGCGCAGAGAAGCTGAGGCCTTCATAAGAACATCAGGAGAGCCCTGCTGGATCAGACCAGTGAGGGTCCATCTAGTCCAGCCTCCTGTCTCACACAGTGGCCAGCCAGTTCCTCTGCAGAGCCAACAGCAGGGCATAGAGGCTGAGGCCTTCATTTAGAACATCAGAAGAGCCCTGCTGGGTCAGACCAGTGGTCCATCCAGTCCAGCATCCTGTCTCACACAGTAGCCAACCTGTTCCTCTGCAGAGCCAACAACAGGGCAGAGAGGCCGAGGCCTTCATAAGAACATCAGAAGAGCCCTGCTGGATCAGACCAGTGAGGATCCATCTAGGCCAGCTTTCTGTCTCCCACAGTTCCTCTGGAGGGTCAACAACAGGGCATAGAGGCTGAGACCTTCATTAGAAGAGCCTTGCTGGGTCAAATCAATGGTCCATGTAGTCTAGCATCCTGCCTCACACACAGTGGCCAACCAGGTCCTCTGGACAGCCAGCAGCTTCCCCTCATGTTGCCTCTTGGCTCTGAGATTCAGAGGTTAAGTGCCTCTGAACGTAGAGGTCCCCCTCAGCCAGCACAGCTAGTAGCCATCGATAGACTTGGCCTCTAGGAATCTGTCACATCCCCTTTTAAAGCTGTCAATTGCTGTGGCCGTTGCTAAGCCTGCCGGCAGCGAATTCCACATTTTAAATCTCTCTGTGTAAAGTAGTATTTCCTTTTGCCCGTCCTGGCCTTCCTTGGTGGGGTCTCATCCAGGTACTCACCAGGGCTGACACGGCTGAGCTTCTGAGATCTGACATGATCGGGCTGGCCAGGACCATCTGGGTGAGAGCATTAAAGCGACAACCATCCTAAAAAAGGCCAGTGCCATGCTGGGAATTATTAGGAAGGGAACTGAGAACAAATCAGCCAGTATCATAATGCCCCTGTATAAATCGATGGCGCAGTCTCATTTGGAATACTGTGTACAATTCTGGTCACCCACCTCAAAAAGGATATAGCATTGGAAAAAGTGCAGAAAAGGGCAACTAGAATGATTGGGCTGGCAACTAGAATGATTAAAGGTTTGGAACACTTTCCCTATGAAGAAAGGTTCAAACGCTTGCGGCTCTTTAGCATGGAGAAACGTCGACTGCGGGGTGACATGATAGAGGTTGACAAGATTATACATGGGATGGAGAAGGTAGAGAAAGAAGTACTTTTCTCCCTTTCTCACAATACAAGAACTCATGGGCATTCAATGAAATTGCTGAGCAGCCAGGTTAAAACAGATAAAAGGAAGTACTTCTTCACCCAAAGGGTGATTAACATGTGGAATTCACTGCCACAGAAGGTGGTGGCGGCTAGAAGCATAGCCAGTTTTAAGAGGGGGTTAGATAAAAATATGGGGCAGAGGTCCACCTGAGTCTACTTATTTCGGTCTATCCGATCAGGCTAGTAAGGTGAGAATAGATGCTATTTGTTGGGGGCAATGCTGGTTTGTCACATCGGGGTTGTCTTAGAGGGAGGGAGATATATACTAGTTCTGACCACTAGGTGGCAGTGTTTCATAGGGTTCAGGCTGCCTTGGCGTAGCACTCTTAGAATAATAATTGCATTATTAATTCCGTTGGGGTTTCCTGTAGAACAGAAGCCTTCAGAGTTACTTTGTGACTTTCAGACAGTGCTCTGGGGAACCCAGAGGGTGTCCGCCGAAGCTGATCGAGGGTTCAACCGTGAGAACATCAGTGACGGAGAGCAAGCCCACTTCCTCACTGCCTTCTTCCCCAGTTGGGGGACTGCGGGGTGTTTTCTGAGTTCCTTTCTTCGCAGTGCATCCGAGAATCGTGTGCAACATGCTCCGTCTTCCACTGCAGACCTGCAGGGCCTCCTGGGCAGATGAGTCGCTCTGGAGCTGGGTTCCCTGCAGGTAGGACGTTTGAAGGATCGGCCCAAAGGAAACACACCAGGGGCCGCTTCGTGCAGGTGTGTCCCGCATCACAGGTTGGGCCTCAAGTGGACAGGTGAAGAAGCCATCGTACCTAAGAGCACCGAAGGCAGAACGTTGGCAAAGTCTGGCGTTGCGGAGCCGGAAATCACTGCATTCAATGAAGCGATGGTTAGCGCTCCCTCGAAACTGATCCAAGTGGGGCAGCCGGGTTGGTCCGAAGCAGTAGAACAAAGCAGGAATCAAGTGGCACCTTTAAGACCAACCAACGATGAAGTGTGCTTAAAAGCTTACGTTCTGAATAAAAAATTGGTTGGTCTTAAAGGTGAAACTTGATTCCAGCTTTGTCCCTCTAAACTGAGTTAGTGTGAGCCGGCTCCAGGTTGACTCAGCCTTCCATCCTTCCAAGGTTGGTAAAACGAGTCCCCAGCTTGCTGGGGGGAAAGTGTAGATGACTGGGGAAAGCAATGGCAAACCACCCCGTAGAAAGTCTGCCGTGAAAACATCACAATGTGATGTCACCCCAGAGTTGGAAATGGCTGGTAGTTGCACGGGATGACCTTTACCTTTTAGCTCACAGATTTTTAGTCTCCAGCTCACACATTTCTGTCTCCGCTCAGGAAGAATGGCCCTACAGCAAACTAATTTATGCAGTAGCTCGCAAAGTAGAACTTTTGCTCACAAGACTCCACAGCTGAGAAGGAGCATGTGACTCTACCCCTAGAGGCCCTCATTGGCCAGAGAATGAGCCATCAGCAGAGAACTGGCTTCCTTCCTTCCAACTGGAAACTGCTCCACTCCAAATTCTCTGCTGTCCTGCCACTGGCGGTAGAACCAAAGGGTGCAGCTTTTCGTGTTGCTTCGCTCTGCTGTAAAGAGCCTTGGAGATCATTTGAGGGAAAGGCAGAGCACAAATCTGAAATCGGGTCATTCTGTAGAAAAATAGGTGGTGGAATCATTAGCATAACTCATTAGCATATCCCCCCCTCAGCCAAAAGCAACCCAATGCAAGAAAGGAGAGCCCCGGTCTAGCAAGGCCTGCTTGGGCTGGCTAGAGATCCAGCCAGCCCAAGAAGACCTCGCTCGCCTGGGGCTCTCCTGGGCCACCCACCCCCCAGTCAAAAGGCCAGCAAGCCACCTGCTGCCCAAAATCACATAAGAAGTGGAGAAAGGGTGGCGCGGGCTCCTCCAGGGGTTAATGAGGGCTGCTGGGGGTGTGGCAAAGCCCCTGGTGGCTGGCTGGCTGCCCGCTCTCCTAATCCAGAGATTGTTATGCAGCTGCACCTCCTATTCAATGGACAAAGTAGGTGAGGGGGGAGGAGGGGGAACTCTTAGAAAGGTTCAGGAGCTGGGCTGTGAGCTCCTGCTGAATCTGAGGTCTGTGTGAAAGGAATATTACAGTATTCCCTCCCCCACCTCAAAAAAAAAATCGGAAGGCACATTTCAGTCTTCAACCCTGCCTGGTTTCCTTTTAGTGAAGCTGGTATCCTCTTCTAGGGGTGGCTCATTGAGTTGGGTCTAGGCATCGACAGTGGTTGAATGACAGAATTGCACTTGGCTCGTAGGTCTAATAAAATGACCCACCCACTCTGAGTCGAGGTTGATCAAGGTTAGAGAGCAGTGGATCATGCAGAGATCATACAGTGGGCACCCTCCTTTTAACCATTTGGTTCTTAGACTATGTAGCTTGGAATTGCTGCTCTGGTACACGTGATGTGTCTTATATAAATGGTCAAGGTCAGAGCGGTAGATCATGCAGGGATGCAGCGGATACCCTCCTCCTTAGTTCTTATACCATGTAGTTTGGAATTGCTGCTCTGGTACTCACCAAGTGCCTTACATAAATACCTCCCAACTTCTCAGGGGTCTCTCGAAAGAAGCAAATGCATTCCTGGCTTCCTGTGTCCGCCCCTCCATGGTTTAATTCTACTGAAGTTTTTAGACGAATGCCAAGTGCCGTTGATGTCTCCTCAGAGGAATCGCCATTTAAGTGTTTTTTTGTGTGCCTTTCAAAAAATCAAACACTGGGATTTTTTTTTTTAATTTTTCTAAATTGTAAATAATAAATAATAAGCTTTTCAATCTTTTACAGAAATGTTGATTCGGTTCTTGTTCAGAATCTTTCTTTTGGAGAGATGGTTGTGAACTCTCTCTTGGCCTAAAAAGGGGGGCGCGGGATTACTGTGTCAGTGACTGAGTTATAAAGGGGTTTTTTTCCCCTCTTAAAGTTGTCACTGTGCTCTACACCTAACGCAACAAATCGCCAACAGGGATAACACAAGTAGAAGAAATAAGCATGTAAACAATTGCATGTAGAAAAGGGGTGGTCAAACCATGGCTCTTTCACACGTATCGTGTGGCTCTCAAAGCCCCCACCACCCTGCCGGCTTGCTTGGAGAAGCCATTTCTCTCTCTAAATCCCTTCTCTGAGCCAAGCAGCTGGCGGCTTAGAGAATGCATTTAAAGTTGCTTTCCTTTGACCTCTCCCATCCGTTTGATTTTTCTTCCTTCTGCTAATTTCAGCGGGAGGCAGTTTGTATGCAAATGTTCCAATCAGTATTTTTTTTTTAAAAAAAATGCTTAACCCTGGCTGGGTTGCGCTTCTAGTGAGGAGCCATTACTTTTATTCAAGCATATGAAACTGCAGCAAAATAGGCCCGTAGCATGGCTGCATGTCATTGTGAAAACAACGGGGCGTGCATGCTGTATTGGACAAAAGGGCTTGTCTTCTCCCTTCCTTCCAACGCGGTCAGGCCTTTATACATTTGCTGTGCAAAAGGACGAAAGGGGCTTGCCTGTCGCAGCTCACTTGCCACAAGCGGAAAGGACTTCCAGGGGGCCAGGTAGAGACAGACATTGTACCTTGCAAAGTTCCAGATGCTTTTGGTTCAGGGACCTGTTGTGGGACGTGTACGGGGTGGGGTGGGGAGCAGGCAGGGCAGCAGCATTTGGCGGAGAGATTTCCAAGCTGTCCTTGCGTCCAAGAAACTGCCTGCTGCCAAGTCTGGTCTTTGCCAACTCTGACCCTGGAAGGCCTCCTCTGACTGGCACTGGCTCACCAAGGTTTTTCCCAGGCCGGCTGTCTGCAATCCTTTTTATTGCCGGAGACGGAACCTCAGACCATCTGTGTGCCGTGTGGAACTTCCGCCGCTGAGCTGAGGTCCCTCCTCTGCGTGACCAGATGTCTCTTCGAATCAGTTCGTAGACGAAGAATTAGCCTGCATGTGCCGTGATCGAATAGATAGACTTTAGCGGTTCTGCCATGTGGCAGGGCTGCACTGGCCCAAGAATCAGCAGCGCAGCAAGACACGAAACATCTGTATGAATGACGAGCTCTTGGGTGGAGTGAAACCCACCAAGTTGAGCATAGCATTTGCCCATAATGCTCTGGCTGAGGCTTTGGGGATTCTCACAAACCAGGCTGTGAACACCCTTTCTCGTTCTTTCTAGCATCTGATCTTCAGAGACACCCTGCCTCAGAACATGGAAGTTCCACTGACTGGAGCTGAGGTTTCAAACTCATTTGTTATGAGGGCTGGATCTGCCACACATGAGACCTGGTTGGACCGGGCCATGTCACATGTTGGACCGGGCCAGGCCGTATGTGTACCTATTTAAGAAGCAGAGATCTAAACTTTATAAAGGCCATATTGAAACACAAAAGGGCTTAAAAACAAACCTTAAAATAAAACTTGCTAAACCAGGGGTGGTTAATGGTAGCTTTCCAGATGTTTTTTGCCCACAACTCCATCAGCCCTAGCCATTGGCCATGCTGGCTGGGGCTGATGGGAGTTGTAGGCAAAAAAGCATCTGGAGAGCTACCGTCAGCCACCCCTGTGCTAAACATTAGCACTTGGTCTTAAAGGTGCTTTCTTTGTATTTTTCCCATGGGATCCCGGGAACTGGGCAAAGGAAGCTCTGGCTCTTTCCTTCCTTCCCCAGGGGACCAGGAAGGGGAGGAGCCTCAGTCATTATAAGGGAGGCTTGGCTCAGTAGCTCTGCTGTGTGATTGAAAGAGCAAAGCAAGCTGTGTGATTGAAAGAGCAAAGCAAGCTATCCCTCCCCTCCTTCCCCAAGGGAGGAGCCTCAGCCAATGGAGAAAACACAGGCTTTGCTCTGTAGCTCCTATGCGATTGAGCAAGCCTTGCAAAGCGAACCGTTGTGCAGAAGGAAACGAGACGGAGAAGGAAGCAGATGACACTCAGTTGCTTGGGGGCCTGATTTGGCCCCCAGGCCACATGTTAAATTACAGCCATCGCCTGTGGATTTTCTAACCTTTTTTTTTTTTTGCTTTTACAGAAAGCACCAAATGGCAGTCTCCAAATCTTCGGGTGGCAAGCATCCTAAACTTAAGTACCAACATGGGACTGACCTAAGATGTTTGTCTGTCCTGGTTTTGCGGAACAGCTCCACGTTCTGGTTGCAGGAGAAACGGAGGAACCCCTCCGATCCTAAGGGAGGTGTGCCAGTCCAGAAATAGCCCTAGGAAACCAGGCAGATCTTCCAAAGCACTTCGTAAAACATTGTGTGCGCTTTCAGTGGCTCCTTCCGCTGCAGTGAGTTGGCACATTCCCCGTAGCAATGCAGCTCTCCTGCAGGTATTACCGGCAGACTGTAGTGGGGCCGTGAACGACGGGGCAGACGTGATGCCACTGCTTGCAACAGGACAAAACTGGCATTGCCTTGACAAACGAGGGGGAATCTCCATAGCTACTTGTCTCCCACTGGCTTTCTCCTGTTCCTCTGTGGCTACATGTCTCCCACCTCACTCCCCCCCCCCATCGCCCCCTCCTCAGCCTCTGCCTTTATTACAGAATCGTTACCTGCCCCAGGAAGAAAGTGAGAAATTGCCTGGGCTGCCTTTTGGCTTCAGCAGACACCTTTTCTTTCTAGGAACCGGTTAAATCTGCCATGTGGCAGTTGCAAAGAGGGAGCCCCCCCCACCCCCCAATTTGAGCAGTCCCCAACTGGGTCTGGCTTCAGCAACTTTGGCTTGGTTCTTAGCCAGATGTTTGTTGGTTGGGTTGCAACATCTGCTTTTGCAAGGGGCAGGCAGCGAGAAGGGCCTGGGTTAGCAAGTCGAGGAGCCCAGCTTCTCACTCTCACTTCCTGTCCGTTTCTGGCTTTGATTCTCACTCCCACTTCAGCCCCATACTGATCTCTGAATCCTCAGGTCAGCAAATAGACATGGTAAGTGTGGATTTGAGCACGTCTTCATTTATCCAACGTTTTTCTCCTTAATAGGCCCCTCAAGTGGCTTACAGCATTCTCGTCTCCTAAATTTTGTATTCAACTGATGCTATGTTGTGGGCTGGCCTGGCTAAGCTAGAGAGATACTTGCGGACTCCCCCCCTCACACACACAACAGAGTCCAGGGTTCAGTCGAAAGGTCTATCAGCCAGAGATGGGTTACCAGAGTTGTTCCGAGAGGGCATAGTCAAGAGAGCCCAAGTCCAAGCAGGGCTTTTTTTGTAACAGGAAAGAACTCCTTTGCATATTAGGCCACACACCCCTGATGTAGCCAGTCCTCCAAGAGCTTACAGGTCTCTTAGTACAGGGTCTACTGTAAGCTCCAGGAGGATTGGCTACATCGGGGTGTGTGTGTGTGGCCTAATACGCAAAGAAGTCCCTGCCACAAAAAAAAGCCCCGAGTCCAAGGTTTGTGTAGCCACAGCCCTAATCACAAACTGAAGTCAAGGTCCAAAACCAGCCCAAGGTCACACAAGCAGTCAAGGTTGAAGAGCTTCCACTTGGGATGCTACCTTTTTTTGGGGGGGGTATATTTGTATTTTTATGTGCATGTGTGAGTGTGTGTGCACACCTGGAAGTCATGGCAACCTCCGGTGATTGACCCCTACTGGGGGCCTGGAGGCTATCTAGGGAGGTGGCTGAATAAAGCCTGCCCCTGCCTCCCACCTCTGGTATTCCATGGAGGTTTCCTATCCAAGTACTGAGCAGGGCCAACCCTGTCTGGCTTGTCAGGGCTCACAGGGCAGCCAGTCGTTTGAACCTAACCCTGCAGCTACTCATCATCAAGCAGCTGACGTTGAGCCGGAAGACCCCCCTGAAACTCTGCCTAAGTCTTTGCCTCCTGCATTCCAAGGCTGGGGGTGAAGCCGGAGGGCTGGTCGTGAGCACCTGAGCCTGATTAGTCAGCTGTCAGCGGTGAGTTCTGACAATCCCCTTGCTTGCCAGAGTCAGCTGCCTCCCAGCTGACTTTCTGAAGTGTTCCTCCTGAGCAGACCTCTTCTCCCAAGGAGTCCCCGCTGTTGTCAGGTTCTAGTTGACCCCTGACACACCATAAAGTACGGGAGGAAGAGATTGGAGTTATACCCTACCCTTCACTCCGAGTGGCTTATAATCTGCTTCCCTTCCTCTCCTCGCAACAGGCACCCTGTGAGGTAAGTGGGGCTGAGAGAGCTCTGAGGGAACTGCTCTTGAGAGAGCACCTCTGAGAGAACTGTAACTGACCCAAGATCACCTAGCTGCAGGACATAGAGGAGCGGGGAACCAAACCCGGTTCTCCCAGATGAGAGTCCATGCTCTTAACCACTACACTAAACTTGCTCTCAGAGTGACTGGCCGAAGATCACCCAGCAAACTTCCATGGCAGAGTAGCGATTTGAACCTGGGTCTCCCAGATCCTAGCGGCCCCGTGACGCAGAGTGGTAAAGCAGCAGTACTACAGTACTGTGATCTGAACTCTCTGCCCACGATCTGAGTTCGATTCCGGCGGAAGCTGGATTCAGGTAGCCGGCTGGAGGTTGACTTAGCCTTCCATCCTTACAAGGTCGGTCAAATGAGTACCCAGCTTGCTGGGGGGGGGGGGAAGTGTAGCTGACTGGGGAAGGCGATAGCAAACCACCCCGTAAAAACGTCTGCCATGAAAACGTTTTATTTTTTTAATTATTTATTTGGGATTGAAAGCAACGTCACCCCAGAGTCAGAAACGACTGGTGCTTGCTCAGGGGACCTTTCCTTTTCCTCCTAGATCCTAGATTAACACTTTTAACTGCTATACTGTGCTAACTCTTGGCCCCATTCTCCCCTAATGGGGTATGTGGGAGGGCCAGCTTTACATACAGTAAGGACTCACCCTGTCCAGCATCCAGTTTCCTACAAATGCCCCAAAAGGTCAAAAATGGGCACAAAGGCCATCTCCTGGACCCTCTTGCTGCCCCAATCCCAGCAATGGGCATTCTGAAAGATGCTGCCATTCAGTCTTAATAGCTGCTGGTTGTTGATGAACCCAGCTTCCTTGGCATCATCTAACCACCCTCTTACACCATTGAAGCTCATGGCCTTCACTTGTAGTTTGTGGCTGTGAGTTAGATGTACCCATGATGCCTAAAGGGAACCTCCATATTCAGAGGCAGTCAGCCTCTGAATCCCAGAGCCAGGAAGCAACATCAGGGGGAAGGCCTTAGCCTCTGTGCCCTTTTGTTGGCCCTCCAAAGGAACTGGTTGGCCAATGTGTGAGACAGGATACTGGACTAGGTGGACTCTCACTGGTCTGATCCAGCAGGGCTCTTCTGATGTTCTTCTGATAGTCCCAGTTTATATGCCCTGTTGCTGGCACTCCAGAGGAACTGGCTGGCTGCTGTGTGAGCCAGTATGTTGAACTAGATGGACCTCTGGTCTGACCCAGTAGGGTTCTTCTGATGTTCTCATGAAGGCCTCTGCCCTGTTGTTGGCCCTCCAGAGGAACTGGTTGGCCATTGTGTGAGATAAGATGCTGGACTAGATGGACCACTGGTCTGATGCAGAAGGTCTCTTGATGTTCTTATGAAGGCCTTGGTCTCTCTGCCCAGTTGTTGGCCCTTCAGAGGAACTGGTTGGCCACTGTGTGAGACAGATGCTGGCCTAGATGGACCACTGGTCTGATCCAGCAGGGCTCTTCTGATGTTCTAATGAAGGCCTCAGCCTCTCTGCCCTGTTGTTGGCCCTCCAGAGGAACTGGTTGGCCATTGTGTGAGATAAGATGCTGGACTAGATGGACCAGTGGTCTGATGCAGAAGGTCTCTTTTGATGTTCTTATGAAGGCCTTGGTCTCTCTGCCCAGTTGTTGGCCCTTCAGAGGAACTGGCTGGCCACTGTGTGAGACTGGATGCTGAACTAGGTGAACTATCACTGGTCTAACCTAGCAGGGCTCTTCTGATGTTCTAATGAAGGCCTCAGCCTCACCCTGTTGTTGCCAGTCCAAAGGAACTGGTTGGCCACTTTGTGAGACAGGATGCTGGACTAGATGGACCACTGGTGTCATCCAGCAGGGTCTTCTTAATGTACGTTTGAAAATGCCTCAGAAAATCTGAGCCAAAAGAATGGAGAATCTGCTGTTCTTCACCCCATCCATCATGTTTCTGCTGTAGCCTCTCCCAATTTTTGAAGCCTCAAAGTATCCCAGCTGTTTTAAGATAACATCCCAGACAGAACAGACAGAGAGGAGCTTGTTTTCAGTACAGCAAAACCCTGGAACTTCCTCCACACGCAAGTTGCGCGGCATTCAGCACTGCTGTCTAATCTCTGCCGTCGAGGGCAGGCTGGACTGATCGTACGCAACCCGGGGGTCAAAAACAACACAGGCTGAATTTACGCCCAAGCAGACTACGAAATAGCTCCGTCAAGGGGGTTATGGATAGCCATATCTGCCTTCAAGAACAGGATGATCTAGACGTCCCGTCCCCCGTCCCCCGGTGCAAAACCAAGATAAGAGAAAAATGCCCGGGCGCCATGGGAACGGGAGGAAAAGATGCTCCAAAGCTAAGGAGGGGAGGGCCATCTCCCAGCAAGAAAAGGCAGCCGAGATCCAAAGACTTGTCTCCTTAGGTTGCCAGCTGTGGGTTGGGAAATTCCTGGATACTTCGGGGTGGAGCCTGGGGAGAACGGGGTTTCAAGAGCAGAGGGACCTCAGTGGAAAGCATGCGATGGAGCCTGCTTGCTTAACATAAGACTTAACAGCCAGACGTAAGACTAAGAGCCACATAGATTAAACGTCAGATACTTGAGAGCCGCAAGATATGAACGTCAGATGTTTGAGAGCCAGAAGGAGGGAGGGAGGGAGATGTGGAAAGAAAGCAACTTTAAATGCACTCTCCAAGCTGCTGGCTGGCTTGGCTTGAGCGAGGTGATTTAAAGAGAGAAATGCTTTCGCCAAGCCAGCCAATGAGGTGGTGGGGGCTTTGAGAGCCGCACAATATGCGTGAAAGAGGCACATGTGGCTCCCGAGCCACAATTTGGCCACCCATGTCTTAAAGTTTACCCTCTGAAGCAGCCGTTTTCTCCAGGGGAGTGGATCTCTGTTGTCTGAAGACTGTTTATAATTCCTGGAGATCTCCAGGCTCTACCTGGAGGTTTACAACTGTGCCTTATGAAGGGAAGGATCCCTGGGGAAAGTCAGTGCAGACCCTTCCCCTCCCCCCGAGGATTCCTTCTAGGCCTCCCCACTCCTGGCCCAAACATCATAAGGATGTCCATTGTCTTGGCCAGCTTCATACCACTGTTCTGGAAGTGTTCTGGAAGCAGGACAAGCAAAGCCCCGGAGGAAGATGGGAAGAGGCAAGTCTGTAAACGCTGACACTTATTTACTTCATTTCTGCCTTGCTTTGTGTGTGTGTGTTTGTGTGTAGGGTTGTTTTTTTTAAAAGTAGGAACACAGTTCCGGCTGGCATGGTGTCAGGGGGTGTGGCCTATTATGCAAATGAGTTACTGTGGGGCTTTTTCTACACAAAAACTGTGTGTGTGTGTATTGATGCCCTTCCCTATTTTCTCCTCCCAACTTAGCTCCCTGTGAGGTAGGTTAGGCTGAAAGTCTGTGACTGGCCCGAAGTCACCCAGTGAGCTTGATGTGGGTGGAGATTCGAACTCGGGCCTCCCTGGGCGTAGTCTAACTCTTGAACCACTGCCACCATGCTGGAACTTTATTAATATCAATTTTTACAGGCATGTGCGATTGAGCTCCAGGCTCCAACCCTATCCACCAGAGAATTTTGCAGAGAAGAATTGAGGGGACTTGGACTTTGGGAGCGACGGCCTGCCAGAATTTGAGATTGGAGGTGAACTGTGGGGGCTCACAAACTCAGAGGGCGGGCTTGAGACGCTGGAAGTCCTTGGCTCAATTCCTGGCCCTCTAATTCAAGAGCCTCAGGTGGTGGGAAAGGCATTGCCAGCCAGAGACAAGGAGTCTGATTCACAGGACAGAGCGTCTGATTCTGCAAAAGGTGCCTTCGTAGCTTCATTGCCTTCTAAAAGCCCTGCTTCCCACCACCCGCTATCGGAATTTAAGATTGGCACTTTCTCTGTGCAGGAAATGCCTGGCAGATGCATAAGGGAGGGACTGAAGTTGCCAACCAGGTACCTTTCTCGTCTCGTGCGCCAGCCGAGCCCAGTAAAAGTGGCGCCAGTCAGGATGAGTCAGCAGAATTTCTGTTCTCCTTTGCAGGACTCAGAGATAGCTCTTCAAGGGGGGGGGGGGGAGGTGTTTGCACACACCCTGCCAGAATTTCATGCTGTGCCACAGACAGGTTTAAAAAAAACCAAAAATCTCCCTCCACAACTGAGTGCCTCTGAGTGTGCAAAGCATGCCCTCCTTCCAGAAAGGGAACCTCCACAGTCAACCTCTGAACACCACCACCAGGAGGCAACATTCGGGAAAGACCTCGGCCTCTCTGCCCTGTTGTTGGCCCTCCAGAGGAACTGGTTGGCCGCTGTGTAAGACAGGAGGCCGGGCCACTTGGAACCTCAGTGGTCTGATCCAGCCGGGCTCTTCTGCTGTTAGAAAGTCAGCATGGTGTACTTGTGCTGGTTAGTCTCCGAGTAGGATCTGGGAGACCGGGGTTCGAATCTTTGCTCTGTATTAGAAGCTTGCTGTGTGACCTTGGACCAGTCACAACGGGGTTGTCAGTCCCCAGGTGGGGGCAGGGCACCCC
Organism: Heteronotia binoei; assembly: GCF_032191835.1. Classification (NCBI taxonomy): domain Eukaryota; kingdom Metazoa; phylum Chordata; class Lepidosauria; order Squamata; family Gekkonidae; genus Heteronotia; species Heteronotia binoei. The sequence goes on along the minus strand of NC_083240.1, from coordinate 6,416,878 downwards.
CAGGTTAGGAGGCCCTCCCCCTGCTTCGGGGTCATCGGAAAGCGGTGGCGGTGGGGAAATATCTGCTGAGCACAGAGCACTCCATTATTCCCTATGGAGACCAGTTTCCATAGGGTATAATGGATAATTGATCTGCAGGTATCTGGGGCTCGGGGAGGGGGGTCGTTTGTGAGCTAGAGGCACCACATTTGCAGCAGAGCATCTGATGCCTCTCCTCAGAATACCATCCAAGTTTCAAAAGGATTGGACACGGGGGTCCAATTCTGTAAGCCCCAAAAGAAGGTGCCCCTATCCTTCATTATTTCCAATGGAGGGAAGGCATTTAAAAGATGTGCAGTCCCTTTAAATGTGACGGCCACAACTCCCTGTGGAGTTCAATCATGCTTGTCGCAACCTTGCTCCTGCCTCCACCCCCAGTGTCTCCTGGCTCCACCCCCAAAGTCCCCAGGTATTTCTTGAATTGGACCTGGCAACCCTAAGTCACAAACTCTCAGCCTTTCCTACCCCGGAAGGTTGTTTAGAAGATAAAACGGAGGAAAAGAGAATGGTGTCAACTGCTTTGGGCCCCTCGTTTTGGAGAAAGGCAGGGTATACATGAAGTAAAAGAAAAATAAAATAAAAGTTCTTCAGAAAGGACCAATGAGCGAGTGCCCCGTCCTTCATTTGTGATTGGGGGTGGGGAAGACAAACAGGCTCAGCTTTTAAAAAAGTGACCTAAAGATTGGGCACCTTTGAGCTTATGCGCAGCGCCCCCTGATGGACACTTTTGAGCAGGGCTTTTTTGTAGCAGGAACTCCTTTGCATATTAGGCCACACCCCCCATGATGTAACCAACCCTCCAAGCGCTTACAGGGCTCTTCTTACGGGGCCTAGTGGAAGCTCTTGGAGGATTGGCTACACCAAAGGGGTGTGGCCTAATAGGCACAGCCCTGCTTTTGTGGAGCAGGTCTCCAAAACACATAACTACTAGGTGCATCCCACAGAAGCCGGATCCTGCTGCGCTGTTATCTTGTGTGAAATCTATTCCAATCATCCCCTCCTTGACAAGAACATCCAGCGTTATTATTTTTAAACGGCTTCTGGGTGACGTCAGGTGGTTTGCTTGGCAATCAAAGCTGGGTAATTTGGGGGTGACTGCATTTGATGTCAAGTCAGGGCAATAATTAACTCTGGATTCTTTTCATGGTGTCTGTCACAGATCTTCTGTCTCTCTCACGCCTTCTGTTTATATACATTACCGGCACTACTTAGATAATCAGGAATTGCTTGAACTGCTGTATCATTGCTGGCTATGCAGCCCGCTAAGGAACTTATGAACATCAAAAAGCCCTGCTAGATCAGACCTGTGGTTTGCACGGTATGGCATCCTGTCTCACACAGTGGCCAACCAGTTCTCCTGGAGGGTCAGAAACAGGACGTAGAGGCTGAGGTCTTCATAAAAACATAAGAAAAGCCCTTCTGGATCAGACCAGTGGTCCATCTACTCCAGCATCCCATCTCACAAAGTGGCCAACCAGTTCCTCTGGAGAGTCAACAACAGTGCATAGAGGCCGAGGCCTTCATAAGAACATCAGAAGAGCCCTGCTGGATCAGACCAGTGAGGGTCTATCTAGTCCGACATCCTGCCTCACACAGTGGCCAGTCAGTTCCTTTGGAGGGTCAACAACAGGGCATAGAGGCCGAGGCCTTCATAAGAACATCAGAAGAGCCCTGCTGGATCAGACTAGAGGCCCATCTAGTCCAGCATCCTGTCTCACGCAGTGGCCAGCCAGTTCCTCCGGAGGGCCAATAACAGGGCACAGAAGCTGCGGTCTTCATAAGAACATCAGAAGAGCCCTGCAGGGTCAGACCAGAGGCCCATCTAGTCCAGGATCCTGTCTCACACAGTGGCCAGCCAGTTCCTCCGGAGGGCCAATAACAGGGCACAGAAGCTGCGGTCTTCATAAGAACATCAGAAGAGCCCTGCAGGGTCAGACCAGAGGCCCATCTAGTCCAGCATCCTGTCTCACGCAGTGGCCAGCCAGTTCCTCTGGAGGGCCAATAACAGGGCACAGAAGCTGCGGTCTTCATAAGAACATCAGAAGAGCCCTGCAGGGTCAGACCAGAGGTCCATCTAGTCCAGCATCTGTCTCACACAGTGGCCAGCCAATTGTGCCTCCACGTGTGCCCCCAGGGCCAAACCTGCAACTAGGTAAACTAGGCGATTGTTTAGGGCCAGCCTTGGGAATGACTCCCCGCTGACTCTATGGAAGCTCCTCCCAAGTAAATACATGTCAAATTTCCGCCTTTCAAAGCCTGTTTGAATGTACCTCATTTTAAAATGCCATCCTTCCAGAATCACAGGGATATGCTCTGGAGGTTAAAATGCCATGGAACACATTACAGACTGGGACATTTCCCTACCAAGCCTATAATAAATGTGTGCGTATTTCTAGCATGCATTTTGAGATGGGTAAAGCTGCCTCTCTCGATAATGGCCAAAATAACTCTGCGCATGTGTAGAGGCACTCTCTTTGTATCCTTTGACAGATTCATGGGCCGAGTCTCTCTCTCTCTTTCTCTGGATGCAAGCCTGCACTCAAGAGCAGGGGTGGCCAAACTGGCTTAATGTAAGAACCATATAGAATAACCGTCAGATGTTTGTGAGCCACATGAATGACAGCTGTTAAGAGAACTGCAGGGAGGAAGGGGGGAGGCAGGAAGAGGTGGAATGAAAGAAACTTCCATTGTAAATGCATTCTCCAAGCCGCTGGCTGGCTTGGCTTGTAGAAGTGATTTAAAGAGAGAAATGCTTTCTCCATGCTGGCTGACGGGGCGGTGGGGGCTTCAAGAACCACACATTATGTGGGAAAGAGCCACACGTGGCTCCCAAGCCATATTGCGCCCCCCCCCCCAAGAACAAGACCCACTGAACTCCGTGGGATTTACTTGTGAGTAGCTAGACGTCACCCCAGAGTTGGAAACGACTGGTGCTTGCACAGGGGACTACTTTTACCTTTTCTTTTCTTTTTTAAGCTAGAGGTAGACTTCGGCTGCCTCCGCTGTGTTTGGCACAACTTCTGCTCTTTCATAAATGAAAATGGGGACATGCTCTGTAACACCCCCATTTGTGACCCCCGGGTCCCAAACTGAGCTCCCCCGCCCGCTTTTACCTTGTTGAAGGCCTAACTCTGCCTGGGGCGCTGTGTCCCTTTGCTCTACAAAAGCATTCCCTTCCCCCTCCCCCCCCCCCACACACTGATTTAAAAGTTGATTGTTCAGAAGTGTCGGCTGCAGCTGCCCGGTGTGAGGCTAAGCCCCGCTCATCCCATTCATACGCATGAAAAAAAGCCGCTGTCTCTTTAGTCTAATCCAATCCCCCTTTCCGACAGGGGCTTGCCGAACGCATCTCCGGAAGTCAATGACCTTCCACTAATTTGTCCTGACCTCTGTGATATACTGAGTGGCACATTCACACACACTAAATACTGCGCTTTTGCAACTGGATGCTTACTGTGTGAGAACGACAAAAAGCTGCTTGCAAACTGTTGCCGTGGGAAAGCACGGAGGATATCCGTAAGCGGATCCATTTTACAATCATCGCTTATCTTCGTTGCTAGCCCCCTCCTGCCTCAATCTAATCTCTCTTCTTTTTAAAATCCCTTTGTTAGAGGCCTGACCTGAGTGGGTCAGAGACAGCCCTATCTCAACTCTCAGAAGCTAAACAGCATCACCCTTGGGAGATCTCCAAGGAAGTTTAAGGTGGCTCCAACCCAGAGGCAGACAGCGGCAAACCACCTCTGAGGGTCTCTTGCCTTTGAAAACGCTACGGGGTTGCTCTCTGTCAGCTCCAACTTGATGCACATTAGAGGCCTCGACCATAACTTGGGCTCATGAGTTCCTCAAATTAATTTAATTTTTTAATTTATATCCCACCCTATCCTGCAAACGGGCTCAGGGCAGCTTACAAAATTCAAAACTTTTACTACATTCAAAACTTTACGTGTTTTTATCGTTTGGAGTTACTAGTGCAGCTCTGCCTAGAACAGGGACTTCTAACCTTTTTGAGCCTGAGGGAAGACAGAAACGGGCCCAAGCTGGATAGATTTGCAGAAACTGTTTCAATATCACCTTGATTTTCTGAGGTCGTCTGCCACAGGTTGGGAACTAGTGCTCTAAAAGTCTGATAATGCCTTCGAAACCACTGCAGTCTTCCAGGGTTTAAATTCTCAGGAGCTAAGCTCATTTTGTCAGACAAGAACGAGAAAGAAGATCCATCGACCCTTCTCTTTGGCTCAGAAAGCAGGAGTGGGATTGCCGAGAAGGGCCCCTGGGAGTCAGGAAGTAGAGATGCCACAAATTAACAATGCACAGGTGAGAAACATGTCCTTTTGTGTGTCCTGGCCCATTTCATGGAGAGCCAGTTTGGTGTAGTGGTGAAGTGTGCGGACTCTTATCTGGGAAAACGGGATTTGATTCCCCACTCCTCCACTTGCAGCTGCTAGAATGGCCTTGGGTCAGCCATAGCTCTGGCAGAGGTTGTCCTTGAAAGAGCAGCTGCTGTGAGAGCCCTCTCAGCCCCACCCACCTCACAGGGTGTCTGTTGTGGGGGGGGGAAGGTAAAGGAGATTGTGAGCCGCTCTGAGACTCTTCAGAGTGGAGGGCGGGATATAAATCCAATATCTTCTTCTTCTTCATTTGACAGCCACTTTTCTTTTTGCAGCCAGATCCTACCATTGTTTCCGTGGCGTTCATCCAGCTGTGTTTGAGACGGCTCGCTCCCAGATGTGCATAGAATTGCACACAAATGCTGTGATCCTGTGTACATTTATAATCCTGTTGATATTGTCAATCCCAGCGTGTTCTGAAACTAGGCACAATCCCACCAACGTATGTTTTAGACTGCAGCTTTTACCCAAGCCTAGCCATGTTTACTGACAAGTCCTGTTGCTTTCATTGTGGCTTACACCCAAGTAAGAATGCACAAGGTTACCAATTGGCTGCACATTTATGCAGCAGTACATCCATGTAGAACGTGTGCTCAGCCTCAGCACACCACTCTCACGCATGGATACAGGCTTACCTGGGTCTAGGATCTGATAGCCTCTTTGTGGTTTACTTTTGAGTAAACATGCTGCAAACAGAGTAAACAGAGCCTCTGTGATTCAGTGGTTAAGAATGCAGGCCGGAGCCAGGTTCAAATTATTGGGTTAAACGTAAAGAAAATACCATTTGCTTTGGAAGCACAGACGTTTTTGCAGAATCTCCAATTCTCCACATTTCCGGTTAAGGGGGAAAATGCTGTTTGGCGTAGAGAGCCAGTTTGGAGTAGTGGTTAAGAGCGTGGACTCTAATATGGGAGAGCCAGGTTTGATTCCCCACTCCTCCACATGAAGCCTGCTTGGGTGACCTTGGGTCAGTCACAAGTTCTCTCAAGGCTGTTCTGCTCAAGAACAGTTTCTGTCAGAGCTCTCTCAGCCCCGCAGGATGTCTGATGTGGGGAAGGGGAGGGAAAGGAGAGACTCTGAATGAAGGGCACAATATAAATCAAATCTCTTCTTCTGTTCAAACAAATTACTTCGATGGTCTGACTCCCGTGGTAACAGGACATAAATAGAAGAGCGTATTACAAAAATAGAAGTACACTTTACAAGACACAGTCATGTAGGTACAGTTAACTTATTGGGAACAGGCTATCTTCCAAAAAAGGTTACCTTGGTACAGCTCCAAGCCCAGGCAGAAAACAGGGGTGGCCAAACTGCGGCTTGGGAGCCCCATGTGGCTTTTTCACACATCTTGTGTGGCTCTCAAAGCCCCCACCACCCCATTGGCCAGCACGGAGAAGGCACTTGTCTCTTTAGTTCACTTTGCCAAGCCAAGCCAGCTGGCAGCTTGGAGAATGCATTTAAAGTTGCTTTCTTTCTACCTCTCCTCCATCTATTTGTTTTCTTTCCACTCTTCTTTCAATCCTTCCTTCCTTCCGGCTCTCAAACATCTGAAGTTTATTCTATGTGTCTCTTATGTTAAGCAACTTTGCCCATCCCTGCTATATAAGATGAAAACAGAAGGCAAGAAACACCCATGAGAGGGTGGGGCCAACTGCCAAGTGCCCCCCCACAGCCAATTCTCTTAACCCTTTCCCTCCCAGATCCTCTTGCATGCAGAGTCACAATATCCAACACAAATCCACACTCTGGCCTGGAGGGTCGCTGGGTGACCTTGGGTCAGTCGTGGGCTGAGCTCCTAACCCACCTCACAGGTAAGGTAGCCTATCCCCAGGTGGGGGCAGGGGATCCTCCAGTTTGGAGGTCCTCTGCCTGCTTCAGGGTCATCAGAAAGCGGGGAGGGGGAGGGAAATGTCCGCTGGGCACTCCATTATTCCCTAGGGAGACTGATTCCCATAGAGTATAATGGAGAATTGATCTGTGGATATCTGGGGCTCTGGCTGGGGCTGTGTTTTGAGATAGAGGCACCACATTTGCAAAACAGCATGCAGTGCCTGCCCCGGAAAGAGAGTTCCAACAATGCGCCGTGGCTAACAGCCAGCCACTGATGATGGGCCTCTGCTCCATATGTTTATCCAGTCTCCTCTTGAAGCTGGCTATAATTGTAGCCGCCACCACCACCTCCCGTGGCAGTGAATTCCACATGTTAATCACCCTCTGGGTGAAGAAGGACTTCCTTTTATCCGTTTTAACCTGTCTGCTCAGCAATTTCATTGAGTGTCCACGAGTTCTCGTATTGTGAGAAAGGGAGAAATGTCCTTCTTTCTCTGCCTTCTCCATCCCATGCATAATCTTGTAAACCTCTATCATGTCACCCCGCAGTCGACGTTTCTCCAAGCTCAAGAGCCCCAAGCGTTTTCACCTTTCTTCATAGGGAAAGTGTGCCAACCCTTGAATCATTCTAGTTGCCCTTTTCTGCTATAATCTCTTTTTTTGAGGGGCGGTGACCAGAATTGTACACAGTACTCCAAATGAGGCCGCACCTTCAGTTCATACAAGAGCATGATGATACTGGCTGATTTGTTTTCAGTTCCCTTCCTAATAACTCCCAGCACAGCATTGGCCTTTTTTTTTTTTTACTGCAGTCGCACACTGTCTCTACATCTTCAGGGAGTGATCCACCATCAGGACTGGCCCTGTCACGACTCAAACTAGGTGGAGAAGAAGGAGAAGGAGAAGGAGAAGAAGAACATAAGAACATAAGGAGAAGGAGAAGAAGAACATAAGAACATAAGAACATAAGAGAAGCCATGTTGGATCAGGCCAACGGCCCATCAAGTCCAACACTCTGTGTCACACAGTGGCAAAAAATGTTATATACACACATACACTGTGGCTAATAGCCACTGGTGGACCTGTGCTCCATACACTGTGGCTAATAGCCACTGATGGACCTGTGCTCCATATTTTTATCTAAACCCCTCTTGAAGGTGGCTATACTTGTGGCCGCCACCACCTCCTGTGGCAGTGAATTCCACATGTTAATCACCCTTTGGGTGAAGAAGAATTGCAGATTTATATCCCGCCCTTCTCCCTGAATCAGAGACTCAGAGCCGCTTACAATCTCCTATGTCTTCTCCCCTCACAACAGACACCCTGTGAGGTGGGTGGGGCTGAGAGGGCTCTCACAGCAGCTGCCTTTTCAAGGACAACCTCTGCCAGAGCTATGGCTGACCCAAGGCCATTCCAGCAGCTGCGAGTGGAGGAGTGGGGAATCAAACCTGGTTCTCCCAGATAAGAGTCCGCTCACTTCACCACTATGGCTGACTCAAGGCCATTCCAGCAGCTGCAAGTGGAGGAGTGGGGAATCAAACCTGGTTCTCCCAGATAAGAGTCCGCTCACTTAACCACTACACCAAACTGTCTAGGGCGCCGGCTTCTGGGGGTACCAAATTGGGCACCCCATGTGCCTTCCCGACATTGTGAGCGCAGAGGGGGGCGCGCAAAGTTCGCCTTGCCTAGAGTGCCCGACAGTCTAGGGCCTACCAGACCCAAGATCTCCCTCCTTGGTCAGTCTCTGCCAATGCACCCCCCAACAGCCAATGCCTCCCTTCCTTCCTTCCTTCCTTCCTGCCGCGAGGCGCCTCCCCTGCCTGCGAGGCCAAGGCCCTTCTCCCAGGGCCGTGGGTTCCGATTCGGCGCCCGCCACCCTCTCCAAGCGCCGCCTCCGCCCGCCTCTCCCCGGCGGCCGCTTTAAGAGGCGGAGCATGCGAAGAAGAGGCAGCTGCTGCTGCTGCTGCTGGGAGATCTGCTGGGCGGCGCTCCCGTGACCGGCCTGGCTGGGCTTGTGGCCGCCGCTGGCGCCCGAGAGGAGCCGCTGGGCTGGCCGCGGGGACCGGGAGGCGCGCAGACTTCCCCCCGGGGCGTCCCCGGACGGTTGGCAACCGAGCTGGCGCCTGCTAAACGGCCAGGGGGGGATTTTTTTTGCAAAGGAGGCGGCGGCGGGATCGCCGAAGAGGCGCCGCCCCGGAGCAGCTACCTCGGCATGGTCTACCCCGGATGCCTAGGGAGGTAAGACGGGGAGGGGGGAGCGCCTCTGTGGCTCGGCTGCTGCAAGTCGCAACTGCAGGCGTGGGGGCTGCAAGGGAGCCGGGGGGAGCGGACTTCTGCGGAGTCACCGCGTTAGGATCGGGGCCCTTGGTGGCCCTGGGGCTGGGCGTGCGTGCGATCCTCTGGCAGTTGAGGGCTCGGGAGGGCAGCGCTGCAACTTTTCCCGGCCCGGTGCAGGAACGCCGCTGGCCCAAAGGGCAGCTAGGGTCCCCCCCGCTCCCCCCCGTTTCTGGTTCTGCACTCAGGATCATTGCTCTTGGATTTTCATTGCGTTTTTTGCTTAATCATGTTCCGCGTGTCCCTTTTGGCGGAGTTGAGCAGCCCTTGTAACTTGCGAGTAGATTCCTGGAGCGGGGGGGGGGCGAGGGAGGCGCGTGTGGCTTTGCGAGGTCTGGGAAAGCAAACCGAGAAGACGGATTCCCACGGCGCCTTCAGACCCACTTCTTGTCGGGTGGCTTTTGCGTGAACCCACAAAACTCCTGCTCCAGTAACACGGTTGCATTTGGGAAGGGGTGTGTGTGTGTTTTTGCTTGCTACGTTCTGCTGCCTGAAGGGAGCCTCAAAACTTTTGCACTCAGATCTCGCCCCTGTGGGCTGCCTATGCCGATCGCTTTCTCTTGTTGCTTTCTCTAGTTGCAACTCCGACTTGGTTCTGCGTCTTCAGGCCCGGGGTGGTGAATGCAGTTCCCCCACCTCCCCGTTTGCCAGCTTTGGGAAGGCGTTTGTCTCTTTCAATCACTTCTCCAAGCCAAACCAGCTGGCAGCTTAGAGAATGCATTTGAAGTTAAAGTTGCTTTCTTTCCATCTCCTCTTCCTTGCCTGTGGCTCTCAAACATCTGGCGTTCGTGTCTTACAGCTCTCAAACATCTGACATTTATTCTATGTGGCTCTTGCGTCAAGCCAATTTAGCCATCCCTGCTTCACATCAACACCTGCCCACTTGGATCTACAAATTCAGAAGTGTTGATTCGCTTTCCCCCTACACTCCACGAGACCAGTTCTGAGCAAAGGCTGGGAAACTTGGGTGTGATCCTCGCTTGGGTTTCTGATATTTTCCAAACTCGAATCCCTTCTTAACATCTGGAGAACTGCTTGCTTTTGAGACTGGGAACGTGGGCTGCTGTGATACCCGGCCCGGTGACTTCAGCCTGGGACAGATTCTTCAAGCTCTTTGCAAGTGCAGGAGACACCAGGCGGTACCTTCCTGTGGTTTGGGGGTTTCACCTCCTGCCTTCCCCTTTCAAAGACCTGTCGCCTTGTTCAGACTTAGATGTCAGGTCTTTCTAGCTCAGCGGTCTTTCCAGCATTCAAAGCGAGAGTTCTGTCCCAGTGCTGGAGATTGTGTCCCTAGGAAATTTCGGGGGATTGAAGCCAGGGCCTCATGCAGAGGAGAGATTTTGGAAACAGAGTCCAGTGGCACTTTTAAGACCAACAAAGTTTTATTCAAGGTATTAGCTTCTGTGTGCACCTTGAATAAAACTTTCTTGGTCTTAAAGGTGCCACTGGACTTCAACTTTATTCTGTTGCTGCAGACCAACACAGCTCTTCTCCTAGATTTTGAAAACTTCAGCCTTGGATGAGAAGCTGGAGATGTGTTGAGGGTTTAAAGCAAGGGGGGCCAAATTTGCTTAGAGTAAGAGCCACATAGAATAATTGTCAGATGTTTGAGAGCCACAAGACATGCACAAATATTCCACACTCATCTTTATTAAAATTGGTAATACTTTATTTGCACAGAATGATAACTATGTATGCACTTTACAACATGACCATGCTAGAAGGAGTCTTTAAAAAAACAGCTGGGAATAACAGTCCCCATAAAACCAACATAGGCAAAGGTTAGGGATTTTTTTTTTTTGCACCAGTAGGAGAAGGAAACACGTGACACACAAATCACTGACCACGATTTGCATCATTATCTCTCTTTGCCTTGACACCAAGGTTTAGTAAATACAGTTCCTAGAGGAGCTATGAAACGAAAGCAAAATGCTGAACAGCCCTCTTGAATTCTGTCCTCCTTCCAGTGGCTCCCCCGGCTCTTGTACTCTTTCCCCGCTCTAGGTTTCTGGTTGACCTCTGTGGTGGTGAAGAGCTTGCAAGCCTGCCTATTTCCTCTTCCTTCCCCTCTTCACACCCAGCAGAAATAGTCACCTACCTATGGGTCAGTGCTTAGAGACTGACAGAGGTGCTGATGCCAAGCACGCTTACTTGAGAGTAAGCCTGCATTAAGTTCTTCCTTAACCTCCAGGAGCCACACACTAGGTGTGAAAGACCCCCATGTGGCTTCCGAGCCACGGTTTGGCCACCCCTGGTTTAAAACAAAGGCTTTAAATAGGACACGCTTCGTGCTAACTTAGTTCTGTGTGCTTCTGGTGGAATTGGTGGGGTCAGGACCTTTCCCCTATTGCTGTGGTGTTCTACGACAGGTTCTTGGGTCTCGTAGCCGCCTTGGGCCAGCCATAGCTCTCACAGAGTTGTCCTTGAAAGGACAGCTTCTGGGGGACCTTTCTCAGCCTTACGTACCTCACAGGGTGTCAATTGTGGAGGAGGAAGATAAAAGAGATCGTAAACTACTCTGAGATTCAGAGTGGAGGGTGGGGGAGGAAGGTAAAGGAGATTGTGAGCCACTCTGAGATTCAGTGGAGGGCGGGGTATAAATCCAATATCATCATCTTCTTCTCTGTGTCCTCTCTCCAGGAGAGACTGTCTGGCACCCTAGTTAAGGCTAACTTCTGGCATCCCCCCCCCACATTGATAATGTCACCAAGTCACATGGGGATGCCCAGTTTGGCACCCTAGACAATAGCCTAGCTTGCCTAGTGGCAAGGCGGCCTTGCTCCACTGGGTTCCAGGCGGCAATCCTGGTCCCACTACACCAACCTCGGGAGAAGCGTTTGCTCATAGAATCAAAGAGTTGGAAGGGACCTCCAGGGTCATCTAGTCCAACCCCCTGCACAATGCAGGAAACTCACAACACCTCCCCCTAAATTCACAGGATCCTCATTGTTGTCAGATGGCCATCCAGCCTCTGTTTCAAAACCTCCAAGGAAGGAGAGCCCACACCTCTCAAGGAAGCCTGTTCCACCGAGGAACCGCGCTGTCGGTCAGGAAGTTCTTCCTGATGTTGAGCCGGAAACTCGTATTGCTGTGGAAAGCACCTCTCAAAGAATGCTGTGGATGCTCAGTACAATAGAAGTCTAAGAGGCTTCTTTTTGCTCTGTGAGCTTCGACGTCTTCGAAGGGGAGTTAATGCTCTTGAGAAGTAATTCTGAGCCCAGGAGCACACCGTAAAGTCTGACAAGATTTCCGGAGGATACGCTTTTGGGAGCCTCCCCGGGCCAGATACAAAAGCTTGGACTCTCAACAGCGAACATCCCTGAAAATCTTGGGTTTTTTTCTAAGGCACTGGCGGTGTGGAATCTTGGTCTCCTGCTGCCGACCCACACGACGTACCCACCTGAAGTGACTTTGGAGAATAAGGCCTTGCGCAAAATCCGAATTGTTGCCACAGGCTCCACGTACTCCCCGAGGGACTGTCTGTACAAAGCTTGGGACTCTGCTCTTCTCGTGAGAAAACGGTAAGGGTGGGGGGCGGGGAGAGAGGCCTGTAGGGAGGTAGAGGCCTGTAATGGCTGCGAAAAGCCTAGCTGGAGGCAGAAGCCCAAACCTGTTTCCTTTCTTGATCAGCGGGGGACCCTGAGCGTGGAGAGGAGAAATGTTGTGAGCCAGAGGTCACCTGTTGGAGGTGTGCACTCTGGACGGCCGAGTCAGGTGGTAGCGCTGCTTTGGGTTTCCTCCAGTGAATTCATTAGGGAGAAACGTTGTGTGTGTGTGGGGTCATGGTACTGTTGGCCAGGTAGCTCTTGAAACTATGTAAAGGAGAAACTTGCCTGGCTTTCTCTTGCCAACGCACGTGCCGGTCTTGCGTGAACCTCGGCCAAGTTGCGTTTTCCAGGTGTTGCGTGCGACTGGTGAGGGGAGTGTTACGTAGTGTGCATGTACCAGCAGGAAGCCGAAATGCGGAACGGCTGTTTCCCTGCGGATCTGTAATAGGTGAGAGCGGCCCCCGCGGTTGGTGCATTTCCAATTTTGAATGGGTGGGGCGGGGACCTCTCCTTGCCAAATGCTGGAAGGTGTGTTTCTTTAAGCACATCTTTGTCTCCCCTTCCAGCCAGGGAACTGAATGTGGCATTCTAGAGTCTTCCTTCCTCATTCTAGAGTCTTCCCTCCTCAGTTTAGGCTTCCTATAGGGGGGGTGCTAGATTGAGATCTTGATCAGATTTCCCAGGAAGCTTTATAGCCAATGGGAAATTTACTTATTTACATTATAAGGTCCTGCAGGACCGTCTCCTCCCATATATGCCCGGGAGGTCATTACATTCACCCTCCTAACATCTGTTGACCATCCCCGGCCCAAGAGATGCCCATCTTGCCTCTACTAGGGCCGGGGCTTTTTCAGTCTTGGCCCCCACCGGTTGGAATCAGCTCCTACCGAGATCCGGGCCCTACCCGGCTTATAAGCCTTCCGTAGGGCCTGTAAAATGAAGCCGTTTCGCCAGGCTTTTAGCTGAGGCTGCGGGCGTCTATTTCTTGATCTGGTTGGCCTCCCCTGCTGGCACTGAATGGAGCAATATCTGCCATCTCTATGGGATAACGTCTTCTCACCATGTGAGACAGCCAGGCTGGGCAATAGGTGGTGATATGGAAAATTTTCTGAGCGCTGTTGAGTTGTCTGTTTATAAAATGTTTTTATTGTTTTGTTATATGTTGTACTCCGCCCTGAGCCCTGTGAGGAATGGGCCTGATAGAAATATACTAAAATAAATAAAATAAAATAAAAATTATTTATACATGCCTTTGGCTCCAGTTGGGACCCAGAGTGGCTTCCAACATTCTCTCCTCGTTATTCTCACAACAACCCCGTGAGGTGGGTTAGGCTGAGTGTGTGTGACCGGCTCCAAAGCAGCCTCTGTGGCAGAGTGGGGATTCGAATCTGGGTCTCCCAGATCCTAGTCGCTTAATTGCTTCGCGTCTCCCCGTGCCTACGCTAACATTGGCTCTCTGTTGAGCTTAGTATCGTCTCCTCTGATTGGCCGTGGCTCAGGTAGAGAGAGCCCAGCTCTTGCAAAACCCAGGCTATTTTTTGTTTTTTTTGTTTTTATCTGGAACGCACAGGAGCGCAGCTCCGGCAGACTTGGCATCAGGGGGTGTGGCTTAAAATGCAAATGAGTTTTTGCTGGGCTTTTCCTACCAGAAAAGCCCTGTGCAAAACGTGGTTCGAATTAGAAGCCGCCATCTAGCAGTATGCTGTTGGGCCTCTGTGCTCACGATGGGGCCGCCCCAAAGATAGCCTAGATTGGGCCGTCAAACTCATTTGCTATGAGGGCCGGATCTGACATAGATGAGACCTTGCTGGGCTGAGCCGTGTCAGGCCGGGCCATGTGTGTACCTATTTAAGATTAGGTGGCAGAGATATAAACTTTTTAAAGGACACAAACACCACTAATTTTTTTTTAAAAAAAAACTTAACATAAAACATTAGCACTTGTTGGTCTTAAAGGTGATTTCTTTGTATTTCTCCCTTGGGATCCAGGGAACTCGGCAAAGGAAACTCGGGCTCTTTCCTTCCTTCCCCAGGGGACTGGGGTGAGGGGGGAGCCTCAACAATAGAGAAAACTGAGGTTTTGTTCTGTAGCTCCTGCGCGAATGAGCAAGCCTTGCAAAGCAAGTTGAGATGCAGAAGGAAGCAAGAGAGAGGGAAAAGGACGCAGACACGAGCCATTTGCTTAGGGCCTGATAGAAGCCGCATGTTTGACACCCCTGATCTAGATAGTTGAGAGACAGCATAGTGTAGTGGTTAGAGCGTCAGACTAGGATCTGGGAGACCCAGGTTCGAATCCCTCAGCCGTGGAAGCTAATTGGGTGACCTTTGGCTGGGCCCATGTTCTTAGCTTAACCTACCTCACAGAGCGGTCGTGATAAAATGAAGGGAAGGAGAACGAAGTCAGCTGTTTTGGATCTCCACTGGGGAGGAAAGCTGGTAGAAACGAAAGAAATATGACATACGGGGCAATGCAAGACTGTAATTTAGCCGCCAGTGGAGGACTCAACATGCCCTGCGAGGGAGGGAATGTTGGGAGTTCAAAGTGTAGGTGAAGCAATTGCCTCTGAGATAAGTAGTAAATATTTGGCGGGTGGGGATTTTCCAGTTGCCTGGGCAGTCTTCAGCAGGGGTGGGGGGTGGGGGAGAAGCTTCCAACCCTAGTTCAGAGTAACTTGAGGACTGAACAGTTGAGAGAGCGCAGATGGAGTTTCGGCTTCAAGATCCGGTTTCAGCGTTCTTGCGTGAAATCTCAAGTCATATGAGGGGTGTGTGTGTGAGTGTTTGGGGTGGGAGGTCCTTGGTGTGCTATGACCGTTGGCTGTTGTGCTGAGGGTGTGCCCCCACAGCCGCGCCCCCCTGGCCGAGTCCCTGTTGTGTCTCTCCACGCCTCTGCAGGGGAGAAGAGGACGCCGTGATAAGTTGTCCTCTTGAAATCTTGGGACAGGGTAGGAGGCAAATTTAAATGGATCTTGAATGGCTCTTTGTTTTGAAATTGGAGAACGGTGTGTCTTGTCCCAGGAACAATACATGGGCCGTAATGTCTTAACCAGGAAATTCAATGAACATGTTCTCTCCTCGCCCGTTCTGACCTCAAATAACTTTGGGTTTCTTAAAAGCATAGATGACGCTGGCTTGTTGTTGTTGACCCTCCACCGCCCATCCAGTTTATCGTGTACATTTCCCCTATCGCTCTGTTCACGCGCCTTGATTCTGGGCATCGTGCACGTTCCTGTGTACGCGTGGTTCTGCTGAGCACCCGCTTTGCCCTGTAGACGAGAACACATGGTGTTCTTCTGCATGGGAAACCGTACTCTGCTGCAAAAGGCGAGTGGGCTGGGAAGCTGGCGTGCCATGCGCTTTAGAGGTGGGAGTTTTGCTGATGTTGTGGCAGGGGCTCCCCTGTCATCTTGTGTGACATATCTGGGATTCAGGGTGGGGTGTGCGATGCATTCCTTTGTGCAGGGAATTTGGGACTGCTTTGGAGTCTGTCTGCTTTGTCCGAGTCCACTTGGACAAAGATTGGGGCCGGTTTGGCATAGTGGTTAGGTGTGCGGACTCTTATCAGGGAGGGCCGGCTTGATTCCCCGCTCCTCCACTTGCAGCTGCTGGAATGGCCTTGGGTCAGCCATAGCTCTGGCAGAGGTTGTCCTTGAAAGAGCAGCTGCTGGGAGAGCCCTCTCCAGCCCCACCCACCTCACAGGGTGTCTGTTGTGGGGGAGGAAGGGAAAGGAGATTGTGAGCCGCTCTGAGATTCATAGTGTTGGACAGGGTATAAATCCAATGTCATCGTCCTCTTCCTCCTCCTCACATTAAGGGAGGAGCTGAAGTTCAGTGATGGAGCATCTGCTTTGCATGCAGAAGCAGGTTCCAATTCACAGCAGCTCCTCCAGTCAAAAAGACCAGATAGCAGGTAACATGAAAGACCTCTGCTTAGAGCAGGGGTGTCAAACATGTGGCCCAGGGGCCAAATCAGGCCCTCGAAGGGCTTCTATCAGGCCCCTCGAAGGGCTTCTATCGGGGCATCAAGATTGTAGCGCCGAATTAATTTGTTGGTTTTAAATTTGATAGTTTTAATTGATGGTTTTAATGTAATAGTATATTTTAATTGAGAAATATAACTGTTATGTAATTAGTGTATTTTATTATTGTGTTATTGTAATGTCTGCATTTTATGCCATGAGCCTGCTTCGGCGGGGAGGGTTCTGAGCACACGCTTTGCCCTGTAGACAGGAGCACACGGTGTTCTTCTGTGCGGGTTCTGCCACACTCAGTTGCAAAAGGTGAACATGCGCTTCAGGGCTGGGAGCGTCCGCCAGTCTGAGTAGACAGTACTCTGACCTTGATGGACCCAGGGTTTGATTTAATGGAAGGCAGGTTCATGTGTGTTCATGGAGAAGGCTGCGTTGGGTGATCAGACCTCTGTCTGCAACCTGCTGTTAACCTTTGCAGGTTACCAGCGCTTCACATAAGAACATAAGAGAAGCCATATTGGATCAGGCCAATGGCTCCTCCAGTCCAACACTCTGTGTCACATAAGAACATAAGAGAAGCCATGTTGGATCAGGCCAATGGCTCCTCCAGTCCAGCACTCTGTGTCACATAAGAACATAAGAGAAGCCATGTTGGATCAGGCCAGTGCCCCATCCTGGCCAACACTCTTTGCAAACAGTGGCCAAAACCCCCCAAGTGCCATCAGGAGGTCCACCAGTGGGGCCAGTACACCAGAAGCCCTCCCACTGTGCTCTCCCTCCAAGCACCAAGAATACAGAGCTTCACTGCCCCAGACAGAGAGCTCCAACAATACATTGTGGCTAATAGCCAGTGATGGACCTCTGCTCCAGATGTCTATCCAGTCCCCTCTTGAAGCTGGCTATGCTTGTATCCGCCACCTCTTGTGGCAGTGAATTCCACATGTTAATCACCCTTTGGGTGAAGAAGGTTTCACGTTTTTGATTAGCCC